>NC_064627.1:358969602-359281150 GCF_023864275.1 Schistocerca cancellata | reverse complement strand
AACTAAGGACATCACCCACATCCATGCCCGAAGCAGGATTCGAACCTGCGACCGTAGCAGCAGCACGTTTCCGGACTGAAGTGCCTAGAACCGCTCGGCCTCAACGTCCGTATCGTAACATTCAAAATAGCGTCTGTAAAGGAGGTACGTTCCAAGCAGAGAGCTTATTGAGTTTCTTTTGGGGCAAAACGAGAATATCGTAGATATTCATAGGCGCTCGAAAAATGTCTACGGAGACATGGCAGTGAACGAAAGCACGGGAGTCGTTGGTCTAGGCGTCTGTCATCATCGCAACAAGGTCGCGCAAACCTGTCCTATTCTTGCGTACCGGCCGGCCGCACACAGCTGTGACGCCTGCAGTGCTGGAACGTGCGGACACTCTCATTCGAGGTGATCGACGGATCACAATAAAACACCTCACAGCTTAACTGGACATCTCTGTTGGTGGTGTTGGCACGCTCGTCCGACAGTTGGGATACTCAAAGGTGTGTGCCAACGGGGTTCTTCACAGCCTAACAGAAGACCATAATGAGCAACGAACGGCCATCTGTGCGGAAGTGCTTGCACTTTACGAAGCTGATCGTGATAATTTTTTGTCGGATATCGTCATAGGCGCTGAAGCATGGGTTCATCACTTCGAACCGGAAACAAAACGGCGATCCATAGAGTGTCGTCACACCGCCTCTCCTCCGAAGAAAAAGAAGCCGCACCCTCAGCCAGTAAAGTCATGTCGACACTTGTCTGGGGCTCTGAAGGGGCTATTCTCGCAGATGTCTTCCCTCATGCTGTACTCGGCAGTGCACTGTGCTATCCTAAGGAAACTGAGGAAACGATTTCAGCGTGTTCGTCGCCACAAAAATGCAAATGATCTGTTACTCTTCCATGACAATGCAAGGCCTCACACAAGTCTGCGAACGCGACAGGAGCTCACTGAACTGGACTGTTCTTCCTCATCCACGTTACTGCCAGGATTTCGGCCCTTCCGACTTCTGGCTCTTTGGCCCGATGAAGGCTGCACTCCGCGGGAAGCAATACGTGGATGATGTGTTGGTTATTGGTGCAGCAAGACGCTGGCTCCGACGTCGTCGAGTAGAGTCGTACCATGCGGGCATATAAGTCTTCCCAGTAAAGACGCGTAAGGCTGTCGCAGTGAACGGATATTACGTTGGAAACTAGGTTTTTGTAGCCAAGAGTGGGGAATAATATGATGTATTGGAATCCTGAATGAAACCAATTTGCTTTCGGAAGAAAAAGATACGTTGCATTACTTATTGTACGCCCCTCGTACATCTACATCATTTCTCTGTAAACCACTGTGAACTGCATGGCAGAGGTTTACTTCTCAATGTACCAGTTACTAAAGTTTCCTCTAGTTTCATTCACGTACGGAGTTCTGGTAGAATAACTGCTTAGTCTGATCGTATTTTCGCGATACCAACGCCTGTGACTATTTATGTTGCCCTTCTTTGTATATGTTCAGTATGCTCTGTGCTAACTGGTATGGGACACACACACTCGAACAATGTGCAGGGATGACGACCTTGAACAAAATGCCAGTACCAAATGTGCCATTCTTTTTAGTTTAAAACCACATAGTATTGAACAATAAAGTGCAACAGAATTAGTAAAGAAACAGAACAACTCGACCACATAAAAGCAACAAAGTAAAAAATAATATCAAACGAAACTAATGGTTCCACAGACCTTTTCAAGTCTGAAACGTATATGATGCAGATTGAAGCGAAGAATGAAAATTCGAACCTAGGGGAAAATATCAAGTCGGCTGGGGCGTGAATAGAGATTTGGATTGAGGAGGGAGGTGAATTAGGATAGTCCGAGCAGCTGTGCAAAGCCATTGTGCTAGGATGGCGTAGTAGTTAGCGCATCTGACTACTGAGCAGGAGACCCGACTTTGAATCTCAGTTTTCCTACAAATTTTGATTCGTCGTTTCACTCTGCACATATACATCATAAAAATAATAGTATCTGAGTTCATCTTTTATTAAAAATCTACAAAGAAATCGATATGTGTACATATGTCAGACCTGAGAGAACACAGAACACCTGATGAGACGAGCCAGGAAGTTACATTGAAACATGGGGGAGGCATTTTACAGGGAAGGCCTTTAAAGATAAAGTAGGGAGCAGAGAAAGACGAAGTTGAAAAAATGCTGTAAAAAGAAAATACAGAACAATTTAGCATTTAAAAATTGAAATAGCTGTATAAGATAAAGATATGGAAAAAGTACTGTTACGAAAACAAAAGCAATGGCGATGCTCACAGACCTCAAGATGAACGAAAACTCGGTCTAGGAAACGAGAGATGAAAAACAACTGTAAGTAGCATATGGTATCTCTACATACATACACTACGTTTATACGACAAGTCGTTACGAGGAACCGAGAGTGCTCTATAGTTTACAACAAATAGAACAAACAGGCCAAAACTTGAAAACCAGATTGATAGACCATAGAGAAGCAAAAGAAAAAAAAAACCGCAGAAGATAAATCCACCTTTGCTTCTCACTAAATTTCAGAAGGACACAAGGTCACTAATATAGCCAGTAATCTCTTAATTTTGGATTGAGAGTAGAAGGTAACCGTATGGACATCTTGGGGGGAAATTGACATTTACAGTCAATAGCAACAAAAAAGAACGAAATTCTCAACGAACAAAAAAACTTGAAAACCATTGTTTTCCCGGATGCCTTACAGAATTGTAATTAATTTTTTCAATAATGTAACTAATTTCAAAGCTGTCTCATTTCGTTACATAGTATGGTCGGCGCATTTATTGTAAACAACAGACCACCCTCAGTTCATCACGGCTGCACGTCGTGTAAGAATTGTGTTTGTATGCAAAGACACATTTCGCTGCTTCCACTTTTCTGCCTTTGCTGGTTTCCAACGAAGATTTTTCGTTCATCCTAAAGTCTGTGTACATCGTCTGTTGTTCTTTCTATTTTTCGTAAACCCCTTTTTCCATGTCGTTTTTATATACCACTGTCATTTTAAACATCTTATTTTTCTGTATTTTATTCTGTTTTTAAAGCATTTTATCAGCTTCTATTTTACCAGTTGATTCTTCCTGCTTACCTACCTGCCCTCTGCATTCCTTCTTTGTAACCTCTTGCCGTTTAAGTGACAACTCCTGGTATGTTCCATCGATCGTTCAGTGCTCTCTCAGGACGCTTTACATGTAAGTTCATGTTACATATATCGATTTATTAGATTGTAAACGAGTTTACATAATGCCTTAATGGTGTGTCATGATGTTCGTTGAAAAGTTATTTTTGGACATCTTTTAGTTTACATAACACATATCCGTGTTGTTTAGTACTAGAAAAATTCACATTACTTTATTTCTTAGCTCGATGCATTTATGAAGTATGAGGACGAGATGTTTTGCAACATTTGTGTAATACTTGTTGTTTATGATGCCTGTTACTACTTCTTCCCTGTTGTTTTTTTCCTATTAATTCCGTTGTACTTCGTTGTTCGACACTATGTAGATACCACTGGATAACTGCGTAGGGGACGGAAACCACTCGTGATTTTTAAAATAAAAATAATAGTGCAACTGGTCCTGAAATGTTGTTTAAAATCAATACAGTTGCGGAACTTGAATCAACATGTTCCATATGCTGGACAAGAAATAATTGTAGAACGGGTCGCAAGAGCTATTTGTAAGCAGTCTCCTTTGTACATTGCATTTCCATAGTATTGTATCAGTGAACCAAAGTCAGCCAACTGCTTTAGCTATGACTGATCCTATTTGATGGTTTCATTTCGTATTTCCACGAATTGTTACACTCAAGTATTTTTATCAATTCTCAGACCCCACTTGTAGCTTGTTGATATTGCAATCAGAGAACGGTGTTTTTATATTCGTTTCGTGAAATGCAAGTGACATATCTCTGCACCAGTTTTAAATCTTATCATAATCTGATTGGGCATTTGTACAGCTTTTATGAGACAGTACTTCATCATATCCGCATCATCTGCGATAAGTCAGAGGTCGAGCGTCCCAATGCGCTTCCCTTTGACACTCCTGAAGTTACTTCCACAAGCGTCAGTTACTCAGCCTTCAATATGACGTGCTACGTCCTTCCTACCAGGAAATCCTCAATCCAGTTACAAATATCGCTTGATACCCTATACAAACGTACTTTCGATAATATACATAGGTCGGGCACCGGGTCAAATGCTTTTCGGGCGTCAAGAAATTCCAGACTGCCTTGATACGTGGCTTCCAGGATGTCATGTGAGAAATGCCAGAGTTGACTTTCATATTGTCGATGTTTTCTGAATCCATACTGGGTGGCGCAGTAGAGGCCATTCTATTCAAAGTAACTTATTGCATCTGAGCTGAGAATAAGTTCCAAGATTGTACAACAAATGGATGTGAAGGATATTGGACAATAGTTTTGTAGATCACTCCTAACATACTTTTTGCACTGGATGGCTTTTTGTTCGAGGTACGTACAGTACATTACAGTTAATACAGGAGCTAATTTAGCCTCAAATTCGGTGTAGAATCTGACAGAGATTTCATAGTGGCCTAGGGATTTGTTCAGTTTTGGTGATTTCAGTTATTCCCCGACGCTACTGACATTAATGTATCTTTCACTCACATTTACAGAGGTGCAAAATTTAAATTGGAGTAGTGGTCCTGGTTTTTTGTTTGTCAGGGATCATTTGAAAACGCCATGCGATAGGTAAGGAGAAAGATCTCCTTTTACAGCAGTCCCAAGTCTTCAGATGCTCATGAGCAATAGTATCGAAGTAGGATGGCAGAAACCGCATCTTCTGGCGGGTAGCAAGAGATACCACCTCAAGTAGCTATGGCAGTACGTCTATACTAAACATCTGCTTATACGCACTATTCAAACGAGATAGCAAGCAGCAAGATTATTTATTTACTTATCGTATGATGATAGGAGAAAATGAAACTATTTACAACAAATACGTACATTTACGCACGCACACACGCACTCTCTCTCTCTCTCTCTCTCTCTCTCTCTCTCTCTCTGTCCCTCAGGTTCACAATGCGTTCCTAGCCCTAAGTCCAGAATTGAAATCCAGTCAAAAGCTTTCGCAGACAAATTGTGAAGCTTTTCCAGTAGTCGCTTTGAATACGCTGAGGAAACATGCAAACTTACAGTTAGCTCCTCTTTGCCACTGTCACACTGAAGAAAGGACTTCCATCATCATAGCTGCAACAATTCTCTACATCTAACATGGTCAATTCTGATCTGATCAGTATGCACCAATGTCGTCTGGAGACACGGTAATCTTCTGGTCGCTCCTAGGTAATTTTAATTAATTGGTGACGCATTAAGACTGTTTGCTCCTGCCATTGATTGTTCCAGGAAATTGTCCATTGAAATGACTGTTCTGCCGAATGGTTTTCTGGAACCCAACCACTGGGTTTCTAATCATGAAATTTCTAAATTAGTTGGTTGTTTCTTGTCTACACATCTGTGATCATTTTATAGATATTGGTTGAATATCACTAAGAACATGTAGCCAGTGCATATTTGTGGGGCGAATACGCCCTGTGTTGAGGCGAATTATTTGATCTAGTGGCGTGTCAATTATTTTAATGTGATGACTGGTTAGCCTGTTGGAACAGCCGTATTCTGCGACTATGAAATACACTGATGTCCAAAATTAAAGCAACAAACGGAAATTTTGTAAGGTTGCGTTAATTTTGCCACAAAACAGTACAAACAGGCGATAGTAAAGTAGAAACAATGCAAAGAGTACAGAACTTAATCAACTGCACTAGGTATAACGTTAGACAAAAATGTTCTTCATTTTTTCCACCTTAACGGATTTGTACACACATTCCGACAACTGGTTAATGTGATCAGTATGGAGTGTGACCATCTCTGGCACCAATACAGGCCTAACAACGACGGGGCATGCTGTGAATGATGTCGTCAATCTCATGTTGAGGCCATGACGCCCATTCTTCCTGCAGAGCTGCTCACAAGCCCTGGAAAGTGGTTGGCGGATACTGACGTGAAGCAACCCGTCTCCCTAGACATCCCAGACATGCTCCATGGGATTCAAATCGGGAGAGCGAGCATGCCACGCCATACGTGCAATATCCTTCGTTTCCAAAGAAAACGTCAAACACCCGTGCATTGTCATCTGTCAATAAGAAGTATGTGCTCATAGCGCCTCACAACAACCGTGCATGAGATGCCAAGATCTTCTCACGTACCTGTGAGCAGTTAAATATTGCTAATTCACCTGTACAATTTCATGAAGAGGTGTTCGAGGGGTCAACACAATCCCTGTCACACCGTTAGGGATGGTCCTCGATATCGGTCTCTTTCTACAAAGTCTGGGTCCCGAAATCGTGTTCCACGTGCCCTCCAGACACGAATCCGTCGCGAATCACTCTAAAGACCAAATCGGGACTCACCTAGGAAATGGTTCGACCGCCCAGGTGGCATGTTGACGGCTTCACTCTAGACGTTCCCTTCTGTGAAGACACGCTAGCAGACAGCAGACCTCCAACAATAAAGGTCACTTTGCTGAAGGCTTCTCTACACCGTTTTCTTCGATGGGAAACATCTAGGGGATGTTACGATGTCAGACGCCAGCTGCAGTGCGTTAGTAAGGCGGTACCGTCTTGCCCTTACATCCAAATAAGAGTCCACTCTTTCTGGTGTCACACGTGGTCGGCTCTGTCCTGATCTCCAGAATACAGTGTCGGTCTCTATAAACTGTCGCCTCATCCGAGGAACAACAGAACGATTAACATTAAGTCATCGGGCCACATCGGTTTGCGATTCTCCTACTTCCATTTTTCGTATTGCCCTCCATTGCAGAGAGTCTGCAGGCGCCTTCTCTGTGCCATACTGCACCGACCGTGTACACAGCGACTGTGGATGTGGGACTACTTGCAAGCCGGTCGGAGTGGCCGTGCGGTTCTGGGCGCTACAGTCTGGAACCGAGCGACCGCTACGGTCACAGGTTCGAATCCTGCCTCGGGCATGGATGTGTGTGACGTCCTTAGGTTAGTTAGGTTTAATTAGTTCTAAGTTCTAGGCGACTGATGACCTCAGAGCCATATGCGCGGGTGTTGTGTGATGTCCTTAGGTGAGTTAGGTTTAAGTAGTTCTAAGTTCTAGGGGACTGATGACCTCAGCAGTTAAGTCCCATAGTGCTCAGAGCCATTTGAGCCACTACTTGGAAACACTACCCCACTTGACAGGTTCCCTGACGTCATTGCTGGTGTGATTTTCTGTTGATAGGAATGGCATCTTCCGTGCTTAACACGATCGTAACGACATCCGTCGACAGTTTGTATTATTATATCGTGTGTTAGACACAGGACAGGGGAAGAGCAGTTTGTTGCTTTAATTCTGCACACCAGTATAGCTAAACCTGATGATCTGAGAACTATTGGAAATGGCAGCCTAGGCGGTTCCTGTTAGCTTATGGATTATATTCTTCCTAGTTTTGACTTTATCTACCTGGTCCCAGATACGAGCCCATCTAGTGTCATATGTAGCTATTTTCGGAAATTGTAATACGGTGGAGGTCTGATCTCTGAATTTAATTTTAGGTCTGTAGACTACGTGTTTATTCCGTGGGTTGAAAGTAAGAAATTGTTCTTTCAGTTGATCTGAACCATTATAATCCTGCAGAAAAAAATATCATTCAGAAAAAAAGGTCAGGAAGGACAAAAATTTGATTCTTGAAGTTTTCCCGGTGGGCTGGGAGGTTTCTAGTCGAAATATCGCAAGAAGAATTGTCGCTGTCCCGAGTGCACGCCCGAAAGATGATGGAACGACAAAAATTTATCAGAGAGGCAAGCCAGTTGAACAAGTATCGTGTTTAAAACAGTACCGATGTGATGTAACCTATGTATTTATTAGTTATGTATCGTGTCAGATGGAAGCAACGAAAAATACCAATACACACAGCTTTATCAAGAACACAATACAGTCACTACACGCGAGAATACCCAGAATATGGCAACTTCTAGAGCACTGATGCTAGCTTTTGCCACGTCTTACAAGCTATGCGAAGCTGGGAATAAGTGACAGTGTAAGAGGTGATCTGTGGCCTTCTTAGCTTCAAATTCACAAAACACAGATTCTGTTTCTGTGAAAGTTGTCATGAATAAAAGGGAAAAATTGTGAAAGTACAATGATATCAAATCATTTATGGAGCAATAATAGCGACTTTCAAAGCCAAAACAACGAAAGGATCACGAATTTTGTAAGAGTATGCAACTTCCAACACTTGAGTATGATTTCCAAATGTGAACCATTCCTAGATTCAACCAGAACAATTTCGGTCAACAGAAATGAATTTACACCAAGACCAAGTTATATATTGATACAAGAAGATGACCGGATGTGTAATCAGTGTTAAACCAGATCGCAGTAAATAAGTGTCCTTGGCTGCAAGATTTACAAGACATGGCAAAGTAATAACAATAGATCAATCCTATGGTAAAACAGATGTAGGCAGATCACTCAATCGATGGACTAATGAAACTGAAACAAAATGCAAGCTTAAACCCGGATTTATGTTACGCCTTTAACGGGACGTACACTTAATATTACTTATCGCGTTTCCGTAATTTATGTGTCTTCTCCCAGTATTCTGTGTGTGCAAGCACGTTACGTCTTTGTATGTAGAGGAGCAGCGAAGAAAGTGAACCGTCGAATAGTTATCAGCCCTTTCCTATTTCTAGTATTGATACTGCAATGAGTTTATTTCCTTTGGTGATACTAGAAAATAGATTTCTCAGTGTTCGCTAGGAATGGTGAAACGAATTAATAGTTTTTTTTTTGCCTAGCTCCATTGTAGCAGCTCAATTACGCGTTTACGGATGGCTGTTAAGTGCATATTTAGTGGGGCTGTTGGGTGACAAAACGCAGTGCCACCGTGTGACGCTTGAATTCGCCAGTGGTGTTTAATCTGCAGCGCGAGTGTTTCATGAATATGGACGCTTAGCCTGGGTGAAGGGCGTCCATCGCCGTGAAGCCCGTTGCGCGGAAATTAACTATTATTGCTGCTCTGATTAAAACGTCGATCACAGTTTCGCTGCTAACGAGAAAATAGTGTACACAACAAGCTATGTTACGCTGTCGCATCACGAGGCGTTAAACACGTCGTGTTATAAACTTCCGTCAAAACTGATCAACAGTCAATTAACAGAGGTTTATCGTATGAGCACAGGAAAAACTATAGAATCGATATAAGCTTTGGATGGTGTTTTATGGAGGATTGGATAAACTGTAATCTCGGACTCTGAAATCCTGAGGCGAACGTCTCGTTTTTGTAAAAAATGGTTCAAATGGCTCTGAGCACTATGGGACTTAACTTCTAAGGTCATCAGTCCCCTAGAACTTAGAACTACTTAAACCTAACTAACCTAAGGACATCACACACATCCATGCCCGAGGCAGGATTCGAACCTGCGACCGTAGCGGTCGCGCGGTTCCAGACTGTAGCGCCTTTAACCGCTTGGCCATCACGGCCGGCTCGTTTTTGTAACAGTGGTTGTCCGTGGAGCACACTAAAATACTGATGTAGCACATGTTTTCTTTCGTCGCTCAGTTGTTCCATGAAAGGAACGCTGACACCTGCACCTTAGAGGGATTACTGTTATGGGCATCTAGTGTAAGGCCCTTTTTTTTTTTTTTGTTTCAGTCAGTCTTCTGACTGGTTCGATGCAGCCTGCCACGAATTTGTCTCCAGTGCCAACTACTTCCTCTAAGAATAGTACTTGCAATTAACGTAATTAATTACATTTAGGATATATTCCAATCTCTGTCTTCCCTCAAGTATCATGGAAGTTATTCCTTTCTATCTTAAGACATGTCCTATAATTTGGTCCCTTCTCGTAATGTTTTCTACATGTTTCTCACCTTGCAGCACCACAAATCAAATGCTTCGATTCTTTCCTGTTAGAGTATCCCCATATTTCATAATTCACATCTATGTAATGTGCTCTGAATGCAGAGTCTCAGAAATTTATTCCATAGATTAAGGCCGATGGTTGATAATAGTCTGCTCATTGTGTCCTGGGTACCCTCGTTGCCTGTTCTGTCTTTTTTAAGTTCTTGCTTCGACCGTCATGTGATGTTTGCTTCTAAGGTCAGGGGTGTGTTAAAATACGAGGTGAAAAGAATATCAACGATAAGGTTCGCTGATGACATTATTACCCCCAATTGACGCTCTAATGAAGACAGAATATGGATTGAAAGTAAGTCAAAGAAACGCGAAAGTACACTCCTGGAAATGGAAAAAAGAACACATTGACACCGGTGTGTCAGACCCACCATACTTGCTCCGGACACTGCGAGAGAGCTGTACAAGCAATGATCACACGCACGGCACAGCGGACACACCAGGAACCGCGGTGTTGGCCGTCGAATGGCGCAAGCTGCGCAGCATTTGTGCACCGCCGCCGTCAGTGTCAGCCAGTTTGCCGTGGCATACGGAGCTCCATCGCAGTCTTTAACACTGGTAGCATGCCGCGACAGCGTGGACGTGAACCGTATGTGCAGTTGACGGACTTTGAGCGAGGGCGTATAGTGGGCATGCGGGAGGCCGGCTGGACGTACCGCCGAATTGCTCAACACGTGGGGCGTGAGGTCTCCACAGTACATCGATGTTGTCGCCAGTGGTCGGCGGAAGGTGCACGTGCCCGTCGACTTGGGACCGGACCGCAGCGATGCACGGATGCACGCCAAGACCGTAGGATCCTACGCAGTGCCGTAGGGGACCTCACCGCCACTTCCCAGCAAATTAGGGACACTGTTGCTCCTGGGTTATCGGCGAGGACCATTCGCAACCGTCTCCATGAAGCTGGGCTACGGTCCCGCACACCGTTAGGCCGTCTTCCGCTCACGCCCCAACATCGTGCAGCCCGCCTCCAGTGGTGTCGCGACAGGCGTGAATGGAGGGACGAATGGAGACGTGTCGTCTTCAGCGATGAGAGTCGCTTCTGCCTTGGTGCCAAAGATGGTCGTATGCGTGTCTGGCGCCGTGCAGGTGAGCGCCACAATCAGGACTGCATACGACCGAGGCACACAGGGCCAACACCCGGCATCATGGTGTGGGGAGCGATCTCCTACACTGGCCGTACACCACTGGTGATCGTCGAGGGGACACTGAATAGTGCACGGTACATCCAACCCGTCATCGAACCCATCGTTCTACCATTCCTAGACCGGCAAGGGAACTTGCTGTTCCAACAGGACAATGCACGTCCGCATGTATCCCGTGCCACCCAACGTGCTCTAGAAGGTGTAAGTCAACTACCCTGGCCAGCAAGATCTCCGGATCTGTCCCCCATTGAGCATGTTTGGGACTGGATGAAGCGTCGTCTCACGCGGTCTGCACGTCCAGCACGAACGCTGGTCCAACTGAGGCGCCAGGTGGAAATGGCATGGCAAGCCGTTCCACAGGACTACATCCAGAATCTCTACGATCGTCTCCATGGGAGAATAGCAGCCTGCATTGCTGCGAAAGGTGGATATACACTGTACTAGTGCCGACATTGTGCATGCTCTGTTGCCTGTGTCTATGTGCCTGTGGTTCTGTCAGTGTGATCATGTGATGTATCTGACCCCAGGAATGTGTCAATAAAGTTTCCCCTTCCTGGGACAATGAATTCACGGTGTTCTTATTTCAATTTCCAGGAGTGTAATTAGGTGTAGTAGAAACGACAATGGCAATAAATTTCAAATCAGAATTAGGGAATAAGAAATACAGAATGGTAATCGTTTGTTTAAATTGGCCCATCGTAAATGTAATGCATTACAGCTGGCTTCGTACTACAGAAGAATTTTGAGCTTTTGATATCAGTTAACTCATTAAGAATATCTCCATATTTTGTATTATCAATGAAATTTTCAATTTCTTCTGAGATATTTATTCTTTTATTTTTTTCCGATTATATGGCAAATTTCAACGTTGTTTTCGATTTTCAATGGGTGGTTTGTCTCTTTAATGTTTCTTCCTACTGCTGATTATTTACATTTATCCATTCTGTAGCAGTCTGTGAGTTGTTTAAAACGAGTTCCGAAACATCTGCCTGTTTGGTCTACATAATATTTGTTGCATTGACTGCAGGTAATTTTGTAAGCGTTAGATGCGTCTAAATCTGTATCTGGCGCGCAACCTATCTGACTCCAGCCGAGGTCATATTTCGATGGCCCGGAGGCACTGTATGAACATCTCGGAAACTGTACGACTTTTCGAGTGTTGGAGGAGTACTGTGGTGAGTGTCTCCAACACGTGGTGACACCACGTCCAGACATCGGCCATCCCTCATTGCAGATGTCGGACGCCGTAGGTTGGGCAGACTGGTGAAGCAGGACAGGCGTGGACTGTCGCGGAACTAAGATCAGACTTTAACTTTTCGTAACTGGGATTCACAGTCATGTAAAATTTTTTGAAAGACATCATGTTTACGCCAGTGACTGTTGAACTTTATATTTCCACTACTGCAATTTCAGCCTTAGGCCATTTTCAAGTGCAGATGTTTTGGCTTTAAGCCATGTCAACTTTATACACGCTGACACATTTATATGTCGTTGTCATTTGCTGTTATATATATTCGTAACGCTTCTGAGTAGTGCGAGCACACATGTCCATATATCGTAAAACAGCACGGTCTGTGCATACTCATGTTTGTTCCACCATCACTAGTAACTTTTGCACTCCAAAGTTACTAGTGATGGTGGAACAAACATTTTGCTGAGTGATCAACGCGACTGACTGCCATGTGGGAGGTACTGCAGGAGCTTTTCCCTCGTCTTTTTCTGGTTACTACGCCATTGAGAAATACGAGAGTTGTCCAGAAAGTAAGTTCCGATCGGTCGCGAAATGGAAACTACGGTGAAAACCAGGAACGTTTCATTTGCAACAGTTAGGTACACCTTCCATCTGCTTCCCTACATAGTCGCCGCTCAAACTTCGAGTTTTGTCGTAGTGTTTTATCAACTTTCCAATATCCTCGTCATAGAATGCAACCGCCTGTGCTTTCGGCCAGTTATCTGCACTGGTCTGCAGCTCGTTGTCTGTGGAAAAAGTTTGTCTTGATAGACAGCGGTTCTTGTGGGCAGCGATGAGACTCAGGGGTAGCCAATTACGGACTTCATTGTGAGTGATCAAACACTTCTCATCAGAAACGCTGTAGTGTGTGGCAGAGAACTGGCATGAAGGAACTGCTCGACAGCTGTGTGATGTGGACTGCATGATACAGGCGAAATCTCTAACCAGGTCCTCATACTTGGCGGGAGATGCTATTCCCTATGCATCTTTACGTGCTCACTGTTCACTCAAAACTGTAAAGAGCGACGCGACACGATCGACGGGCATACCAGAGACAATGCCCAACACATCAGTGCAAAACTTTACCGGATTTTCCCAGTGGTTTCCATTTCGAAACCGATCGGAACTTACTTCCTGGACAACCCTCATATTTAACATTGCATACGTCACATGGACTCTAGAAGAAGGAAGCCTCTGTCTAACCGATTTCAATTGAAAGTGCGATGCTCTGCCGATTCGCAGGACACCCGAAATCACAGATAACAACCTGGTCAGACCGACGACGGTCCTGTTCGAAAGATACAGATACGAGCCTGGAACAGCGCCCATGGAACATACAAAGATTCCATTTACAATCAGCTACATGCGACAGTATTACATGCAGAAGAGCTACACAATAGGATGTGCCCTCCATACCAGAGGTATATATAATGAAATAAGTCCAGGAGAGCAGTATGCTGACCCTGAGCACCCCCATACCGCACCTGCCACGACGCTGTGGCCGGAGCGGTGGTGCTTTCCTTTATCCATGGCAAATATGTAACAAACAAATTTTGTGGCTCCTATACAATAAAATGAGTATAATGACAAAGTTTAAAATCACAATTACTGTAACAGCATTATGTTACTATTATTACAGCACCAAATCTGGGGCTGTCTTCTACATGCTAATTAGCTTAGACGAAGCTCCTTACAATCTGTTGACGTCTAAATTACGGTGGCGTCTGATACTGACCGTCTTCAACAAAGCAACGGGCTCCCCAGTACATCTCTCTAGCTCTGAGTGCGCGGAATACGGTAATTCTGTTGGAATTTTTACCAGACAGCACCCGGCTCGCTGCTCTACACAGCTGTGTCTTACAGTGTGGAAAGCGTGCGATCGACAATTACTCCAGTGTACCTCGTACCCAGCGACGAGAGCTGCTTGTCATCTGCACAAACTCTTCCAACTAACGGTTTTACTTTACAGTTCTGTACACTGCCAAATGCTAATTAATTACATAATTAATTTTAGGACATTCGTAGAAAATCATTATTTACATTCAGTTCGAATCAGTCGTGCGCAGTTCGTGTTCATGCCATTTCTTGCTTGACAGCTTCTCTTTACGGAACTGTCGCCTCGTTTCTTATTCGTCTCGTTTCTTATTCGATGTATTGCCTGCCCGTGAGTGGCAGCAGCAGCGCGTATCGACAAGAGCACTGTCGTATTATCTTTGAAGCGACCGCTAGTATTTTCGTCTCGTCGTGTGTCGTGAGTTGTGTCGGGACGCAGCGCCATTGAGGTCCGGACAACCAGTACTCGCCGACCGCTGGCGACAAACGTTCACTGTCCGACGGAAGGAGACTGGAACGGGAACGACCGTTGGTTGGTCGTTCTGTCGGCCGTCCCATTGGGCGATGTGTATTTGGTCTTTTGACTGTTTCTGGGCCTCGTCGGTTGGTCATATTGCCGGACGTGGGTCGGTTCCTTCCTTGTGCGGAAATGTCGGGTGGTCAATGGGCAAGTGTTCCCTCTGCATGTATGGGTCCGAGCCAGTGTGTTCGGGTCGTCGTGTCTCCGAGTTCCGAACGGACATCAAGGATTCGGGATGGAGCTGCAGTGAGGTCCGGACAGCCAAGACTCTCCCGACCGTTGCCGACACAGATGACGTGAGTGGGGACGACCTTGGTTGGACGTTCGGTCGGTCTTCTCACCCGAACACGTATATTTGGCCGCAGACCGCTTATGGGTTCTCTGTGTGTCTCGACTTGTGATTCGTCCTTGTTGTTCCACAGTGATTGCTTTTAGGATTGTACCAGTTCTTGTGGAAATGTTTTCGTGCAACTGTGTCTAGCTTGTGTGATTTCGACTGAGCAGTTATGTAAATGCTGCCTACACACTGGAGTTGTCAGTCGGTCGGTTGTGAGAGTCTGGCAGGGCGTGTAGTTCGGCAGCCTCTGGTGTTGTTCATATTTCTGAGTGGCTATTGCTCCTTGGCTGTATTTAGACGCCAATATTTGAAGACGTAGTGGTGCTGGTATCTTCGTCCTCGCTGATATTTTCGGTTGTCGCGCCGTTGGTCGGGCGGAAGGGAATTGATTAGGTGGTTGGTCGGTCCTTCAGCCGTCCCTAGGTCGGGTTGCCATCCGATTATCCCGGGTTCGATTCCCGACGGGATTGCGGTTTTCTCTGTCTGGGGCTGTGTATGTGTGTTGTTCTCATCATTCCATCATCACTCATGGAACTGGCTACATAGGACTGTGTACAGATTGGGAATGTGTACGGGCGCTGATGACCACGCAGTTGAGCGCCCCACAAACCAAACATCATCATCATCACATTAATGTGATTGTATCACCTCAGATGTTAAGTCCCATAGTGCTTAGAGCCATTTGAACCATTTTTGAACCCAGTTGAAACCACAAGTAGTTTTATTTATTTATTTTCTTTTTTCTAAAGTACAATCATAGGTTACATTAATGTGACTGGATCACATTAATGAAGTGAACTGGTAGAGAGGCGGCACGGTGGCCGGTCGGCATCGCGCGAACCTGTGGTCCTTATCGCCGAGTTTGGGTTTTGTTGTAATGATCCTTACAGTGCATTCGATAATTTCTACCTGTTTGTCCACCTGTAACAATCCATATGCCCAAGCTTTACTATTATCAATCACCTTGTGCCGCCGTTGTTTGCATTAAATTCAGTTTCTATATGTGCTGCAATACCCGGCGTTGCCCGGGTTGGGATATATCACACTGTTGATGGCGTTTAGATTATTCTCCCTATCAGATATATACAGGCGTACATTCCATTAAACATACGATGTACAGCGTACACTAAATTAATCAAATATAAAAAATTACATTATTTGAAACGTTCGGTAATCAATTAATCGCTTATCCAATGAAATTATGTTATTTAAATAAAACAGATCAAAATCAAAAGTTACTTAATTTAATATGAAATTTAATTTTTATTCTATATACATATTTATATTTTCATTTTATCACAACACTTGCTTATCCTATATACTCACTTAATGTCTCATCATCGCCCAGGCTGAACCACTTTCGAAACTCCGCCCTAAAGGGTTGTTATAGGGGATGAAATTAAAAAACAGCAATTTTGAAGCTAGATCTACAAAAATCGATATTTGGTTTCTCGGTCAGAAATATAGAAATGCTTGTTTCAGATTTTTTTAAATTTAACTCCTACAGGGATGAAATAGTGTGTGAAAGTTTTTTCAACATAAATCATTATTAAAAAACTACTAAAGTATTTTTAAAGCTAGACGTATGAAAAATGGTATTTGACATCTCATTTGGAAATTAAAAGAATACGTGTTTCAGTGTTTTTGGAAATTCACCCCCTGAGGGCTGTGTTTTACTAAATATTTCATTATGAAAACATTTTAAAGCTAAATCCAAGAAAATTTGAATTTGGTTTCTTGGTTAGAAATAAAAAATACGTGTTTTACTATTTTTGGAAACTGAACCCTCTGGGGGTGAAGTAGGGGATGAAAGTTTTTACGCAAATATTTTATTATGCATGCATTTTTGAAGATACATCTATGATAATTTGTGTTTGGCTTCTCTGTTAGAAATTAAAAAAGATATTCATTTCATTGATTTTGGTTATTCAACCCCTAAGGGGATTAAATGGGGGGGGGGGGGGTTGAAACGTTTTATGAAAATATGTTATATGTAAGCTTTTGTAAAGCTATTTGTCTGATAATTCGTATTTGGCTTCTCAGGTTTCTCTGTTTTCGGAAAATTAAACGCTATGGAGTTCACTGACTCATCATCGACCAGCCCAAACCGCTTTGAGATTTGGAGAGGATGTGGATCTCATACTCTAAGTATCATTTAAGAGTTCGAAATTACACTCCTAAGAGGGTAAAATAGAGGATACAAGGCTTTTTTTTAAATATGTCGTTATTAAGGCAATTTGAATCTAGAACTACAAACATTGGTTGTTTTATTTCTCAGTCAGGAATTAAAAAATTGTGTCTCAGAATTTTTGGAAATTAAACCGCTATGTGGGTGAAATAGAGGATGAAAATTTTTAAGAAAATAGGTCGTTACATCAAAAACGTTTTAATGGTAAGTCTATGAAAATTAGTTTTTCGATATAAGGAAATATGTGTTAGGGAATGAAATTTCTATAGAAATCCCACCACAAGAACACAAAGGCATGATTAACAAAAACTTTGTACTCCAACACCAGAATCACTTTTTGGTCAGACGTACATTCGGCGAAGACCATGATTCTACAATCTCATTTAGCGTGAAAAGTTTAGAGGGTGTTGCAGTTTGTAAACAACATAAAATTCGATTAACAAAAAAAAAAAAAAAATCGTGCAGGCCATACAAACTTCGCCAGCGAGTCGGCGGCCACTGTGGAAGTACGTTGTATTTGTAGTTCTGTTGTTCGGACTACACTCCTGGAAATTGAAATAAGAACACCGTGAATTCATTGTCGCAGGAAGGGGAAACTTTATTGACACATTCCTGGGGTCAGATACATCACATGATCACACTGACAGAACCACAGGCACATAGACACAGGCAACAGAGCATGCACAATGTCGGCACTAGTACAGTGTATATCCACCTTTCGCAGCAATGCAGGCTGCTATTCTCCCATGGAGACGATCGTAGAGATGCTGGATGTAGTCCTGTGGAACGGCTTGCCATGCCATTTCCACCTGGCGCCTCAGTTGGACCAGCGTTCGTGCTGGACGTGCAGACCGCGTGAGACGACGCTTCATCCAGTCCCAAACATGCTCAATGGGGGACAGATCCGGAGATCTTGCTGGCCAGGGTAGTTGACTTACACCTTCTAGAGCACGTTGGGTGGCACGGGATACATGCGGACGTGCATTGTCCTGTTGGAACAGCAAGTTCCCTTGCCGGTCTAGGAATGGTAGAGCGATGGGTTCGATGACGGTTTGGATGTACCGTGCACTATTCAGTGTCCCCTCGACGATCACCAGTGGTGTACGGCCAGTGTAGGAGATCGCTCCCCACACCATGATGCCGGGTGTTGGCCCTGTGTGCCTCGGTCGTATGCAGTCCTGATTGTGGCGCTCACCTGCACGGCGCCAAACACGCATACGACCATCATTGGCACCAAGGCAGAAGCGACTCTCATCGCTGAAGACGACACGTCTCCATTCGTCCCTCCATTCACGCCTGTCGCGACACCACTGGAGGCGGGCTGCACGATGTTGGGGCGTGAGCGGAAGACGGCCTAACGGTGTGCGGGACCGTAGCCCAGCTTCATGGAGACGGTTGCGAATGGTCCTCGCCGATACCCCAGGAGCAACAGTGTCCCTAATTTGCTGGGAAGTGGCGGTGCGGTCCCCTACGGCACTGCGTAGGATCCTACGGTCTTGGCGTGCATCCGTGCGTCGCTGCGGTCCGGTCTCAGGTCGACGGGCACGTGCACCTTCCGCCGACCACTGGCGACAACATCGATGTACTGTGGAGACCTCACGCCCCACGTGTTGAGCAATTCGGCGGTACGTCCACCCGGCCTCCCGCATGCCCACTATACGCCCTCGCTCAAAGTCCGTAAACTGCACATACGGTTCACGTCCACGCTGTCGCGGCATGCTACCAGTGTTAAAGACTGCGATGGAGCTCCGTATGCCACGGAAAACTGGCTGACACTGACGGCGGCGGTGCACAAATGCTGCGCAGCTAGCGCCATTCGACGGCCAACACCGCGGTTCCTGGTGTGTCCTCTGTGCCGTGCGTGTGATCATTGCTTGTACAGCCCTCTCGCAGTGTCCGGAGCAAGTATGGTGGGTCTGACACACCGGTGTCAATGTGTTCTTTTTTCCATTTCCAGGAGTGTATAAATGAAAAAAATTTGAGGTCACTCAACTCACGAGCTCGCGACGTACGATTAACCAAATGAAAAACGTAATTCCTTTAAGTTAATGCCACAATATTGGAAGTTTTTGTCCTGTTGACGGTCATGCTGTAAGCCAACTTTACTGGAAACTATAATCGCCTTAAACTAAAGGCCAGTCTAGTTGATATTAAAGGTATTTGCGATATAAATATCGTCTGCCCCCTTTCTTTGCCAGTCATTATACTAGCTTCGCTGATGTTATTCTGGAGTTGTTTGATGCAAAATCTTATACCATTACATACTTTCGGAGAATCCAGATTCGGCCGTAAAATAATGGTTAACCAACCTTCAATTTGAGTCACTGTAACGGCATTATTGGAACAATTAACGACTTTAAAAATTCAGTAGGATAATTTACAGTTTCATTTTCATCAATTATGGTATTAATCGACATGTAAGTTTTCTTTGCCCCCGGAATAGTGTCTTGAACCGTCTTGTAGATGTCGTTGACGATTTAGTTCTTCGTCGCTAGAATAATTCGCTTTCATAACAATTCTGCATTGTTGTAATTATCGACGATATCCTAGTGGATTTCACTTATGTGTTGTTCTGGTGTTTTGACGATATTACACAATTCATTTGTCAGCAAGATGTGGTCAGAGTTTTCGTCTATTGGATAAGTGCCTTCTCCTGTTGGTAAAAATTTTAAATAATTTGTTAGCCGATTTGTAATGAATAAATAACATTAAATAAGAGGTTGTACTAAAACAATTATAGTAACATCTATCTTCTGAATTGCCAGAAATCTTTCTGAAGCTTGATACAGATCTTATTTTCTATCATTTTCCCAAAACTTGTCCGTTTTGTAAGTACGAAACAAAATACGATCGTAGCAACAGTAGCAGGAGTACAATACCAATACTAAAACTACCACTATTATTGTTTTTTATGTTCATAGGTGTCTGTTACCAGATTCGCTAAAAGAAACGTACATCTGAAGATTCGCTTCCTCTGTAATACGTGAGATTCATTCCTATGGAAATCTGCAAGTAGTTTATGAGGAGTTGAATGACGTGGTTTTATTGCAGTACATACGGTGGGAGGAGAATTTGTCTGAACTACCACCACTACAATAAATTTTGTGCTATCGGAAAATGACGGTTGTAAGGAGACCCGCCCATCGCTACTCTTAGGAGCTTAAGAGAGAATTATACTCGGATCCTGTTTGCTGGAGTGTTGAAACGAAACTAATTATCGTGACAGTATTAAATACGAGTCTCTACTGTGACAGCCGCCAATAAATCAGCCGACCAATTGCGTATCGGCACCTAGAGGTTGTGTCGCAGGAACATCATACGTAATGATGACGTACGAGCGAGCTGTAAGCCTTCTCGTCAAACGGCAGTACTCTCTCCGAGTTCCCTGGTTCCTCACACTGAAGGCGCACGGGCACTGAGGGGACTGTTACGAAAGGATTGATCACGAGGCGGTCTCAGTATGCAAGCCTCGGCTTGAGGCATCTGTCCAGACCGATTTGCTCTTACATTTAGCCCGAATGACAGCTTTTATGAGCAGATGCTCAGAAGTACGTGTTGCCTCAGGTAGAGTTCGGTAGCTCATTAATTCACCAGCCTAACACCTGTGGTATTGCGTGCGCTCATGTGTGTGGCGTGGTGGATAGGTTAGTAATTGCCATACCACAAAATCAAACTTTGCGGAATTTAATTCTCCGCCGGACCTAAGTCTTTTTTATTTAACTTATGGATTCTTTCCCCTCTGGAATTTATTTGCATCATATATATTATTTCTCATTTCATGTGTTGCCAGTCTGGAAGTCTCAAATTCGGTCGGCATAACGGACAAGTCTGCTGTTTTGGTACCAGCGAAGACTGAAGACGTAGAATTGCTGTCAGTGGTTGCTCCGGCGTGGGGTGACGACACTGAGAAAGCTCCGGACCTCATTGTGTGTGTGTGGGGGGGGGGGGGGGAGGGACCGAGGGCTCGTCGGTGCCCAACGGAGACGACGAATTGATGCTTGGCTGCTTGATGATGGCGATGGGCTCGGGGCGGATGCGCGCTTCCAACAGCCTGTCCCCACAACGTTGCTCACAAATCCGCCACATGCTGCTGGGATGGGAATCAGCGCCATGCCTGCTGAACTGAAACGATGAATACTAACGATGTATGGTCACCAGGAACATCTTCTGAGGGAGATGGTCATCTGATACAGATATTGCATTTATGCAGAAGGTTCACTTATTTGCGCTGCCGTACATCGCCAGCTACCATTCCTATACATATCAAGGGGATCATAATGACTGTGGGGTGGCCGTTTACATAAGTGATGGGATCCCCGCTGATGATGTCTATCATCTTCCATCTGACAGGGAATGACGTTGGGAAGACGCATAATTAACATTTACCCTCCGTCGGGACTGGCGACGGTGAGATAGTGCGCGCTTTTATGCGGAAGATATTAGCCCCCCCCCCCCCCCCCGCCACCGGTTTCTTGGACGTCACGAACATGTCCTCCTCAGCCAGGAAGACCAGCGGCTACCGGCCAACCTCCAAGGAGCTGCAGTTTATCGTCGAGACTTTTCGCTTCGTCACGCGTGAGAGTTGTTTCATGCAGATGTCCAAGACTTCACCCTGACAAATCATTCGGGAGCAGACTGGTTCGCACTTATACATCCACGAGCCTTGCCAATGCTGTACGAACTGCATAACGCTGGCCATTTTCGTTTTCAGATCACAGTGCCTACATCTGTACGGTTCTTCTCCCAAGTCAGGAAGTGTGGAACAGGCGGACCCCATGGAAGCTCAATATTCAACACATACGAGATACTGACTGTCGCCAACGGATAGTTCCGATGTGCGATGTTTATGAGAGGCGAGTGGGACTGTGTATGATGATGCTTGATTGGTGGCTCGAATGTGCCAAACCGGCAATCCGATGTACATTAATCAACTTTGGAAGGGAGATGACAGCATGGAACGGCCATACGTACGAATTCTACTTTGCCGCACTTCGTGACTTGGATGACCGCGCACCATGACAGGAAGCTTACATCGGCTGGAAATGGATAAAGGCGAAGCTGGTGGCAATAGTTCGACGACAGCTTCAGGAAGCGTAAGAGGCGCCAGGATGTGATGTGGAACGAGAATTACGACGTAAGTATTTGGCGACGGAGTTCATCACCCGTCGGGCATCAGGGGTGACATGTCAAGCAGACATTGTCAATCAATTTGTGGAGCTCTGCCAACATCTCTAATGGGAGTTCGATATCGCCTATCCTGCGGCAACTCGTGTCTCCCGTCTCCTTACGCGACTGGAAGCGGGCACTATGATGGGGGATTTTTGCCATGAAGCAACCGCCATGGGTGCTACGGAGAAATTTCTGGGTATTGATGGGTTTCTTGCAGAGTTCCGTCTAGCCTTTGGAGTCGAAATGACGCTGAAATGGACAACAATGCACAACGAGCTGTTACAGTCCAATATGGTGATTCTACCAGAATTTATGGAAGGTAGTTTGGTGCCCCTACATAAACCGTCTCCTTGGACTATGGCCGCACACAGCCTCCCCCTTACTCTAATACGCCCGCCGATATGGCCGAGAGGTTCTAAGCGCTTCAGTCTGGAACCGCGCGACCGCTCCGGTCGCATGTTCGAATCCTGCCTCAGGTGTGGATGTGTGTGATGTCCTTAGGTTAGTTAGGTTTAAGTTGTTCTAAGTTCTAGGGGACTGATGACCTCAGATGTTAAGTCTCATTGTGCTCAGAGCCATTTGAACTTTAATAACTCCGATTATAATATTGAATCCCGGCCCTTGGATTTGAGTTGGCGCTTGCTACTCAATTGTCCGGAGCAAACGATTCCAGGTAGACCAAAGGGCAGCTGGAGACTGCTGTAATGTCATAGTTGTGGTGATGGAGTGTCAGCTGAAAGCTGCAATTGTGGCGATTGATTTTGATATCACTTTTGACAGGATTCGCCATGAGTATTTCTACACTGTTGTGGTAAATATGGGATTTCCTGTGTACTACACTGGGGTCGTTAGATAACAGGACGCAGCATGTTATTCTCAATGGAGAGAAGTCTTCCGAAGTAAGAGTGATTTAAGGTGGGCCGCAGGGGAGTGTCATAGGACCGTTGCTATTCACAATATACATAAATGACCTGGTGGATGACATCGGAAGTTCACTGAGGCTTTTTACAGATGATGCTGTGGTGTATCGAGAGGTTGTAACAATGGAAAATTGTACTGAAATGCAGGAGGATCTGCAGCGAATTGACGCATGGTGCAGGGAATGGCAATTGAATCTCAATGTAGACAAGTGTAATGTGCTGCGAATACACAGAAAGATAGATCCTCTATCATTTAGCTACAATATAGCAGGTCAGCAACTGGGAGCAATTAATTCCATAAAGTATCTGGGATAGGCCTTAGGATTGATTTAAAATGGAATGATCATAATATGATCAACTTTATGTTATAAAATTGATCGTTGGTAAAGTAGATGCCAGACTGAGATTCATTGGAAGAATACTAAGGAAATGCAATCAGAAAACAAAGGAAGTAGGTTACAGTACGCTTGTTCGCCCACTGCTTGAATACTGCTCAGCAGTGTGGGATCCGTACCAGATAGGGTTGACAGAAGATATAGAGAAGATCCAACGGAGAGCAGCACGCTTCGTTACAGGATCATTTAGTAATCGCGAAAGCGTTACGGAGATGATAGATAAACTCCAGTGGAAGACTCCGCAGGAGAGACGCTCAGTAGCTCGGTACGGGCTTTTGTCAAAGTTTCGAGAACATACCTTCACCGAAGAGTCAAGCAGTATATTGCTCCCTCCTACGTATATCTCGCGAAGAGACCATGAGGATAAAATCAGAGAGATTAGAGCCCACACAGAGGCATACCGACAATCCTTGTTTCCACGAACAATACGAGACTGGAATAGAAGGGAGAACCGATAGAGGTACTCAAGGTACCCTCCGCCACACACCGTCAGGTGGCTTGCGGAGTATGGATGTAGATGTAGATGTAGATACACGGAGGAGCACAGACTTCGGTTCAGGTCAATGGGCGATAGCAGCATCACTTCCTATTCCCCTCTCGCTCCGACGGTGCCGACCACTTTCAACGTTTCTGTCTGCGGTAGCTCTGGAACCGCCCATTGGGCGAACTTACGTTCAGGGGTGGGACTAACGCGTTAGACTGCATGTGCAGATAAAGATTTGCTGTTGATCCGTTCAAGGGAGGACGACTCACGATTTTTCGCACTGGTGAAGGAACATGGTGCGGCGACGGGGAGTGCTGTAGATATGGACAAGTTGGTGACGGGCGAGGCCTCACACCTGAAGAACAGGCACCGCTTCCATGCGTTCAATGATTTCGCCACCTCGGTGTCGACTTCACCCCGTCACGTGGACCAAACCGCGGTGGTATCCTCTGCGTACCGCCGCATTCTCCGGCTCACCCATACACCGATCCGTCAGTAACTCCTACACCAGCTCGATCCACTGCAGCGTGTCACGTACCTGAATACCTAGGTGGCTTCTCGGGTGATCCTTATTGCACAGGTACTGCCCGTGTCGATTATGATTGGCCGGTGCATACAGGCGGTCGTGGAATACTTTCTGACGGTTGGATCGCCCATAAAAGTGAAGTATGAAACCCCACTCTCCCTCAGAGAGTGGTAGGGGTGACTTACGCACCACTTACTGGACCCTCTTGCCCGAATTTCCCATTCCCGCGGTGTCGATGGGTAACATTCCGCCGTCATTTATGCACGTAACCCTTAATCGGCGCACTTATGTCTGAAATCGTCCTCGGCGCACACGACTACATTGCTTGGAAGATTTTTATGAGTTGTTGATGCGAAGTGTAGATCGTAATGTTGTTGAACTCAAATGCTCCAGGTTGGCCTACGGTTTGGAGAAATATACACTGGAGATTCCATCCATCGTCGGTACGGTCCATGATGTGCTACGTAACCTGTGGACAACGGCTCCATGACATTGGATTGCTTGACACGCCGCTTTTCGGTCACCGCCTCACTTGTGCGGCACTTGAGGGTATCTGGCTCCCAGGACGCAGAATAATAGCCAGCTTTATTCGTGTACCGCCGCGTGTCACTACATCCTCTATTCACTCGAATGTAAACTACTTTCTCAATATAGGAAATCTTTCCCCACCTATCTCAGTAATTTAACGCCCCTACGCGAAGTTCGGGCGTGATCGATTCGTGTGGAGTGCGCCTACAGTTTTAAATACTATAGTTGTTTCTTTGCCCATTCCCATAGACATTTTGGCGCCTAGATTGCGCCGACATACTTTCAATTATGGGTTGGCAGTTTCAGGGCCACACTACAGGGCTATTACAAATGATTGAAGCGATTTCATAAATTCACTGTAGCTCCATTCATTGACATATGGTCACGACACACTACATATACGTAGAAAAACTCCTAAAGTTTTGTTCGGCTGAAGCCGCACTTCAGGTTTCTGCCGCCAGAGCGCTTGAGAGCGCAGTGAGATTAAATGGCGGCAGGAGCCGAGAAAGCGTTTGTCGTGCTTGAAATGCGCTCACATCAGTTAGTCATAACAGTGCAACGACACTTCAGGACGAAGTTCAACAAAGATCCACCAACTGCTAACTCCATTCGGCGATGGTATGCGCAGTTTAAAGCTTCTGGATGCCTCTGTAAGGGGAAATCAACGGGTCGGCCTGCAGTGAGCGAAGAAACGGTTGAACGCGTGCGGGCAAGTTTCACGCGTAGCCCGCGAAAGTCGACGAATAAAGCAAGCAGGGAGCTAAACGTACCACAGCCGACGGTTTGGAAAATCTTGCGGAAAAGGCTAAAGCAGAAGCCTTACCGTTTACAATTGCTACAAGCCCTGACACCCGATGACAAAGTCAAACGCTTTGAATTTTTGAATTTTTGGCGCGGTTGCAACAGCTCATGGAAGAGGATGCGTTCAGTGCGAAACTTGTTTTCAGTGATGAAGCAACATTTTTTTCTTAATGGTGAAGTGAACAGACACAATGTGCGAATCTGGGCGGTAGAGAATCCTCACGCATTCGTGCAGCAAATTCGCAATTCACCAAAAGTTAACGCGTTTTGTGCAATCTCACGGTTTAAAGTTTACGGCCCCTTTTTCTTCTGCGAAAAAAACGTTACAGGACACGTGTATCTGGACATGCTGGAAAATTGGCTCATGCCACAACTGGAGACCGACAGCGCCGACTTCATCTTTCAACAGGATGGTGCTCCACCGCACTTCCATCATGATGTTCGGCATTTCTTAAACAGGAGATTGGAAAACCGATGGATCGGTCGTGGTGGAGATCATGATCAGCAATTCATGTCATGGCCTCCACGCTCTCCCGACTTAGCCCCATGCGATTTATTTCTGTGGGGTTATGTGAAAGGTTCAGTGTTTAAACCTCCTCTACCAAGAAACGTGCCAGAACTGCGAGCTCGCATCAACGATGCTTTCGAACTCATTGATGGGGACATGCTGCGCCGAGTGTGGGAGGAACTTGATTATCGGCTTGATGTCTGCCGAATCACTAAACGGGCACATATTGAACATTTGTGAATGCCTAAAAAAACTTTTTGAGTTTTTGTATGTGTGTGCAAAGCATTGTGAAAATATCTCAAATAATAAAGTTATTGTAGAGCTGTGAAATCGCTTCAATCATTTGTAATAACCCTGTATTTATTCCCACACTATATCGCCGATGGTTGTGCTTATCTAGCTGGGGACACCGTGGACAAGCCTCGTGAATCTGACCCCTCTCCAATCCGCCCCATGTGTTACTGCCATGATAGAGTCGTATCAATTGATTCTCCTCCTATTCGTCACCTATTTCTTACTATTATATTCATCCTCCTCGCCTATGGTGATGCGGCGTGCTTTTGACAGTGGGTGTAACTCATAAATGTTTATGTTAATGAAGATATATTTTCCTTTGCGGTATTTTGCTTCTGCATAGTTAAAAAATTCGGTAGAGCAATTCTAGTAAGTGGCAAAGGTCCTGAGTTCGAGTATCGATTGAGCACACAGTTTTAATCTGCCAGAAAATTTTATATCAGCGCCCACCCCACTGAAGAGTGAAAATATCATTTTGGAATTAGTAGTGAAATGGAAAAGAATCAACGCAATGATAAGTTTTAGGTAATAAGAAGGAAAGGTAAATTGGAATTTGAAATCCATATAAGATATATGGAGACAATGTTGTAATGGGCGAAGACAGAGTAAGAGTGCCTTTAAAAAACAATTATCGTTTACAATGATTTAGGAAAATCACGGAAAACGTTACTAAAGATACACAAAGAATATTTCTCAGTGAGTCGGAGTGTTCGGCAGTTTGAAACTTAGGAGATTAAAACTGTGACTACAACCACAGATCTTGCCTTTCAATGCAAATTCTTTCCGTCATTGTTTTCCAACATCCGCCACACGCTCTCTTCACTACTGCTCCCACTTTCCAAACCACAAAAGCTCTCTGCAATCTTAGCCCGTCTAACACTCCTACAAGAAAGGATTTTGTGGATAAATGGACTCACTCGAACGTAACTGCAACATCTACTCAGTTAATAGAGGGAGAAACAATTTGCACTTGAGTATCACCCTATCTACCCATCAAATCTTCAGTGCTTTTAGGTAGCGCCACACTTAAAAGCCTCTACTCTACTCTTGTTTTGACTGATAATCATCGATGTTTGATTACCGTACAATATTACGGTACAGGGTAATTTTCACATGACGTGCTACCGCCAAGTAACATAGCTTACCCAAACTTGGACCATACATAAAACAACTGCTAAAGTACACTCCTGGAAATTGAAATAAGAACACCGTGAATTCATTGTCCCAGGAAGGGGAAACTTTATTGACACATTCCTGGGGTCAGATACATCACATGATCACACTGACAGAACCACAGGCACATAGACACAGGCAACAGAGCATGCACAATGTCGGCACTAGTACAGTGTATATCCACCTTTCGTAGCAATGCAGGCTGCTATTCTCCCATGGAGACGATCGTAGAGATGCTGGATGTAGTCCTGTGGAACGGCTTGCCATGCCATTTCCACCTGGCGCCTCAGTTGGACCAGCGTTCGTGCTGGACGTGCAGACCGCGTGAGACGACGCTTCATCCAGTCCCAAACATGCTCAATGGGGGACAGATCCGGAGATCTTGCTGGCCAGGGTAGTTGACTTACACCTTCTAGAGCACGTTGGGTGGCACGGGATACATGCGGACGTGCATTGTCCTGTTGGAACAGCAAGTTCCCTTGCCGGTCTAGGAATGGTAGAACGATGGGTTCGATGACGGTTTGGATGTACCGTGCACTATTCAGTGTCCCCTCGACGATCACCAGTGGTGTACGGCCAGTGTAGGAGATCGCTCCCCACGCCATGATGCCGGGTGTTGGCCCTGTGTGCCTCGGTCGTATGCAGTCCTGATCGTGGCGCTCACCTGCACGGCGCCAAACACGCATACGACCATCATTGGCACCAAGGCAGAAGCGACTCTCATCGCTGAAGACGACACGTCTCCATTCGTCCCTCCATTCACGCCTGTCGCGACACCACTGGAGGCGGGCTGCACAATGTTGGGGCGTGAGCGGAAGACGGCCTAACGGTGTGCGGGACCGTAGCCCAGCTTCATGGAGACGGTTGCGAATGGTCCTCGCCGATACCCCAGGAGCAACAGTGTCCCTAATTTGCTGGGAAGTGGCGGTGCGGTCCCCTACGGCACTGCGTAGGATCCTACGGTCTTGGCGTGCATCCGTGCGTCGCTGCAGTCCGGTCCCAGGTCGACGGGCACGTGCACCTTCCGCCGACCACTGGCGACAACATCGATGTACTGTGGAGACCTCACGCCCAACGTGTTGAGCAATTCGGCGGTACGTCCACCCGGCCTCCCGCATGCCCACTATACGCCCTCGCTCAAAGTCCGTCAACTGCACATACGGTTCACGTCCACGCTGTCGCGGCATGCTACCAGTGTTAAAGACTGCGTTGGAGCTCCGTATGCCACGGCAAACTGGCTGACACTGACGGCGGCGGTGCACAAATGCTGCGCAGCTAGCGCCATTCGACGGCCAACACCGCGGTTCCTGGTGTGTCCGCTGTGCCGTGCGTGTGATCATTGCTTGTACAGCCCTCTCGCAGTGTCCGGAACAAGTATGGTGGGTCTGACACACCGGTGTCAATGTGTTCTTTTTTCCATTTCCAGGAGTGTATATTATAGCCGACAACGGTAAGAAATACGCAGTGATACGAATAGAAATGATGTTATAATTCATAGACAATAATTATACTGAAGTCACCGCGATTTATGATGGCACGATAGACATTACGAAATGCGGCATTTGGTTCTCCTTAGGGTGTGTGATCACCAATGACGGCAATGTATGCTGGCCACAAGTGTATAAGGAGGTCTTATGGAAGGGCGTTCCATTCCTGCACCATTGTGGTTGATGAATGCTGGATGCTCGTTGTTTAAGTAGATGTCCTGAAATACATATTCCCATATTCTTTCACACATGCTCGATGGGACTTATGTCGGCGAAACGGGCATGCCATTCCATTTGCCAAATATCCGCTGGTTTGAAGAGCTCTACCACGTGCTCTGTTCGACTAAGTTGTGTACTGTTCATCCGTAAAAATGAAGTTATCTCCGAGTGTACCTCTGAAACGACGCAAATGGTGGTGGACAACGGTTTCACAATAATGTTCAACGGTCAGTGTATCGTCTTGAGAGATTTTAAGGTCAAAAAGTCCATGAAAGATTATACTTCTCCATAATAGCTGCCTCATCAGAACGATTGTGTTCGACAAAGCTGGACTTTCCACCATATGGCGCGAGGTGGTGACACAAAGCACATAGAACACTGTCGACCATGACCGTTTTCGTGCTCTCAGTGTTATGGTATGGGGAAGGCCTGATGTTCCATGAGCGTACTGACCTCCAAAACTCTAAACACAGACACTCACCAGTCAATTTTATTATGACACTGTCGTCCTCCCCAAATGCGCTCCTTCTCAGGAGTTCAAAATGGTTCAGAGGGCTCTAATCACTATGGGACTTAACATCTGAGGTCATCAGTCCACTAGACGTAGAACAACTTAAACCTAACAAACCTAAGGACATCAAACACATCCATGCCCGAGACAAGATTCGAACCTGCGACCGTAGCAGCAGCGCTGTTCCGGACTGAAGCGCCTAGAACTGCTCGGCCACAGCGGCCGGCTTTTCACGAGTGCATATGTCCATCCCTTCATTTTTATCAATGACAACGCGCAATCGCATCGAACTGCGCATTTGGAGGAATCCTCGGAGAGAGAGAATACTCGGTGAATGGACTGGCCTGCCCATTCCTTCGTCTTAAATCCCATCTAGAACTTGTGGAGTGTGTTGGGTAGACGCAGTGCAGCACGTCCAGAAGCACCAACCACCATCCAGCAGTTACGAACCGCGCTGGTGGAAGAATGGAGCGCCTTACCGCAAGAACTCAATAGCAGTCTTGTAGCCCAGAGAGGGAGCACGTTGCAGAACGTGCACTGCCGTCCATGGTGATCGCACGCTCTACTAAGAAGCGTGCCTCACCTCTTTTAACGTCCAGGGAACGAACATAGATCCCTGTGACTTCAGCGTAATTATTGTATTTGAATATAAGTTTCATTTTTGTTCTATTCATTGCGTATTTCTTACGATTACCGACTGCGTATACTGTAGTGGTTGTTTCTATGTATGGTCCAAGTTTGATGGAGCTACGGTACTTGGCAGTGATACATGTGAACGCTACTTTCGTCCCTACGTCTTGCTCACCGGTGTACTCTCAGAAAAGACCCCGTAACACTTCAGCTTGCAGTCTTGTTTCAGATATTACTCTTCTTTTTTAATATGTAGTCTAAGGCGAATCTGTTTCAAACACAGAATCAGAACGACGGATTTCTGTTCAGGGTTTCGGACTGAGTAGACTCCTTTACACATAACTGGGAGTCCCTTTCCGGCTGTGAGAGGAATTATGGATAAACAGCGTTTACTCCGGATAAGCCGCCCACGCATCTGACCGCTGACTTGACTCCGGTCCCGCTGGTTGCGACACAGCGCCCTATTGTGATGAGGCGCGCCTCCTTGCGCCACTCCGGTTTGTTTGCCTGCCCGATGCGACGTATCCTCAGTTATGTGCTGACCGACGGAGCAGAGGCATCCTCTCGGATAGTGGGATCCAATGACAGCTTCAAATTCCGAACTGCGATGAACACTGTTCCGTGGCTCGTATCTGTACCATTCAGGTAATAAAATAACTTTGTTAGTGGTTGCTGTTACGTCGATATCTAGTTCACTGCTGAAGGAAATCGAGCTTCGAGAAGAAAAGCGGCTGTGACTGTCCAGACTTTCTGCTCAAATGATTCAGGGAAAAATTGTTTCATAACTTTTTCTGAGACCAACAATTTATTTGGCCTAATCCCTAGTTGCCTGCAACAGATCATTTAAACACATTTTTTCACAGCATGTCAGTGTATTTGTTCATATAAATAGACGGACAGAATGGAAAGTATTACACCATAAGGCACCAGTCCAGTATTTGTCAAACTTTACGGAGATGATCGTCACACAACAGGTGATAAACTATTAACCTTCTATTCGCTTCGGAACTGACGTCCAACATCAAAATCAGTATGCGGTGTGAACCAATAGGTTCATCTATTCGTTGTGTCATCATAGTAAACAACCTTTCAACGTCATTTAAGGAATTTCTTGCTATGTCTGAAACAAATGCTGGGTTAGTTCTTGACGATTACTGCCGTTCCATTGTATCCCGTAGGTGTTCAATGGAAAAAAATTGGGGATACCGGCCAGGCCCGTGAAACATCTTTAGATTTATCACGGCGTTTGTAGTGCGAGATGCAGTGTGTGGTCTTGAATTATCCTACTGGAACATGCTGTTTGATACTCTGACAATGAAGAGTCTATGTTTTAATTCACTTTCAGGCCGTGTCCATTCAGCCATCTGAGTTGTAATACCAATTACGACAATATGAAAGTAAGGACAACACAACACCCAGTCCCCGAGCAGAGAAAATCTCCTACCCGGCAGGGAAGTCACGTAGAGTATGAAATAGGTTTCATAGTTCTTGTCACATACTGGCATAGAATCAGCCTCCCAGCTATTACCCAGTTAGTCTTCAGATGAAAGTATATGGTTCCGAAGACATTTCCAAGTCTCAAACATCTGCGAATCTATAAGAATACCAAAGCGACGAATAAAAATTTGTACCAAATCCGGAATTCGAACCTGGTTTTCCTGCTCATTAGGCAGCCGCGCTACCACTATGCTACCCTGGAATACTTATTTTGCTTAACTTCACGGACTAACCTAGCACGCCTCGCTTCTAAATCCAAATTACCATTCACGCCTCAGTCCATTTGGTATTTTCCCTAATTCGAACAGCATCTCACAGGCTCCCCAACGGTATTGGCATAACACCTCAGCGTGGAACTAGTCGAGGGATCCTGCCTGAAACCCAGGCACAGGTGCTTTAATCAAGTGAAACCATATGGTTCCAGAGATCTTTTCAAGTCTGAGATATCTGATATATATATATATATATATATATATATATATATATATATATATATATGAAAATTTGTACCAAGACCGGGATTCTAACCCGTGTCTCCTGCTCTCTAGGCAGATGCGCTAATCACTGTGCGACGATGGCACAGTGGCTTTGCACAAGTGCATGGACTACCCTAGCACGCCTCCTTCCTAAATCCAAATTCCAGTTCATGCCTCAGTAGGATATTTAGGTTTTAAATAGAGACCAGTCATTTTCTGGGTCTTGTAGAACTGAAGTCGCCACATCACACGTGGTTTGCCAACTGCCAGTGTTTCTACACTTAAAAAAACTGCGAATGCCTAATTCTGGAAAGTGATTCACACAAAAGTCTGCATGACGAAGAGCAAGTATGGTCCGTTATAAAATACACACAGTGAAGCTGAACCTCACCAAAACTGAAAGTGGAGGTTGTTCCGGAGTACTTTCAGCCTGCCGGCTCATTACCCAAAATTATCTTTTTATCTGCATTGCACGGAAAAAATATCTGCTCAAGAGCGCAAGTGTCCACTGTATGCGCTCTGTGCCTTGTTTGAAAAACAGAAAAGACAAAAAATTAAAAAGATCTTTGTTCCGTTCATTCAAAAAATGGTTCAAATGGCTCTGAGCACTATGGGACTCGACTGCTGAGGTCATCAGTCCCCTAGAACTTAGAAATAGTTAAACCTAACTAACCTAAGGACATCACACACATCCATGCCCAAGGCAGGATTCGAACCTGCGACCGTAGCGGTCTCGCGGTTCCAGACTGCAGCGCCTAGAACCGCATGGCCACGTCGGCCGGCTCCGTTCATTCACGGGACTTGTTATTGACGACATTAAAGCCCACTTTATTCTTCGCCCTCAAGCAATGCTGCTCGGTTCTGTAGCGGGTATACTTCTCACACAGTGTTAGATGTACGTTAACAGTGATACACGGGAGTATGGATAGATAAGGACGTGACCAATAAGCATCTCGTGCAAGGGTTGCTGAATGTAATTGTAGAGTGGTACAATAACTGTATCCTGAACTGTTTCCGCAGCGACGGCAACCACGCAACAGTACTTTTTCAAAGGTGCACGTCGTTGCGTTACTTTTTATTTTGTGTTATACGTTTTCTTGATTGAATTTTACAGAATTTTTCACTATTATGGAGATATTTTCGTAGAAACAAATGTAACTGGGGCTTTCAGTTTCAAAATAACACGGCCTAATCCGCCTAAAAGGAAATTGTGGTTCCATTCGATTAAAATCCTTTGGGGCGAGTTAGGCTGTATTAATTTGATATTAAAACCATTATAAAAAACCGTAGTTTAGACCGTATTTGCAGAGGTCGTCTTGAGGGACACGAAACTGCTGATTTCTGGAGACGTTATTCCCTGTGTATATTTTCCACTTCAGTTGTCACGCGGTAACCAACTGTCAGCTAGACATCAATTTCCAAGAAGTGTGTTTGGTTGCAGCACAGCTATGGATGCGGCTGCGGAAAATATGAGGATACTGAAACAATTAAGCACCCCAACAATATGAGCAATTTGGATGGCTGCAAGATACGGACGGCTTGCCTGCCAGCGCGCCTTGTCTAAGGGGGCACGTTTGTCCGCTAGCCACCAGTTCCTAAATACTCGGATACGCCAACATAAACAAGTGACCACATGAGAGATACTCTGCGGCATCGACGTCCTGCTGGAAGAAAGCGACGTTCCTTGGTACCAGATTATTATAATTAAAGTGTAGCGACTCACAGAGGTCTAATGTGCGCTGTAATTATCGTGCGGCAGAGAAACTTTGTGGATATTCTAATGCATTAATGGGGTACAAATTTATGCTGGAAAAAAATTAGTTCCAATTTTGCCCACCAGGTGCAAATCTGGCGCTATGAATGGAAGAAAGATGTTAGAAATGTTCCCACACGTAATAGATTAGCAAAAATCAAATGTGTGTGAAATCGTATGGGACTTAACTGCTAAGGTCATCAGTCCCTAAGCTTACACACTACTTAACCTAAATTATCCTAAGGACAAACACACACACCCATGCGCGAGGGAGTACTCGAACCTCCGCCGGGACCAGCCGCACAGTCCATGACTGCAGCGCCTTAGACCGCTCGGCTAAAATAGATTAGCAACAGGATGTGGACAGAAAAGGTCAAACAAGTGAGAAAGGCATAGTGTTCATGTTATTATTAACCGCCATTTACACTATTTGTTCAATGTTGGCTCTGGAACTGTCGCGGAGATGCTGTACAGCGCCAAATTTTCAGCTGGTGGCTAGAACTCGAATCAGTTTTTGCACTGTATAGGTTCAGCATTAACGCATTAGCATATCTGTCAAGTTTCGCTACCATACGATACTTAAACCCACACGGGACCTCCATGAGTAGCCTCACCCCGACTATAGTACAAATGGAGATCAGCTGTTGCCTGCCAATCACCTACTAAAGTAGCACAGGCTATATCCTCCTCGGCCCCCTCGGCATGTGGCATTAAATGAGGTTGACGGTATACAGGAAATATCGTTTCCAGAAACCAGCAGCTCAGTGACACTGAAGACGACCTCTGCAAAGAAGGTCGAAACATCGATTTTAATAATGCTTTTAGTTCAAAAATAAACACAGGTCGTGGTCTAGCGTCGCTGCCTCTCTGGTGAGGGCTCCCAGGTTCGATTCCCAGCCTTATCAGGGATTTTCCTCTCTCGGGGATACTGTGTTTCTAATAATTTCATCTTATTTTCATCGACGCGAAACTCGCCAAAGTTGCATAAAATGGAAAGAATTCGCACTAGGTGACCGAACAAATCAGACGGCTTAATGCCCAAAAGCATTTAATTAGAATTGGCCCTGACCGTGTGAGCCTTAGCTCTAATATCATTACAACATTACTACTCGGTAACTAGTCTCCGATGACCACGCATCCGTTATACTAAAATACTCAGGAAATATCCTTCAAGTCCGATGGAGTTCACGTTCTTCCCATATAACTAATGGTGCTCTTTGAACTAATCACGATTGAGACTAATGAATAATGTTTCATTATACACATAAGGACTTTGAAACCAAAACAGATTTCCTTTCGTGTACTTTAACTAAGGAACTTTCTGACTTTAACGAGGCACAGACGGGCATCGGAATCGTGAGTTCTTCGTACCGACGCCTCTAATCGCTTCGCTAGCTTCTCTGTTTCCGCTCAAGAAAACTCGTTAGCATAACTTGGGAGCACTGCCCCTGTTAGCATCAAACGCGCCACTGAGCCGATGTAATTAGGCGTATAGCCTTACGTGACGAGATGCCGCCGGATTTGGCCACCAATCCATTCGATTCTCATCCTGTTAGTTTATCAGCATTCATCGTCAGATCTTATGAATTCTGTTCTATAACTGATCAGGATGGTAAGCAATTTTATATTTTGTTCAAAAAACTGAAGCTCTAAAGTGATGAAACATATCCTTACACGCCTGAATATTGCTCTCCTTTTTTCGTTTTCTAGCGACTTTTATCTTGAAGAAATCCACAGCGAATTGATTTATTTCTTAACTATCTGATTACCCAATGCACTCATGTTGCTTATTTAACCCTATCTTCTGTCCGATAGGAAATGGATACAATTTGTCGAATGTGCCAGAGAAAAGTAATTTCATTAAATTTTTTAAGTACAGTTAAAATAAACAATATAAAGCACATTTTGTCTATTGTGAAGCCATAGTATAATTGTATCACGATATCAACATGGAGATTATGCTGCACCAGTTGTCCAAATGTGCATGTTTCTGGAAGACATGATTTCTATTATCAAATTCTTTAAAGTACTATGCCATAAATCACAATTATGAAGAAACAACTGCCGAACATGCATATAACAGTAAAACGTTCGTAATTACTGGTGCCGCTAAACATTCTCTGGCGCTCACACTTTTAAGAAGATAGTAATGGGATCACGTCGCTTCCTCCCCCCCCCCCCCTCCATCCCACCCCCGAAACGTGTTGTGTTTTTAAGATAAATAAATCCCACACATGGACAACTGGTCCGTCGTAATCAACGCATGGATAAAATTCACTGAGGCGAAACATGACCACTGACCAAGGCGAGACTGAATGGCGCTCGATCACGTTGCGGGGTGCGTGATGCGGAAAGAAAAGTATATAAGCCGAGAAGAAGCGAATGGGAAATCATTTTAGCAACGACATGGGCCGTTAGTGGGAAAGTACATTCACAAAGGACAGATCGTTAAGGAACGGCAGGAGCATCACGGGAGGGACAAAGCTGGTAGCTATTCGCTTGCTAATGTCGTGACCATCTGTGGAATGTTGGTGCAGGGCGGTGAAACCACCAGTATGTGGGACTTTTAGTAGTAATCGAATTCGCCACGAAGCTGTGGTCTAAGTGAACATTATTGCGGAGCACCTGCATCCGTTCATGGTTGATGTCTCCCCAACGGTGGCGGCGTCACCCAGCAGAATAATTGTCTGTGCCACAAAGCCAGAGTCGTGACCTGTCCATAGACAGCTGGTGCCATATACCTCTGTAAATCCACGGAATACATGCCACGAGAAATCGCTGCTGTATCGCTTCAAAAAGCGGGCTGTTAAGAAAATGGTCGTATTGTCTTGGCTCGTCAGTGTAATCTCCAGTGTGGTTTCAGTTTCACCATCTCTTATTTCTATTTGATGCCTAATAACATGTCGGTGGTACGCGTGAAAGCTGGAATTAAGTTGAAATAATAACGTTTAATGTTTTTCACTCCATTCCTAACATAGTGTGTTCATTCATAATCTCCTATAGTACAGGTGCATCCAAATATTCTTTACAAATCAAAGTATGTCCTATGAATTTAGAATCATCCGGTAGTTTCTTTTCGTTTATTTATTTCTTTTGTTTTTGAGTCGTCAGTTTTATGACTGGTGTGATGTTGACAGCCAACCTTTTCATCTCAGACTAGCACATTCAACCTACGTTCTCAATTATTTGTCGGTTGTATTCCAATCTCCGTCTTTCTCTGCAGTTTTTACTTTCTGATGTCTTAACAAGAGTCATATAATCCTGCCCATTCTTCTTGTCAGTGTTTTTCATAAGTACGTTTCTCCACCCCGCGGAGAACCCCAACGGTCCTTACCTCGTCAGTCTACCTGACTTTCAACATTCTTCCGTAGCACCACTTCACAAATGCGTCACTCCTTCTCCTCTGTTCCGGTTTTCCAAAAGTCCATTATTTGCTACCATTCAATGCTAAGCTCCAACGTACATTCTCAGAAATTCGTACCTCAAGTCTTATGTTTGATACTAATAAACCTCCTTTGGCCAGGAATGCCCTCTTTACCTGTGGTAATCTGTTTTTACATCCTCCCTCCTTCGTCGTGGGTTACTTTGCTTCCAATGTAGCATAATTCCCTCAGTTCGTCTATTTTGTGGTCATCAGTTGTGATGTTAAGTTTATCGCTATTCGCATTTCTCCTACTTCACACTGTTTTCGTCTTTCTTCGGCTTACTCTCAGTCCCTAACCTGCAAAACATTAGAATGTTTATTCTGTTCAACAGATCTTGTAACAGCAACTGATGATCCTGTAGTAGCAACACATTATTTTAAAATATGACCGTGTTTTATGTCGCGAGAAGTAATCCTCTGAAAGTAAGACACTTAACCTCATATAATGACTACTTTGCGCAGTAAATAATATTTATCGAGAAAGGGGCTGAAACAGAGTAGCGAATGCTATACACCACATGGAGCTGCAATATTATCTGTTGAGATGTTAGAGATAAACGAGTGCAATCCAACAGGTGAAAGTTTGAGACATGACAGGAAATCGAACAAATTAACCATGCCAATTACCTGGAAGTGAAGTGAGGAATGCCTACGGCGTAGTTACAGCTCCGGTGACACGATCGGAGAGCTACGTCAGGAACATTATGGTAGCAGAAATTGCTGTACTATCATCGTAGAGGCCTTAATGATCACAAATGGAAAGCAATAAAGAGTTAAATGGGTGCACGTTAGGCCGGGACTCACGTAGCCTTACATTCCTTGGAGTAGACAGACGGAGTACTTTTCATCGTACCGAGTATTAGAGGTTTTCCCTTTCAATTCGTGGACGGGCTCTGGAGAAGTGAGAGAGGGTGATGGACATTTCGGTCCACGGCATGGAAACTGTCACAGTTCACTTAGTGGACAATATCGGGAATTCCAAGTATCTTCGATGAATCCCGATTTCAGGCGAACTAAAGCGGACGCACATTGTATACCCGAGAACTATAAGACATAAACTTTATCGTATAGTATGCATTTTTAAATAGATAGCGGGAGGATAATACTACAGTGGATTGTTTCAGAGACGTAGCGGTCTTATTGTATTTGATATACTCACTGCACCCCATTTCACATCTAATCCAACATGGAACGAACATGAGGACACTATACGATTAACACTAACCATGAATGCTTGTATCCGTTTAGTCTCCAACATCCGCCAATGTGATCCTGTCAGTTCTTCTTACGTTCAATTATGGTGGTTAGAGCCATAGAAGCTACGCAACTACCACTACTTCATCAGTTCTTCAGTGCTCATGCACTTTGCATCAGAAATTAATTCCTCAGTGCCCATGCATTTCGCATCAGAAAATTAAGTACCTACCATCTCATCATTACCGAAGCGTAAGATCTCACCTGTCTAATACCCTGGCCTGATTTGGCTGAAATCGATCCAGGGGTTTGGGAGGAGATTCCAGACATACATACAAACACTCTGCTTTCTATATATAACGGTTTTAACTTGACAAGTTTAGAAACATCGTCCTCCTTTCACATCAAGCCAAGTCTTCTACTTTTCATTCAGGAGAACAAGGGACCATTTGCTTCGTTGTTGAACTCTGGGAAAACTGGCCATATATGTGAATTTTAGCGAAATATTGTGAAGGTTCAAAATGATTCAAATGGCTCTAAAAACTATGGGACTTAACTTCTAAGGTCATCAGTCCCCTAGAACGTAGAACTACTTAAAGCTAAGTAACCTAAGGACATCACACACATCCATGCCGGAGGCAGGATTCAAACCTGCGACCGCAGCGGTCGCGCAGTTCCAGGCTGTAGCGCCTAGAACAGCTCGGCTATTGTGAAGGTGATAGATTGAAGTGCTTCAGCTGCTTCTCATATAATTGTGTACAAAGCGGAGGGTTTGCTTGCTCCAGAGGTGGATGACAGCAACCGAGCAAACTTTCGAAGAGTAAATAGGAAAATATGGGAGCATTTGCTTTCAACACAACATGCACATCATGCAGGGCACTCTACATGTTAGGGCCCAGAAAACCCTTTTCTTGTCCCAGATATATAGGCTGCCCTGTAAAGCAGGCTTCTTTGGCAGGCCGATACTGTTCCCAAACCCCATACCAGTCGTGAAGGGCAGCCTATACGCCAGATGCAGAGAAAAACATTCCTGTTCATGTCAGTCAATCCTGAAATCCGTCGTTTTATTTTATATCGACCGCTGTTCTATGCTTCATTGTCTACATTCAACGATCACTGCCCAGAAAGGCATCATATGAAATCCAATTTGATTAAAATTTCATTTTTCTGTTTTCCCTTCTTCTTCATTTCTGTGTTTTTTTTTCGCATTGTTTCCATGTGTAAGCACACTCTTATTGTGATTCTACTGTATATACATCAAGTACCCAACTTTTGCACATACTGTACAGTACATACTCGCAGCCTACCTTAGTTGCTTTAATTACATAGGGGGCGGTCTTTTTTTGTCATCAGTCTTCTGACTGGTTAGATTTAGACGCAGATCGCCACGAATGCCTTCTCTGCGTCAACCAAAATATCTCAGAGCAGCACTTGCAGCCTACAGTCTCAGCTGTTTGCTGGATCTTACTTTATTACTCCACCTAATTTTTAACATTCTCCTGTAGCATCACACCTCAAATGCTTCTGTTCCGTTTTCCCCACAGTCCGTGTTTCACACCATACACTGCTTTGCTGAAACGTACATTATCAGAAATTTCTTTCTCGAAAAAAAGACCTATCTTTGACGCTAGCTGACTTCTCTTCCAGGAATTCCTTTTTGCCAATGCTAATCTGCTCTTGACGTCCTCCTTGCTCCGTCCATCTGCATAGCTAACAGAAGTCCTCAACTTCATCTACTTCGTGACCAACAACCCTGATGTTAAGCTTCTCGCTGTTCTCATTTCTGCTACTTCTTATTACTTTCGTCACTCTACGATTTATTGTGAACGCATAGTATGTACTCATTAGACTCATTCCACTCAGTAGAACTTGTAGTTCTTCAATTTCAGGGAGAGGATAACAGCGTCATCAGCAAATCTTATCATTGATATTCATCCACGTTGAATTTTAATTACACTCTTGAACATTTTTTTATTTCCGTGGTTGTTTCTTAGATATATAGCTTGAATAGTAGAAGCGAAAGATTACATCCCTGCCTTACGCCGTTTTTAATCCGAGCACTTCGCTCTGGGTCTTCCACTATTGTTATTCATTCTTGGCCGTTGTACATACTGCATAATATCCGTCTCTCAGTACAGCTTACCCCTATTTTCCTCAGAATTTGGAACATCATGCACCGTTTGAATTTGTCGAATCCTTTTTCCAGGTCTACAATCCTAAGACTGTGTCTTGATTTTTGTTTAGTCTTTCTTCCACTAACAACCGGAACGTCAGAGCTGTCTCTCTGGGGTCTTTACCTTTCTTACAGACAAATTGGTCCTCACTATCACATTCTCAATTTTCTTTTACATTCTACTGTATGTTATTCTTATCAGCAGGTTGGACGCATGCACTGTTAAGCTGGTTCAAATGGCTCTGAGCACTATGGGACTTAACTTCTAAGGTCATCAGTCCCCTAGAACTTAGAACTACTTAAACCTAACTAACCTATGAACATCATACACATCCATGCCCGAGGCAGGATTCGAACCTGCGACCGTAGCGGTAGCGCGGTTCCAGACTGTAGCGCCTAGAACCGCTCGGCCACCCAGGCCGGCATTGTTAAGCTGATTTTGCGATAATAAGCGCACTAGTCTGTTCTTGCAGTCTTCGGAATTGTGTGGGTTATATTTTTTCGAATGTCAGATGATATATCGCTAGACTCATACATTCTACACACCAACGTGAATAGGCGTTTTGTTGTCACTTCAACAACGGTTTTAGAAATTCGAAGGAATGCTATCAGTTCCTTCTTCCTTACTTGATCCTAAGTCTTCCAAACCTCTTTTAAAATCAAATTCTAATAGTGGATCCCCTGTCTCTTTCTTACCTACTACTGTTTCTTTTTGTATCACGTCATCAGATAAGTCCTCGCCGTCATAGAGGCCCTCAATGTACTCTTTCCACCTATCCGCTCTCTCCTTTGCATTTAATTGTGGATTTCCCATTGCACTCTTAATGTTTACCTTCCTTGATTTTTATTTCACCGAATGTTGATTTAACTTTTCTATATGCTGAGGGTGTTCCTCCAGCAATCATTTCTTTTCCCAATTTCTTCACATTTTTCATGCAACCATTTCGTCTCAACTTCTCCTGGACTTCCTGTTTATTCCATTCGTCACCGACTTGTATTTCTTTATTCCTGAACTTCCCTGAACATATATTTACTTCCTTCTTTCATAGATCAAACGAAGTATTTCTTCTATCACACATCTTTTCTTCGCAGTTATCTTCTTCTACCCATGTTTTTCTTTCCCGCTTCCCCCTGAACTGCCTACTGAGCTATTCTTTATCGCATTATCTATAGCCTTAGAGAGCTTCAAACATATCTCTTCATTCTTTAGTATCTCCGTATCCCATTTCTTTGGGTATTGATTCTTCACACTAATCTCTTCAGCCTACTCTTCATCACTACTAAATTGTGATCTCTGGGTACACATATCTGATTTCAGAATCTCTTTCTGACAATAACTGAAATCTTCATGTATCTCCTGTTTTTTCCATATACCCGTTCCTCTTTTGATTCTTGAACAGACTATTCGCAAATACCGGCTGAAATTACTGAAAAACTCAGTTAGTCCTTCTCCTCTCTCATTCCTAGCACCTATCCCATACTGTCCCGTAACCCTTTATTCTACTCCTTACCCAAAACAGCATTCCAGTCCCGTATGACTGATAGATTTTCATCTCCCTTTACCTACTGAATTACCTGTTCAATATCCTCATATACCTTCTCTATCTCTTGGTCTTCGGGTTGCTACATCGGCATGTGTTCTTTGAACTCTCGTTTGTTGTCGATTCTGGTGAGAGCAACCCTATCACTGAACTGTTTACAGTAAAACACTCTTTGCCATACCTTCTCATTCATAATGAATCCTACTCCAATTATACCATTTTATACTGCTGTTGATGTTATCCTACTCTCATCTGCCCAGAAATTCTTATCTTACTTCGATTTCACTTCGATGACGCCCACTAAATATAGATTAAGCCTTTGCATTTCCGTTTTCAGATTTTCTAGCTTTCCTACCTCTTTCAAACTTCTGACATTCCACGATGCGACTTGTACAACTTTATCCTTTCGTTGGTTTTTCAATCTTTTTCTCGTGGTAGCCTCCATCTTGGCTGCCCCTCCCGGAGATCCGAATGGGGCTCTATTCCGGAATCTTTTGCCAATGGAGAGATCATCATGACAATTTTTCAGTTAGAGATCGCATGTTCTGTGGGCATACGTTATGTGTCTTTAATGCAGTGGTTTCCATTGATTTCTGCGTCCTCATGCCGTTGATCATTGCTGATTCTTCCGCCTTTAGGGACAGTTTGCCACCCCAAGAGGCAAGATAGTGCCCTGAACCTCTGCCTTTAAATTGGTTCAAATGGCTCTAAGCACTATGGGACTAGTCCCCTAGACTTAGAACTACTTATACCTAACTAACCTAAGGCCACCACAGACATCCATGCCCGAGGCAGGATTCGAACCTGCGACCGTAGCAGCAGCGCGGTTCCGGAATGAAGCGCCTAGAACCGCTCGGCCACAGCAGCCGGCCCTCTGTCTCTTCCTCCACCCTCTTTAAGAAGGCCTTTGGCAGAATGAGGGAACTTTTAATGCCGGAAGTCTTCGGCCGCCAATGCTGATGATTTTATTCAAAATTTAAGCGATGGCCGGGTTTGAATAGGGACCCGGGACATCTTAATTAGTAATATGAGATGCCAACCCCTTCCTTTTCTCTTATTTTGATCGTTGTTGCTCTCGGAATTTGGGCTGGGCGGACCTCACATGTCGCCTGTGTAAGTTTGCCGTTCACTCAGTTTTCTTTTATTACAGAGGGCAGACAGTCCTCTGACCGAACACGCTGGGCTACCGTGTCGGCGTCATGTCGCGCCCCTAGACCAGGGGGCGGTCATAATGGCAGTGTAAATACAAAAGAAACCATAAAGTCTGGAAAGTATGTTTAACGGGCAACATCCAGCAGTGACGTAGGTTGCGAAGGCAGAAACCGAATGCAACAGAACCAGATTTTGTCCCTGTGTGACGTCGAATTGGTATCTCGGATTCCCAAAAAAGTGGTTCAAATGGCTCTGAGCACTATGGGACTTAACATCTCAGGTCATCAGTACCCTAGAACTTAGAACTACTTAAACCTAACTAACCTAAAGACATCACACACATCTATGCCCGAGGCAGGATTCGAACCTGCGACCGTAGCAGTCGCGCGGTTCCGGACTGAAGCGCCTAGAACCACTCGGCCACCACGGTCGGCATCGGATTCCCGCTGCAAAGGAGTCGCAGACCGCTGCAATTGAGCGTTCACTTTGACTCGGCCAACTGCATTGCCATATAGAACGCGGATTCGCTGATCCGGTGTTTTCCACAACTGCATGGGACAACTGGTGTTGCGTCCAATCATTCACATCATTCTCGTCGGAGAAAGTTGTTTCACTGATATGTTGCACTTACGTTTCAATAAATTCGGCTGCTTGTTATGCATAATAAATATTGTTATCGCCGAGATAGAGCTGATTGTATGTCACTCTTCATTGTCATTCCGACATTCTGAATTTCCGTTACGGCTCCAATGACGAATGACTACTGACTCTGTGTTTCCGTCGAACTTGTTGTATGATGTACACTGACGGAAGTGAAAAGTGTTACACCCGAACCACCAGTCCTATATTTAACAAGCTTTGTGAAATTTTTGCAATTTGTGGTAAGGTCTTATGGGAACAAACTGCTAAAGTCATCGGTCCTTAAGCCTACACACTACTTAACCTAACTTAAACTAACGCTATGGACAACACATACACCTATGCCTGAGGGAGAAATCCAACCTCCGACGGGGGAGGGGGGAAGGGGGAGTGGAGCCGCATGGACCGTGACAAGGCGCCTTAGACCGGGCGGCTACCCCGCGTGGCCAAGCTTTGTGGATATATGCGTATCATAACGGGTATTAAACGGTTAACCTTTCGTTCAATAAATAACGCAACACATTTTTTAAAGCAGGTTGGTTTTGTTCAGGATTTCCATATACTATATTATTACCAACTCTTTTGGTTACAAAACTCTATTTTTCGACATGATCTCTGTTCGAGGCGACGGCCTTACGCCATCTTACTGTGAGGGCCTATGTTACTTTTCTCAAGGAAACACGTACAGAAGTTAGAAAATGCCATAAAGGCAGAAAATTCTAACAAAATATTCAGGTTCGCACTCCCACAGTAAATGAAAATAACTGACTTACAACATTGTGCCAAATAAAACAACATCCGAATACCAACACTTCCCAGAACTAAGAGACACCAAATGTTGGGAGGATCCATGAATACTCTCCGCAAGACACTGGCGTAATGTCTTCCGTATTTCGCTTGGCGCTGTAACTTTCGTGCTGTTCGTGTAACTACATACAAAACAGCAGCACATCCATTCTACTGTCGCCAAATATGAAACTCTCCGTCATCCATGTGATCCAATTGATCGCATTGTTTTTTTTTTTGTCAGGGGAAGTACGTCACATCCAGGAAAAGAATTACCGTCAGTGTGATCTCTGTGTAAATGGTACGACTCAGAAAGGCTATGATACTACGTGTCAGAATCCACATTTCCATCAACTTTCCACACATTAAACGGTTTTCATCGGTGTCCATCTGCTTACACATGTGAAAAAGGGCGAATCAACCAAGTTTATTAGTTCTGTCTGGCCCGTGTCATATATTGTATTTGTGATTAACTAGAACAAACCATGATGACCGAGCCGCCGAGTTCAAGTACACTGGATGCACAATGTCGGAGGGTGCGCCAGGCTCGCATTGGGTTCCATCGCAGTTCCGTCAGTTCCCGTCATGATAGTGCATTAAGAGGGAATAAATATCCCGTCCTCTGGACGACAGCAGCTCATGTCGGACGTAACTATAGTCTGCAGGAAACGTTACAGAGTGAGAAAGTGTCGGCGTAATATTTAAGACTGGAACAGGAGGCACATAAGAGCGTGGCATTAGTTCGTCAATCAGTGCCGATGTTATTCAACCATTCGGCTATAGAGGCAGTCTTACGGACAAAGTTACTCACGAAATCGCACCAGAAGAAATAATGTGAATGCAGTAAGGAAGCATTAATTGTCTATGTCTTGGAAGTAATGAAGGCATTTCTAGGAGTAATACTAAACGTGTCTGATTTGGTTTGACCATACTCAGTTCTTCAAGCATGTTTTCTCTCGACTGTGTTACTGACTTACCGAGACACTCAGCCAACAACCATGATACATAAATGAATATTTGTCGATAAAGTTGAGACTCAGTCTGTAGAAGCCGTAACATGTACTGTAACACATTTTTCCGTAGTTTTTGCGCTATTCTAATTTTATAAATATAAAATACTACACAGCATTTAATCTTTTGCTTTGCTAATAGAATATCAGTCTTGCAAAAATTTACTACTACGTTGTAGGTCAACACAACAACAGAGAAAAACCTATGAGGGTCATGAATGCTCGTATAAGATATGCACGTAACTATGGTTTGTTTGATCACTTCAGTTAGCCGGCCGCGGTGGTCTAGCGGTTCTAGGCGCTCAGTCCGGAACCGCGCGACTGCTACGGTCGCAGGTTCGAATCCTGCCTCGGGCATGGATGTGTGTGATGTCCTTAGGTTAGTTAGGTTTAAGTAGTTCTAAGTTCTAGGGGACTGATGACCACAGATGTTAAGTCCCATAGTGCTCAGAGCCATTTGAACCATTTGATCACTTCAGTTCTTCCCATACTCAATTCGAGCGGAGACTACTTCATTTTTACATGCTCTGTTTTCTTCATCGATTTCTCAGTTATTGTCGTTCTCAATGCCTCTCCTGTTAGATCACATAACTATCATCATCCACTCTTTCCATCTTCATGTTCTATTGACATCAAGAAATAGAACCTTCAGTAATGTGGATCGAGGTCTAAATTAAGAAAAGGCAAGGAACTCGTACGTCTATACACTACATCAGAAGTAAACTACGCTATAATTTTCAATACTATTTGTGCCCATACCAACTAAATTAAATGCAAATAAAGATGACACTTTGAAAAACGTTATTACTTCCGCATATCAAATAGGTGCTGTTTATTTCTTTTTGATTACCTTGGTATTTTTCAAGGAAAGTAGTTAACTACGTGTGTAAATGCAGATGCCTAGTTGCAAATGTCTACCTCTCCAATTTGCCGTGTAGGTGACAAATCTTCAACCCGTTAATCCAGGTAATTAATTAATTTGTATGTGTTTGTGATGACATGTGCCTTCGTTTTCTTTGCTAACTGGTAGATATACCTAATTTCTTGTTTTATGTTACATAGGAACATGTTGAATGTGTTTCCACCAGAGTACGTAAATTCACTCTGAGACATAGTCAAAGGGTCTAGTTTGTATAAATACCAAATTTTAGTCTTTTATTCTGGTTGTTAAATCACAGTAGCAATGAAAGTGATTTTTTTTTATCAGCAACAAAAATCATTAAGGAGTATACGTACTGGGAAGAGGATGTAACAATTGCAAGATCTTTAAAGAGATCTCTGCAAGATGTGTGATTAATTACTGTGCACAATACTCTTACAGTCCGCTTAAGCTGAATAAATTCTTATTTTCTTGACGTTCGCTACTTCAGAAGATAATTTCGTAAACCATCAGTGCCTGAAACGTGCAAAATAAGCCAATTCTCTTGACCTTGGATCGACACAATAAAAGATACTAGTAAGAGGGCGTGCTGTAAAGTAATGCCTCTAAATTTTTTATTCTTTTCTCAAAATCTGTTGAGGTATTACATATCATATCATATTAATCGGTCGAATTTACCACTACGCTGACGCAATTTGCAACCTTCTGCCGCTAGAGCGCTCCGAACTGTAGCGTGTAGCCCGTCGGCGTGTAACGCAACTATGTTGGTAAGCGAGAAACCGTCAGAAAACTGAAAGCACAATTCTAAGAGTTGGTCTGCACATGGAGCACGGCCTCCTACCGCGTAACAAAGCCAGACAGCCCACTAGCGCTGAGACATCTGCAACAATCCTACGCGTTCGGTGCACTGCCATCGATCATCCTCCATAAGGTTCCGACTTAGTCTGATCCGATTTTCATATGATTCCAAAATGTAAAGAGCACCTTCGAGGACTCCACTTTGAGTGATGAAGTGGTGCAAGCAGTGGTGAGGTTGAGGCCCTATTAATAAAGTCAAACAGTCTACAGTGGCGATATCAACAAACCGTTGGGAGATATTTGTTCGTCGCCAGGGTGACTAAGTTGAGAAATGAATATGCAGATTTGAAGAACAAAGATGTTGAATGTTAACAAAGTTCATTTTATTCTGAAAGCTTTAAGAGTTTTCATGTAGAATATCAGGACGCCCTCGTAAATGTGAAACATTTTAAATAGAGCTTCTTGATTAGCTTATCTTTGCTTTATATTGACTCCATTTAAACTTAGTGTACAGTGGGACTTAAAGGAATGTTGTACATAGCGTTTCATTTCTTATATGACCATTAACTTCTTCATCTGGTGCTTGTAGCTTATTTCTGCTTGTTTGAAACGGCATAATAAGAGTCATCGTGAGATTGAGATTTAAACTGTTTGCTTTGTATTAGTTGTAATACTTCTCCGCTAACTTCTAAGCTGTATCTGGTAGGAAGGTGTTTCCACCTTGGATTACTAACTTTGCTTCATCAGCAAACGTCAAATGTTTACGTCATTCTTCAAAGACACTGAAAGATCATTTATGTAGGATAAGAGCAAGAGTTTACGCCTTAATGATCTTGTGGTGCCCCTCATGTCAAACTCCACCGTCCTGATTTTAGCTTCGTTCTTGTGCGACTCTGATTTCTAGTATGGAAGTATGCATACAATCTGGTGCCAATACATTTTACTTTGGTTGTTACACTTTTGTGATCCACACAGCCAAAGTCTTTGGTACGGTTATGGGTTTTACCTACATAATAATTTGTATGTTATAAATTTTAATAGTCTTGATCACAAGGAAAACGTAATTTGATGATTACCGGTTTCGGTTGATTATCAACCACAAACAGACCATGCTTAGTAAAGAATCTGTACCTAAATACAAAAGTGGCAGCAATAATATCGCTACACAGTGAAACTCGTCAATATATAATTGTTGGCAAAAGCATGACTGCGTATAAAACTAGAGAAAACAACACTCAAGAGTTACACTTCGTCGTAATGACGTTGTTGTGATCAACATTATTCTTGGGTATTTGCTAGGCAAATCAAGCCTATCAAAATTTATAACAAATAATTATGTTTGCTGCGTCTTCTTCCCCCGACGATGTCAGATTTAAGAAATGATAATTTATTATGTTTAACGCTACCAAGACTTCAGCTGTTAGGTCTTCTGTAGCTTTCTCCGTGCAGAATTTTTTAAGCACGCCAAAGCGAGAGGCAGTTAACACGATCTGCACAGAACAATGAGGCATTGTTCTATGACAAGTCAATTCCTCAAAAATTTTTGTCAAGACGACGAATGAAATGGCTCTGTAATTATAAGAGTTTTGATTATCTCCAGTGTTCTAGGTGGGTGTTACCAAAGAGTATTGAACTCTGTCAGAAAATATGCCCTGAATCATTAACGAAAATACCTTAAATGTAGTCCTATCAAGTCAACGCAATACTTAATACTCTGCTGAAAATACCATCATGACCACCAGAGTATCATTCCGTTATTGCAGTAAATATTTGATCCCGTCGCTATACAGGGGACTTTTTCCACATCATTCCCCATTTCAGTTCTGTGGTTCCGGAAAAAAGGCCCCAGTAACTTGCGTCTGATGAAGGCCACACTGTGTTCAACAACTAATTAAAACTTCTATTACCTCATAAAATTCGTACTTTAGTTAATTAAATTCATGAAGGAAGCGAATTTGAAATCAAGACATAAGAGTTGCATTAGTTTCCTACTTATTATTTTGCTTGAGAACCACGAAAGTGTTACAAAGTTCATGAGTTCTCAGAGCAGTAATACAAAGACCAGTTCATCGTCATAAGTTTGAAAGGCATAGAAAATATATAAAACCTATTTGGTAAATGAAATACCGACTGGCTAAAACCGATCGTGAATTAAACGCAGTTCGTAAACAAAATGAAGTTTCCCCAACTGAATCGTAATCACATACGCAACTCTCCTGTGGCATGTAATGTCTCAACCAGGTAAATCACGACAAACAAATACGGCTCACGACGCACTCAGTGCTATAATGATGTAACTTTGTATTGCAAAATAACCTTCGAGAAAAGCTGTACATTTAAGAGAAGCACTTCACGCATAATGACATATCTGCAGATTTTATTTATTGCTTGCTCTCTCCCCCTTTTCTCGTCTGAAGCTTATGCACTGCTTTCAATGACACAGTGTTTAACGCCATGGAAAGTTCACCTTCTTCTTCTATTTGTCGTGCGTCTGACCCGCATCGGTGAAAGGTCGGCGTGGTTATTAAAGGATTTGGCGTGCTTATTTTAAGGGGTGGCTAGATGCTCCTATCTCCCACTCTCCAGGACGGAATACGTGTACCACAACAGTGTAGCATTTTTCATGTAAAAGTAAGCGAAATTTTTCTAAATGTTTGCGAATCGTGTAACTGTGGTCGGGCTTGTGTACCAGCTTGATATTCGGAAACTGCCTGAAAATCACATGCAGGCTGGTCGGCCTACCGTCTCTCGTCGTTAATCAGCCAGGCGGGTTCTATCTGGGACCGGCGCAACTGCCGGAATCGCGGAAGTGGGGTTCTAACACAGGCACTACTGTAGCAGACGCTACAGTGAATGTCGATTATAGGGTCCACAGATAAGAACATAAGTTGCTCATGGATAATCGATACGGAATAAACCTTTATCAGTTCTCGTTCTCTACCGAACCTGTAAATTTATTCCTTCTTAAATGCTTATAAGTGCATGTTAGTATTCCGCTACTCAGTCGAAAGTACCGAATACAATGTTAATTACAGGACGTTATTTTAATACCACATAGTCATTACTACAGTATTATTATTATTTTGCGCTGCTCGTGTACTGTACACACAACAATGTTAATTCTCTAAGACATCAAAGTTATAAGAGAGGGCCTGAATCTCCTAATCTAAGCAGTAAGCAGTAGAAATAAATAAGTAAATAAAATCACTAAGTAATATCATGTTTCTCTTTCTTTTCAGGTAAGTTCTATTTACCCTGAAGTCCTGTTTTCCAAAGATGTCCACAGTAAATCGTAAGTTGCAACAGATAACTTTTTCTCATTTTCTGTGTACTACCATGTTAAGCCATGAGGGCTTATCACAGCTCATGAAACGTAGCATAATGTACATCAAAGTGCGTAAGTATGTTATGATAAATGTTTCTCATATTTCAAGAGTCACGTTTATTTCGTGACGTATACTTAACATGATCCAATGACACTTTTGCATCGATCTGAGTGCTTTCTGGGAATCAATAAACGCACTCTACTCTCCCCCCCCCCCTTTTTTTCCAGATACAAGACCGTTTAGAATCTTCGAAATATGGGACTTCTGCTACGGGATAAAAATGGCTGCTCCATAACGATACATTCTTCTGTAATATAACATTTATCTTTTTGAACAAAATAGATCCCACCGCAAGAAATTGATATTAATTATTCCGCCTATGTAACTTGACTGCGACTGATTGAAAATATAGAACAGAAAAATTCTACAGCTCTCTTCCCCTCTACCGTTCCTGATTTATTGTCAGGTAGAACTCAATAGTTTAGTTCAGCTACAACATAACAGTACTGTGTCACAGTAAAAGACATACTCCTCTAGCTTTCATGAGCTATTGAATCATAAATTACCAGTCATTTATGATAAAAGACGAAATCGTTGGAGATCTACAAGGAACTATATGTCCATAACAAAAATAATTCGAAATGCTGTTTCGTACCTTGAGCCTCCCTGAGTGAACTCAACATAAACTGTATACAGCACTTCAAAGACTATTTTCGTGGTTTTCTATGTTTGATAGATGGTTGCGCACTCTGTATGGCATCCATATAGAAACTAACTGAAAACGTTGCCTGAGTTTACTATTAAATTTTTTAGTTCCTCCAATGTGGACATAAATGAGCTGTACAAGTCATTCACGTAATTTCGGAATAAACTTTTCTCGCTCTTCTTTTACATTTCTAATAGTCTTTGCAAGAAATAGAATACGAAGTATTTGACATTTGTTCTACGAATTTCCTGAAATGTAATTAGGCATGTGTAATTGCCATAAATTCCTATCCACAAGGCAACTTTTCACTTCTTGTTTAGTGACTTTCGGTGGAGTAGCGGCCGGAGTTGAGAAACCAGAAATGGATGCTGAGAGTTGGGAAAGTCACAGAGCTCGTGCTTTCGAGTTTCCTTGGACAGCAGCCTGGCGTGTTTCCTCGTTTAGTGTCGCAGAACACGAGAAAAGAACAAGCTGCTGCGACAAGTTGAGCCACGTCTTACTTTTAGAGAGTTCAGTCCAATACATTTCCACAGTACATCAGAAACAGAAGCGCAACATCAGAAACAGCCTAGTACTCTCTTCACCGTAATAGAAAACTAGTTACATCAGTCCAACAAACAATCAGAAATGCAATATAGTTAACGTGAGAGCTGCCTAAATTGTAAGTTGAACTACAGCCGCCTGCGCATGTGGTCCGTAGATCCCGCTACTTCGCTTCTTGCCCAAATACGGTACGGTTACCACTAGTCTCCTGTAGACGCAATGCAAAATGCTTTCCAACTTAACGCCCAGATGAGCGTATTACGTGACATAGTATATTTCTCGAGAAGATCAATTAATGATTCCAAAGCTCACTGGACAAAACTTTAGTCACTCCAATGAGCACTGGTGGACGAATAGTTTATAGATGGCGCAGCGATCGAGTCACGTGCTCAACCGCACGCACACTGCCTCTACGTGAGCATAATGCTGTAGCGACCAATGAGACGTATGTGTTTCAAGCGGACGTTGTACGTAAACACGGGTAAATGTAAGGACGTGACAGAATGGCAAAAAGGGACAATCGTATATGGCTGCGCCCATGGCTATACGGTGAGTGAAGTTGCTTGACTTGCTGGTGTGTCACATCAGACTGTTCGGTGTCCATACAAGCAGTGGCGTAACACACGTGATCACGACGTCAGGATTGTCGTCGAAAGAATATACTGACTGAGAGGGAATGATGAAGGTTTCACAGCTTATGAAAAAAAAAATCGCATCCAAATCCGACAGGAACTGCTGCAACCAGTGAATGAAGGTCCATCCCCACCCATCAGCGAGAGAACACTGTAACGGGAACTGCATGCTATGATCATCTGAAGTCGGTCACCTCGCAAGAGGCCATTGTTCACACAGGGAAGTTCATCGGGCTGGAACAAGATGTGATTTGTTTTCTGGACGCTCGACTATCCGATTACATCTCGCATGGCCAGCAAATCACGTCATTTGAGCCGCATCGAAAATGTGTGCACAGTGTTGGAACAGAGGGTAAGACGCCATCATTAACATCCAGGCAGTTTGGTGGAAGTGATCGATCAAAGCCTCGGCGAGTGAATAACCTGGGTGCGACGTACCTTGTGGACAACCTTGTGGACTCACTTCGTAACAGAATCCACGCGGCTATCAAGTCCAGGGCCGCAACTACACAGTTTTTTAAGGTGCCTGTAATTATTTCACTAGCGGTTACTACTTTAATGTCCGGTGCTCTTAGCGGGCCGTGGTGGCCGAGCGGTTCTAGGCGCTTCAGTCCGGAACCACGTGACCGCTACGGTCGCAGGTTCGAATCCTGCCTCGGGCATGGATGTGTGTGATGTCCTTAGGTTTAAGTAGTTCTAAGTCTAGGGGACTGATAACCACAGATGTTAAGTCCCATAGTGCTCAGAGCCATCCGGTGCTCTTACCATTTCAAAACTATTGTGAAATTCCGAAATTGACAGGCTCATCAACAAATTAATTTTGCGTTATTTCACTCACACTTCATTCGTGTATGGCGCTATCGTGCAAAACAATGCTGTGACACGCAGTGAAAATCGATAGATTACGTACAGTATTAAGAAAATCTTTGACGAGTGATTCGTAAAATAAAGCGGCGTTGCAGACGACTCGTGGACAAACTGTGTGTCAATCGCACACCCATGCCACCAACGATGATAATTTCTGAAAAACTAAGCAAGAGCTAACAAAGTCTAACCTTATTTTCAAATGTTCGAGGAAATCTACTCCTCAGTATAAAGCAAACTACATTTTTGCCAACTTCTTATCTTGCGTCGGCTAGATCTAGCGTTTTAGACTTGTAATCAAAACGGTCGGAGTTCCACGTTCGAACTTAGCCACTGTTTATACACTCCTGGAAATGGAAAAAAGAACACATTGATACCGGTGTGTCAGACCCACCATACTTGCTCCGGACACTGCGAGAGGGCTGTACAAGCAATGATCACACGCACGGCACAGCGGACACACCAGGAACCGCGGTGTTGGCCGTCGAATGGCGCTAGCTGCGCAGCATTTGTGCACCGCCGCCGTCAGTGTCAGCCAGTTTGCCGTGGCATACGGAGCTCCATCGCAGTCTTTAACACTGGTAGCATGCCGCGACAGCGTGGACGTGAACCGTATGTGCAGTTGACGGACTTTGAGCGAGGGCGTATAGTGGGCATGCGGGAGGCCGGGTGGACGTACCGCCGAATTGCTCAACACGTGGGGAGTGAGGTCTCCACAGTACATCGATGTTGTCGCCAGTGGTCGGCGGAAGGTGCACGTGCCCGTCGACCTGGGACCGGACCGCAGCGACGCACCGATGCACGCCAAGACCGTAGGATCCTACGCAGTGCCGTAGGGGACCGCACCGCCACTTCCCAGCAAATTAGGGACACTGTTGCTCCTGGGGTATCGGCGAGGACCATTCGCAACCGTCTCCATGAAGCTGGGCTACGGTCCCGCACACCGTTAGGCCGTCTTCCGCTCACGCCCCAACATCGTGTAGCCCGCCTCCAGTGGTGTCGCGACAGGCGTGAATGGAGGGACGAATGGAGACGTGTCGTCTTCAGCGATGAGAGTCGCTTCTGCCTTGGTGCCAATGATGGTCGTATGCGTGTTTGGCGTCGTGCAGGTGAGCGCCACAATCAGGACTGCATACGACCGAGGCACACAGGGCCAACACCCGGCATCATGGTGTGGGGAGCGATCTCCTACACTGGCCGTACACCACTGGTGATCGTCGAGGGGACACTGCATAGTGCACGGTACATCCAAACCGTCATCGAACCCATCGTTCTACCATTCCTAGACTGGCAAGGGAACTTGCTGTTCCAACAGGACAATGCACGTCAGCATGTATCCCGTGCCACCCAACGTGCTCTAGAAGGTGTAAGTCAACTACCCTGGCCAGCAAGATCTCCGGATCTGTCCCCCATTGAGCATGTTTGGGACTGGATGAAGCGTCGTCTCACGCGGTCTGCACGTCCAGTACGAACGCTGGTCCAACTGAGGCGCCAGGTGGAAATGGCATGGCAAGCCGTTCCACAGGACTACATCCAGCATCTCTACGATCGTCTCCATGGGAGAATAGCAGCCTGCATTGCTGCGAATGGTGGATATACACTGTACTAGTGCCGACATTGTGCATGCTCTGTTGCCTGTGTCTATGTGCCTGTGGTTCTGTTAGTGTGATCATGTGATGTATCTGACCCCAGGAATGTGTCAATAAAGTTTCCCCTTCCTGGGATAATGAATTCACGGTGTTCTTATTTCAATTTCCGGGAGTGTATTTCGAATAAAAATCATCAGCAATTGCGGCCGACTTCCGTTACGAAGAGTCACTCTCTTTCTGCCAACGACCCTCTCGAAGAGGGCGCAAGATTTTGAGGGCAACATTTTGACTTTCCGGTGGGAAACAGTCTCTTAAAAACGGAAGCATCAGGATGATCAACGATAAGCGGATGCAGGGGGCAGTGGATATTCGCAGGTCATGTTGCCTTTAATTGGAAAAGTATAATGATAGATTCCTAATTAGCAGTCCATTCTTGTCTCCTGGAGCGGACTGCCGAAAGGAAGGTAGCCATGAGAAACAGATTCAGTAACCAACAACAGGGCAACATTATACGAGTCGGAGTTTGGAATGTTCAAAATTTAAACGTCTTGGGAAGTCAGAAAACCTGCAAAGTGAAATGCAAAGGCTCAGTCTAGATATATTGTGGGCCAAGAACTGAAATGAAAAGAATACAAGAATTATGGGCAGTCGAATATAGGGTAACAGCAGCAGAAAATGGTATACCGGCATTAAGATTCGTTATGGAGAGAAGGGTAGGACAGAGAGCGAACTGCTGCGAACAGTTCAGTGATAAGGTCGTTCTCATCAGTATCGCCAGCAAACAAGTGCTGACAACACAAGTTCATGTACTGACGCCAGCGACACAAACAAAAGCTTCAGGGCAGTAAAAGTATAAGAGGACACTGATGGGGTAATTCAGTATACAAAGGGAGGATAATCTAATGACGTAAGGGGAAAGAGTGGAAGAAGGATATTGTACGGGAGAATATAGACTTAATATTAGGAGTGAAAGACGAGAAAGACTAAACTACGTTAGTTCTCCAATAACTTTCAGCTAGTAATGGCGACTGCACTGTCCAAAAATCACAAGAGAAGGAGGTATACTTCGAAAAAACCGGGAGTAAATGGGAGATTCCAGCTGGAGTACATGGTAGTCGGACAGAGATTCTAAAATCAGATACTGAATTTTAAGGCATACCCAGAAGCAGATACAGGCTCAGATCACTTTTTACTGATGAAGAGTAGACCAAATTTTAAGAGTCGTTTGCAAGAATCAATGTAGAAAGACGTAGGATAGATGTACTGAGGAATGACGCGATAGTTAGACGTTCGCTGAGGCTGCAGATACTGCTTCAGTTAATACTACAGTAGGCGATTCAGTTAAATAGTAATGGACATTTCTGAAAGTGGCAATCAGAGGGGTTCGACAGACAAACGTAGATGACGTAGATGAAAGGAAGGTAACTGCGAGGAAATGTTGGATAACAGGAGAATTTCTTCAGTGATTGACAATAGAAAAAATTACAAAAATATTCAGAAAAGCGCAGGTATAAAAAAATATGTCTTTTAAGAATGAAATAAGTATGAAATGCAGAGAAATCAGGGCGAAATGGCTGCAGGAAAAATGGGAAGAGATCAAATAAGTATTGATGGTCGGCAAGATTGTTTCTGCACATAGTAAAGTCAAAACAGCCTTCGGTGAAATTAAAAGTAGGGGCGTCAACATAAAGAGTAGGATGGAAACGTTACTGTTAAACGCAGAGGGGAGACCAGTTATGAGAAAATAGTGCGTTTCAGGTGTCTACGAGAGGAATAAATTTTCTAATGACGTGATAGAAGATGAAATGGAGTCGACAGGGAAAACACAAGTGTCCTAGTACTAACCAACGTTTAACAGAGCTGTAGAAAACTTACGATCAAATAAGGGATATGTGGACAATATTCCTTCGGAAATTTTAAAATACTGGGGTAGCAGCAATCAAGTGACTATTGAAGTTAGCGTGTACAATCTATGAGGCGAAGACATACTATTAGACTTTTGTTAAAATATTAACCGCGCAAACCTGAAGATAACAATGGCTCTGAGCACTATGCGACTTAACTTCTCAGGTCATCAGTCGCCTAGAACTTAGAACTAATTAAACCTATCTAACCTAAGGAAATCGCACACATCCATGCCCGAGGCAGGATTCGAACCTGCGACCGTAGTGGTCGCTCGGTTCCAGACTGTAGCCCCTAGAACCGCACGGTCACTCCGGCCGGCTAAAGATAACAAAGGCAGACAAGTACGAGAACTAGAGCATAATCAGTTTGACAGCTCATGTACTTAAGTTGCTGACAAGAATAGTATACAGAAGAATGAAAAATAAATCTGAGGATCTGTAGGATGATGATCAGTTGGTACAACAGAGTAATTCGTGTCGGGCTGAATCAACAATGTATTCTCGTGAACAGGACATTAAATATCGATTTTTCTCGAATGTTATTTGCCAGAATGAAATTTTCGCTCCGCAGGCAGTGTGCGCTGATATGAACTTCCTGGCAGATTAAAACTATGGGCCGGAACTTGACTTGAACTCAGGACCTTTGCTTTTCGCGGGTAAGTGCTGAACCGTTCTCTCGGTTTTTAATCTTCCAGAAAGTTTCAACATTATTTGCATTTCTAATTTATGTTGTCTGTTTTGACAACAGAGCTACATCTACTAAGCGACAGACATTGGGTTTTGGGAACAGTTTGCAGGTGCTTGTTCATTTCCTGCGTGGTATCCAAAGCAAAGATGCAAAGCATAATAGTATTTCTGGAGCTCTAAATTTTCTGCGACCATTTGCGAAAGCAAAATCAAAAGAGATTTAAAACTGTCTATGTAGCTTGGGATTGGTCGAGGTCTATGACTATGTTTCGAAATTTATAAAACAGCACTTCTACGTCTTCAGACACTTTTATTTTCCGATATATATTGGCACACATGCTTGGTAGGACGCTGCGATTATCAAAGTGGAGGGTCGGTAAATGTCGGCAGGCGAGTGGATGACAGACTGAGCAAAAAAATTCTTTAGTGGACTGGAAGAGCTAAGAAAAGACGGCACGAAGATGTTATAGAAATTGGTTGGGCGACAGTAAAAAATATGTATTGGTGACGTGGATGCATACAGCAGAAGATGGTGAAAGAGCTCTTCAACCATCTGTGAATGTCAATCCCATACACGTTCCCATCGATTTTTTCCCTGCCTTTATTCGAAGCCGTATTCAACATACTTCAAATGGTTCTAATGCCTCTGAGCACTATGGGACTTAACAGCTGAGGTCATCAGTCTCCTAGAACTTAGAACTACTTAAACCTAACTAACCTAAGAACATCACACACGTCCATGCCCAAGGCAGGATTCGAACCTGTGACCGTAGCGGTCGCGCGGTTCCAGACTGAAGAGCCTAGAACCGCTCGGCCACAACGGCCGGCAATTTTCTCAAGTACTGCAATTTTGAGTTATGTCACTGTTCTTGCCGGAGTGCGAAATTTACAAAATCTGATACATGTGATTGCATTATAACATCGAAGACTGTGAACTTGAAACTGTAGGTCCCGGCGGAGGTTCGAGTCCTCCCTCGGGCATGGGTGTGTGTGTTTGTCCTTAGTATAATTTAGGTTAAGTAGTGTGTAAGCTTAGGGACTGATGACCTTAGCAGTTAAGTCCCATGAGATTTCACACACATTTTTGAAACTGTAGTCTCGTGTGATTAGCTCGCCAGAGATGTTACATACTCGTAAATGGTTATCAGGACTGTACTCCTCAACTGTATTGACACATCCACTGTAAAACGCCCCTACATGCATATTCCAACTTGTTAACTGGCAACGGTCGCTGCAACAGGCTACAGACCGGCGCGTGCAGATTATTTCCAGCAGTGACAGCAGCTCAGCATTTGACCGCCGCGATCTGACAGGCGAGAGAGGTGTATCGAGGGCAAACTCGGCGCGCTGGCTTTGTTTGCGCTGCTGGGCCGGCCACAGGCGCAGCAGGTGTGTTTGCTCAGTAGCTGGCTGGCTCCTCCGGCCGCGGTCTGCAGCAGGATCCGGCGTGGCGCCTCTGTGTTTGGCCAGTTCTCTCTGAGCCTTCCGCCCCTAACGCGAGAGGAGTCAAATACTACGCGGCACAGCCGCACTTCCAGCCGACTTTGGTTGCTCCGCTGTAAGTGGTTTGTAGTATTTCTCAGTGTCATGTTACAACAAAGCAGCAGCATTTTACTTCTATACTGTGCCTCAGGGGACAGACATGCCCAAAAGAACACACAACACGCTTTCGTATAACTGATACCCCTCGATGAGATGTGAATCCACAGCATCAGCGCAGATGCATATTTACGTTCGACCACCACATAGCCTGTTGCAGCGACCGTTGCCAGTTAACAAGTTGGGAATATGCATGTGGGGCGTTCTACAGTGAATGTGACAACACAGTTGAGGCGTACAGTCAAATGGTTCAAATGGCTCTGAGCACTATGGGACTTAACATCTTAGGTGATCAGTCCCCTAGAACTTAGAACTACTTAAACCTAACTAACCTAAGGACATCACACACATCCATGCCCGAGGCAGGATTCGAACCTGCGACAGTAGCGGTCGCGCGGTTTCAGACTTTAGTGCCTAGAACCGCTCGGCCACTCCGGCCGGCCACTCGTCGTCCCGATGCAGCTGACATCTGTTCTCTCCCTTTAACCCTTTTCCCCCTCCACCTTCAAATTAACACAACAACGTTCTAAGTATTAAATCTCACTTTGACTGGAGAATCAAAAAAATCTCTTTTCCCATCCAATAAATTGGGAAGGTATTGTGATACTACAGCATTATGCCGTCCACCTCATCACTGCAAAAAGGAATGAGACAAATTAAAAAATAAACAATTTCTTAAGAACTTTCTAAGTGCCACATCAGGAAACTGAATGGTTCTAAGTGCCATTAAGAAAGTATTTGGTCCTGAGGATATCAATACAGAGGTACTACCTTTTATGTCATACGACGAATCTCTCAGTATTGTAACGTTTCCCACTCAATTTATTCTTGGGATCAAAAATTGTAAATTGTTGTAAAGTCTGATGTTGTCAACTACCTGGTATACCGGTATGAAATGAGCGTTAAGATACAAATGTGTCGATAGGGAACATTTGTTGTGAACGAGCATTAATTTTTGTTTATTTGTTTGGTATGACATCTGTCAAAGATATTTAGTTTACATTACGTCATGGAACAAACAACATCATATGTTTTCATCGTGTTATCAATGTCGAATTTTGTACCAGAAAGTGATGATTTGCGGACAGCATTAATTTTTTGTTTTCATTTGAAAAAAAAAGTGCTGCAGAGTCGCATCGAATGCTTGTCGAGGCATATGGTGATCATGCTCTATCAGAAGCAACAAGCAAAAGATGGTTTCAACGGTTCAGAAATAATGATTTTGATGTAAGAAATGAAGAACGTGGAAGACCACCAAAAAAGTTCGAAGACGCCGAATCGCAAGCAATTTTGGATGAAGATGATACTTTGAGTCAGAAGTAAATGGCATAAATGCTAAATGTTGCACAACAAACAATTTCTGGCCGTTTGAAAGCTATGGTAAAGTTCCAAAAGTGTGGAGAATGGGTGCCACATGCATTGAATGAAAGACAGATGGAAAACCGAAAAACAATTTGTCAAATTTTGCTTCAAAGACATGAAAGAAAATCAATTTTCATCGAATTGTTACCGGCAATGAAAAATGGATTTATTTTAAGAATCCTAAATGGCAAAAATCATGGGTTAATCCGGGACAACCGTCAACATCGACTGCAAAACCAGATCGATTCGGCAAGAAGACAATGCTCTGTGTTTGGTGGGATCAGAAAGGTGTGGTGTATCATTAGCTTCTAAAACCTGGTGAAACTGTGAACAGTAATCGCTACAGACAACAAAGGTTCGCAGGAGAGCTTCTGTAAAGTTTGGAAGGTAGGAGACGAGGTACTGGCAGAAGTAAAGCTGTGACTACCGGGCGTGAGTCGTGCTTCGGTAGCTCAGATGGTAGAGCGCTTGCCCGCGAAAGGCAAAAGTCCCGAGTTCGAGTCTCGGTCGGGCACACAGTTTTAATCTGCCAGGAAGTTTCATATCAGCGCACACTCCGCTGCAGAGTGAAAAATCTCATTCTGGAAACAAATGATCAGTTTGAACTATGCATTGATCGTAAAAGACCAGAATGGGCCAGAAGACATGGCAAAGTAATTTTTTTTTACATGACAATGCACCTGCACACAAAGCAAAACTGGTTCAGGATACAATCAAAACACTTGGCTGGAGCTGCTACACCACCCGTCGTATTCACGAGACTTGGCCCTTTCCGACTGTCATTTGTTTTCATCAATGGGACACGCATTGGCTGAGGAACACTACGAGTCCTACGAAGAAGTCGAAAATTGGGTGTCTGATTGGTTTGCTTCAAAAGGCGAACATTCTATTGGCGTAGCGTCCACAAATTGGCATAAAGGTGGTCAAAATGTATAGAAAGCAACGGTCAGTATTCTGAATAAAATGTTTTTACTTTTCAATTCAAAATTAGTGTCTCATTTTCACAAAAAAAACGCTCATTTCATACCGGTAAACCTGGTAAAACTGGTGATTTCGTGTACGTCTGTGTTCAATTCGGATCTGAACAAGGCAAGTGGTGTGATTACGTAAATGATATCTGATGAAAGAGTCGCCAAATGTCTGAAACTGTACAGGTGTGCTGCAGTTAACTATTACCAAAAACATGAGAAAACGTAAAATTTTACACCAAGTACGCTGTCCCGTGAAATTCTTTGTTGTACAGTGCAGTGAACAGTGCAACAACGCGTGACGTAAAATTTAATGACTTACAGTTCCAACACACCAAAACTAAAAGAATAAAAATTCCACCTAAAATCACAAATTGAATTTTGAAAGAATAAATGTCCATAACGCTTCTATAAAAATGCCCTTTAAATTTGCTTATGCAACTGACTAAAGAAAATTCCAAGCATTGAACGATACACAAGTAAATGTCACACTGCCCAGTAAGAATGAGAATGTCAGCATGAGAAAGGAGATCTTACTGATATATACTTAAACTGAGCCTGAAGATAATCATGCAATACAGTGCATAGGTGCGAATGATCATATTGTCCTGTGACATAAAACTGGCCCTAACAGATTTTCATGGTTTATCTGTGGCAACAGAAACTTGGTACTGATCGCAAGTGATCAAAACAAAAATAGAGCGCATCAGGGCACCGGCTAAAGAAAAGAAAGGCTTACGTAAGTGGAGTGCAAGGAGATGCAGTATTTTAGCGATCATTCTTCAAACTACTATTCTTCTTAAAATGCAATGCGGCGACGCGCAATTACAAAACAAAATTCTCTTTAGGAGACGACAGTAGAAATTCGACTTATTAAATGACTGAAAAAGACTAGCATTCAGAAACTATAGTGTGAATGATGGAACTCATGCCTTGACAGTTGTAATCAACTTTACAAAATTTACTTCTTATTAAAAAAATACTGCTCTGCCACGAAATTACTTAAGAGGAGTGTCGAATCTGTAACTCTGAGTGCAAGCCTCATAGTTTTAGTTTGATCTCGTCTCGATAATAAAACTAACTGACCCGAACCAATTAGGAGAAAAAATCACCGAAAATTTGCCGTTAAAAATTTTTTCATAAATTACGCGCGAGCAAGCAGTGTAGCGATAACGTTAGCTGAAAATCGCCGCACTTCTCAAAGCAATCTTTTCCGAATCATGTTTTCAAAATTCAACACCGTCTATATTTGTATCTTTGTGCTCTGCTACCTATTTCCAGACCTCACACTGGCATAACCAACACCTGTCTCCCTCACTTACTTCTCACTGAATACAACTGGCAACGACAATGATAGTGACAACCAAAGATCACATTACTTGCGCTCAGAGTCTCTGCGGCGTAAAATATCGACTATTGAAGACATCTGTTTGGAAAATATCCAATGTACAAATATGAAGTGTGACACATCTAATGAAAAGACAGCTCACACCACTTTCCTTGAATAACAAAAGTAAGCTAGTAATCATAAAATTTTACGAAGTTTTCTGTAAAGCTCTCTGTGGAGATAAGGAAGAAATGGCAACATCGTCAGCAAGTATTTCTATTTTGTGCAACTGCTAAACATGGCTGCTCTTTCAGATGGAGTTCGGCATGACGAGCAGCTGCAATCGTTTTTCCCCCTCAGAGCAAGAATTTATAATAGCTATTTGAGATGGATGAGTCTGAGACCTTCTGATTGTATTGCATTTGCAGATCTTAACATGCCGGCATTGACAACAATGTTCCAGCAGCATCTTTACAATCAAACCGATCAGTTATATGCATTGGAACGGGCTCATGGCTTTAGTCGACTCAATGCTCTTGTGTAAACTTGTAAACAGACGCCTTTCTCACCTTTATTCGTTGCGCTATAATTGCAAAATCTCTGTCGCAGCTCAAAAAGCTGTGCGTACTGACCAAAAACTTGTGTGTTGTTTCTTCAGACCACCCCAGGCTAAACAGAGGAGACCTTGACCCATGGCACTTGGAAGCTTTTCTAGTAAAAAAAAAAAAAAGACCATGCATCATCTAGTAATGATTTTCCACTATCTGGCACTTGGACCAAGCCCAGGGACATGAAACAGAGAACCGAGATCACAATAACACGGAAAATGCGTTTGGTAAAAAAAAATCACATTCAGAAAGTTTTACATTTCGGCTGTTTATTTGGATGAAATGTACGCAGGATCATCACTCCAGTGTATACCTTCCGGCAGTCGTCAGCTTTCCGCGTCTTTGGAGGCTGCTCCTCATTGCAGCAGCTCCTGAGCTGACTTCACGAAGACGAGTACATACAGCTCCACTCCTTTCACGAAGGAAAAATTCTTGGCAGTGCTCAATAATTATTAGCCATATTGTCGTATCAGTTTCCCGTCATTGTCTTATAAAAAGGGATATACGAATATATAGCAAACGGTCACAACGTTTAAGGTTATTAATCTTACAGCATTATTAGGGACGCACTTCCAGCTATTCACGCTCATCATTAGGCATCAAGGCACTCAAAGCACTGAACCATTATTTATACTACTAATATTATTAACTATATTATCGCTAATTGCTGTCTGACGATAAGTACTATTTTTTCAAATGCGTCGCAAATGAATTAATGACATAACCTTAAACATCGTGACTGCTTGTGGTACATGCAAGTATTATTTATTAGACTGCGCAAAAGAATTAAATGGCGGCTTTTTATAAACTCCTTTTATTTTTCACCTTCGGGACGCAGAATGCTGAAAGTTGGCTCGAATGTGCCTACAACCTTCCTCTGATACGGTGCAGAAGCGTGGTACACTGCGACGTAACCGTGTTCTTGGCCGACCTTTCAAACCGCAAACTGTCGCCACATGTGAAGAAAAGACTAGGGCCCAGTAATTCATGAAAGGTGTAAGACGGGTTGCTGATGTCACATTAGCAGCAAATTCCAGGACAGTCTTGCTCAACGTCACCGCGGACGTGAGACACGATGGAAAGGTCGTCACCCACCTCCTTGTGGAGGACAGAAACGCTATGCACAGCATTAAAATCATGCAGTTTTCTTATAGATGGCCGACGAAAAATTGCAGACACACCGCCCTTCAAAATAGACAGGAAAAGGCCTCTGGAGGAGGTTTAAAAGGGGACAATGAAACCACCACTTTCCTTGAGGTGTTAATTTGCACGCATTTTGCGGTCGAAAATGACAGTTTGAAGTGCAGTGTGCTCCAGAACAACTTCTTGACAACTTCGACGCAGCTGTCATCCCCCGGGCGATTCAACCCTTCTCTAATGACATCCTGGATCTGCAGCTCCATTGAATGCGAACTGACTCCTTTAGAGTGTAGCGCGATCGCAACTTTTGCTCTGGTGTACAAAATGAACCAGTAGGGACCATTCGAAACCACGAGACGAAATTTGAATGTGATTAAAAGCAGCAAAGTATGTTTGTGCTTACTCAGCATTCCTGCTTCACGCCCTTCTGTGGCATGATGATAGTGGGGATAACATTGAGGCAAGAACAAATAAAACAACAAAGGGTCCAAGACAACTCCCCTCCCTCCCCCGAGTTTGCCAATACCATCTGTGCACCTTTGTTGACAAATTTTACCTGTACAGAGAGAACTTCGAATGATTCCCAGTCACCTATGGGCAGGCAAACCCTCTGGCACCCCTCAAATTCTTCCTGCCTGAAGCAAGAACAAGAGCAGCAGTGTAGCACCTCTTGGTTGAAGGATGTCCAGCAACCCAATGAAGGACTTTGTCTGTATAGGTACCTTTTTAAAATGCTCAGCAAATGTCCACAGGCAGCACTGAGAATCTGCCAAATTAGATGGGACAGAGTTCTTAGACAAATCCTTTGACATGTAATTCATACCTGTTAAATGTTGCACTACCTCGTAATCATGTCACACGAGGGAGCAAACAGAAGGGGAGGCTGAAAAAACAAACACCTTTTGCTACTTTGAATCACATTCAAATTTCATCGAATGGTTTCGAAGATCCCTAGTTGTTCAGCCCTGTACACCAGAGCAAAAATTGCGGTCGAACAACACTTCAAAGGGATCAGATGACGTTCAATGAAGCTGTAGTCTCAGGATGACATTCGAAAAAGGCTGAACCGTCCAGAGAATGTCGCCAGCGTCAAAGGTTGTCAAGAAATCGTTCTGTTGCACATTGCACATCACACTGTCGTTCTCAACTGCAAAACGCACGTAAATGAACGCTTCAAGGAAATGTGTGTTTTCATTTACATACTTTACGCTTCCCAGAGATCTTTTTCTGTCTGTTTTTAGCAGTTACTTGTCTTAAAAGTTTTCCTCGGCCACCTATAAGAAAACCGCGTGATTTTAATGCTGTGCATCGAGTTTCTGTGAGATGTGATTGGGGGAGGGGGTGACGATCTTTCCATCGATTATCATGTCCATGGTGGCGTTGAGTAGAATTGTGGTTAAATCTGCTGCCAATGTGACATCATTTACCCACTTTATACCTCACGTGAAATTCTGAACACTGGCCTTCTTTTCGCATGTCTCACTCAAGTTTTATGGAACTGTTGGCGTCATACTTGACAGACAGAATGCGAAAGATTGTGATAATTAATTCAATGTTGTAAAGCCAGAAAAAAATTTTGGTGAGCGGGGTAAAATCGCAAAGGGAGTTCCACAAGGTAGAGTTTTCGATCCACTCCTATCCATTTTATGTATGAACTAATTTCCACTTAATATTCAACAAGTAAGATTGGTACATTTTGCAGACGATACTAGTGTTATAATAAACCGCATTAGAGAGAAAGCAACAGAACAGTTAATAAATGATATTTTTCGAAGAATTATTAAGTGATTTTCTGAAAACAGACTTTCCATAAATGTTGAAAAAACACATTACACTCACTACTGCACAACAAATGGAATCATAACAACAATTGATGTATCGCATGAGCAGTAAGCAGGGTAAAATGCCCTAAAGTTTAGGTGTACACGTTGATGAAAACTTGAACTGAAAGAAGCATTTACTGAGCTTCTCGAACAATTATCTACTTTTGATCTTCGTATAATCGCTAATCTTGGACCAAATGTATCAACCTCCTGACGTGTTTTCGGTATTTAAACTCGACATTGTCATATGGAATAATTTTCTGGATTTCCTCATCGCTTAGAAAGAAAGTATTGATTGCAAAAAGGCGAGCAGTAAGAATAATGTGTGTTCACAGACGTCATGTAGGCACCTCTTCAGTGAGCTAGGTATTTTAACTGCACCATCACAATAGATACACCACTGGCCATTAAATTTGCTACACCAAGAAGAAATGCAGATGATAAACGGGTATTCATTGGACAAATATATCATCCTAGAACTGATATGTGATTACGTTTTCACGCAATTTGGGTGCATAGATCCTGAGAAATCAGTACCCAGAACAACCACCTCTGGCCGTAATAACGGCTTTGATACGCCTGGGCATTGAGTCAAACAGAGCTTGGATGGCGAGTACAGGTACAGCTGCCCATGCAGCTTCAACACGATTCCACAGTTCATCAAGAGTAGTGACTGGCGTATGGTGACGAGCCAGTTGCTTGGCCACCATTGACCAGACGTTTTCAATCGGTGACAGATCTGGAGAACGTGCTGGCCAGGGCACCAGCCGAACATTTTCTGTATCCAGAAAGGCCCGTACAGGACCTGCAACATGCCATCGTGCATTATCCTGCTGAAATGTAGGATCAAATGAAGGGTAGAGCGACGGGTCGTAACACATCTGAAATGTAACGTCCACTGTTCAAAGGCCGTCAATGCGAACAAGAGGTGACCGAGACGTGTAACCAATGGCACCCTATACCATCACACCGGGTGATACGCCAGTATGGTGATGACGAATACACGCTACCAATGTGCGTTCACCGCGATGTCGCCAAACACGGATGCGACCATCACGATGCTGTAAACAGAAACTGGATTCATCCGAAAAAATGACGTTTTGCCATTCGTGCACCCAGGTTCGTCGTTGAGTACGCCATCGCAGGCCCTCCTGTCTGTGATGCAGCGTCAAGGGTAACCGCAGCCATGGGCCCCGAGCTGATAGTCCTTGCTGCTGCAAACGTCGTCAAACTGTTCGTGCAGATGGTTGTTGTCTTGCAAACGTCCTTATCTGTTGACTCAGGGATCGAGACGTGGCTGCACGATCCGTTACAGCCTTGCGGATAAGATGCCTGTCATCTCGACTGCTAGTGATACGAGAACGTTGGGATCCAGCACGGCGTTCCGTATTACCCTCCTGAACCCACCGATTCCATATTCTGCTAACAGTCATTGGATCTCGACCAACGCTAGCAGCAACGTCGCGATACGATGAACCGGAATCGCGATAGGCTACAATCCGACCTTTATCAAAGTCGGAAACGGTTCGCATTTCTCCTCCTTAAACGAGGCATCACAACAAAGTTTCACCAGGCAACGCCGGTCAACTGCTGTTTGTGTATGAGAAATCGGTTGGAAACTTTCCTCATGTCAGCACGTTGTAGGTGTCGTTACCGGCGCCAACCTTGTGTGAATGCTCAGAAAAGCTAACCATTTGCATATCACAGCATCTTCTTCCCGTCGGTTAAATTTCGCGTCTGTATCACGTCATCTTCGTGGTGTAGCAATTTTAATGGCCAGTAGTGTATTTTCACTAATGAAATTTGTCATAAATAGTGTATCGCAATTTGAAAAGAGCAGTAATGTAGATGCCTATAACACTAGATGGAAAATGACCTTTTTTTACCCATTGCTAAAGCTGTCAGTGGTTCAGAGACGAGTTCAGTAGGCAGTAATATAAACTTTTTATCATTTTCCCAGTAACATAAAACGGGTGACAGGTAGCGAAGCAAGTTTTAAGCCTAATTAAGATCATTTCCCCAGGACACCTTTTATTTCATTAACGAAGTTCTGTTCAGACAGGGGTTGCCACTACAAAAAAAACAACCATTTTTTAAGTTTAGTTGCGTGAATAGAGTAGCAATAAAATAATAATATGTTCATCAATGTTAATACAAATCATGTATACATCTCATGCAAATTAAGTTGTTCCACATCATTTCGATTAAAGAATCGTTCAAATGATGAATGGATTATGTAACTAACTAACACATTGCTGTTTGAAGCGCCGCCGAGCTCGATGGAGACGTCGCAGGGCGCCGCGCTTTTTCGCCATTACGAAGAAAGGCTGTAGGCACTTTTGAGCTAAATTTAGGACATGGCGAGACTTAAAAAATGGACCGCTTAATTCTTTTGCACAGAGTTTAAACTCTCTTTTGCTTGCTATGGCAGTGCTTTGAGAAGTCGCACCATCCATATTGCGGTATTGACTAGTACCTACAACCCCTTTTTGGCCACAAAGGAGCCGTTGAACAGGCCCCATGATGGACTACCCTGTGGCTGCCTGTGGACGATACTTTTTTTTAAATATTAAACTTTCGCGAAGAAAAAATATGAGCAACCCATCAGCTGCAAAATTAAGGTTTATTTAAACACTTTGACCATGATATCAATGTTAATAAAATGTATTCTTCAGAAGTAAACTGCTGATAACTGGATTACATGTACTTGATCTGTACATTGGTGAGCTACTACTCAATGTCTACCACCATGGTGGGCGCCTTTTTAAAATTATGGAAGTAAAATTCTATATTTTACTGGCGCATTTCGCCTATTTCTGAACGTAATTCGGTTACAACTGCTAAAGAAGACCTTTGTATTAACGTTGAAACTATGGTCAAAGGGTTTAAATAAACCTACCATTTTGCAGCTGGTTGCCTGCTTATTATTTCTTCCCGAAGATTTAATCCTGCGGGTGCTGCTTCACCCATCCACAAAAATTTAAAGTGAATTTTACAGTAATACTGTCACTTTCCTGCCTTTTCATGGGGCTCATCATTGTTAATAAATAAATAATCGGACAAGATATTAACACTGCACACAAATAACCAATTATAAAATGACTATAGGCCGTTTGTTCTTCTAGTAACAGTTACGGACATTTACCTGTGCAGTGAATCAAGGATTGAGATTGCTGTGGGTCGGTGTTTCACATCTTTAAGTTTAGAGGTGAATGCTTGTCTCTTGATAGTAGTTTGTGATATGGACGTAGCTGTAGGGCAAGGATCGTGATATTTGGGGGTGGAGGATTACACAATTTCCAGTTTGAAGATCGCCTTATAGTGTTTGACATATTGACTGGCATAGCGAGTAGAGTCGAGGAGGTGACTTAGATCTACCAGTTCTGCGGAGAGATCTCCGAAATATGGACAGTTTAAAACTCTGTTTTGTAGATGTGCAGTACAACGCTCGTTTGCATTTCGCATTGATATGGTTGATGTATGTCGCCGTGAAAATTTTAACTTGGAAAAAGTGTTCCTCTTGGTATTAACGGTTCAGTCCTGCCAAATTATTGATGTTTCCTTACATTGGTTACGAGGGCTGTACATGGTCCAGGTACAGGGAGGTGTCCTCGTATGCGGGACGATCAGATGGTGTGAAAGGGAACTTCTGAAAGGTACCTCATAGAGAAACACCTGTCCGATCACGCATATCGTTTTCTGCGTTCCCTCATATGTCCCTGTTGTCTGTCCTAAAAATGAGACAATTAGCTAGGACTTTACCAACCAGTTTCTCTTCAGTTGCTATTGGAGTTTCACCCAACTGTGTAGTGTTTTCCAAGAGTGTACCACTAACCTTCCTGTCGAGACAATCACCTCACACACATTGCTCGTCTGAGATCCCACACAGCCTGAATTATCCATTTCTATCCGGTGACTCCATACTTCAGTACTTTCAGTTTGTGATCCTCTGCATATGTTCAATTTCCACCCTTTAGGTATGTGACGACACCATTGTAGCGAGAATGAAAACCCTGTCGATTTTTCTACCGTTCGACATCACGCAATTACCCTTGCCGCTAGTAATTATCTTTATCCACTGGACGTTTGCTTCTTCTGACACGGGAACAGTGAAAAATCTGTGATCTATTCAGATGTTTGAAAAGGGCTTGAAAGAAATGGTTGTAGCTCCTTCATAAGTTGCAATGAGAAGTACCCCTTTTTTACTTCTTGATGGTGATTGGTTTCGGACACCTGTGTGTGTTCTCAAACCATTAGAAACAGTGACCAATACAAGCGATAGCCCATTTACAAGAACAGCCCCTGCAGTGAAGACAGCAGCACTAAGGCCGACTCAACAACAGTAAAATACACCACGTACGACGGACATTAGAGAGAAGGACTTTGCTGATTGAAGAATACAGTAACAATTACTCGCTTTGTAACTGACAAGTAAGTCAGGGAACTTCAGCCCACTTATTTAATGGGAAGATTAGAAACAATTACAACTTCATTCGCACCAAACCAGCGTGATTGCATTACGGAAGAAATACAAATTTGATATGGTATAATTTAAACAGAAAGCTACTAACTGGGAGCTGGAACACCGTATCAGTGTCCCTTCTCGGAAAAGGAAAAGGAAAAGGAAAGTATGTAACTGTGTCAGACTGAGAAGTCCTGCGCTTTTGCACTAGAATGTCCCTGTTTCAGATGAATGAATTTGCGAGTAATGGCCATCGGAACGGCTTGTTAAACGTGTAATTCCCGCCGCTTGTGACGCGTGAATTTTAGCGCCCATCGGGCGTGGATGGGGCTGATGCGATTAAAACGGCGCCAAGTGCCAGGCAGCTAAAGCTAGTTGCACGCTGCGCTGTGCGCCTGGGGACGACTAAACGCGTTACAGCCGTGCTCCGCGGGACGTGCTGTGGCCAACGAGGTTACACAGGGGCCCACTGTGACTATTGTGCGGGGGAGATAGTGGCGGTGACAGTCTCGGGAACTCCAATACAGACAGCGCTACAGCGCTAACATTTTTTCCTGTTGTCTAAGGGCCGAGTGCTCTAAAGGCAAAATAAAAACTGATAACCAACGAAAAAGCTATTGCCAACAGCACAATGTAATTTTCAAACATACAGTAGAAGATAATGCGATATAGTTCTAGTGAAGTCTACGCGCTTTTTGTTAATAAAATCTAGACTGCGAACCCTCGATCTATATCTAATAGATTACTTCATGGCAGATAACACACTGCAATTCATTGGTAGCGTGCTTGAAAAACTAAGTCCACCCGAAAAAAAGAGACAGCTTACGAAATCCGCATTCAACTAATACTTGACTATTGCTCGTGTGTCTGGGAGTCGTGAAAGATATGGTTGATAGAGAAAATATGGAAGAGCCAAATAAGAGCAGTGCGTTTCGTCACAGGTTCGTTTAAGCCCGAAAGCGTCACGGAAATGCACTTCCTACTCCGTAGGCAGACATTAAAAAATGGTTCAAATGGCTCTGAGCACTATGGGACTTAACTTCTAAGGTCATCAGTCCCCTAAAACTTAGAACTACTTAAACCTAACTAACCTAAGGATATCACACACATCCATACCCGAGGCAGGATACGAGCCTGCGACCGTAGCGGTCGCGCCGTTCCAGACTGTAGCGCCTATAACCACTCGGCCATCCCGGCCGGCGGCAGACATTGCAAATCAGATGTACCACGGTAAGGTTTAGCGTACTTTCCTAGAAGCATCAACCAAAATATTGCTTCCTCCTACACATAAATTGCTAAGGGACTATAAAGGGAGAATTAGGGACTGAAAAAGGAAAGAGGGAAATGGCGGTGGGGTACAAAGAACCATCTACCACATAACATCAGCAATGGTTGAACTTATGCGTCTCTTTTCGTACCAATTTTTTTACTTATATTAATCAGATGGAGAGGAATTCCACCACGTTATAGCTTTGGTATAAGCCAAACTTCTCTCAGCACTTTATGTGCTTCCTTCACAGGAACTTTTTGTTTAGTTTCTTCCTCAAGTGAACGCCGTTTGTTGTGAAAGCTGCTAGTTTTATATATACCATACACTCTACAGCTTGCCATTTACTATGTTGTGGTCCTGCTTCTCTTATTTATGGCGTGCTAAGGTAGTTATTTTCTTTTGTTGTTGTCATTTCTTGGTGCTACACACGCATTTCATAACATTTGTCAGCAAACAACAATGTTTCAGCCGTTACTTCACATGTTGGGATAGATGATTATTAATTCATCAAGTTTCTAATTGTAGTTTAAGTTTTGCTTTTGGTTTCCGTTTCATAAATTACTCGCAGCGATAGTAACATTTGCAGGAAGTTAGAACCATCTCTTATTTTCAGTGACATAATAGGTTTCGTACTGACAGCTACCGCAAGGCTTGACTTGAGGGTACTGCTCAACTTACTTTCTGACTCTTTATTTAAAAATAATTCTGAAGCAACTTCAGTATCACAGTCTATGTACGAGTTCGAAATACATCAATACAGGTAATTTCTTTCATGCAAAAGACAATGTTTTTACTAAGATTAGTTAATCGAAACATCTATACAAGGGAATCTATAATTTACGAATTAGTTTGCCTTGGATTTGTAATCTTTCAGTCAAGTCCAACTATTTTGATACACCAAACATTTTTGTTCAATTTTTATTTTGACCATTTTGAAGTGATTTTCATTTCTGTATGTTTCACAACCTTTTGTCTCCATATCGGATCAATCTACGAGGTCTTACAAAACGATACCCACAAAAATTTCGAAAGGTTGTAGAGGAACAAATTGAGGATAGGAACTCGCGCCCAGAAACGTCATCCAACAACGGTACAGAGTTTCGAAGTAATAGGCGCCGGCGCCTGCAGCTCGACCACCTATTCAGTAGCAGCCACGTATTTGTACATTGACGGACCATGGGCGGAATGCCTCGAAATGTTGCTTATTGATCGCGACTAATTGCCATGATCGCCAGTGGAGAAGGTGGGGCTAGCTGTAACCTAGACAGGTCTTATTTCATATTAATTCGACACTATTGCCTCGATGGATGACGTTTTTACACAAAGGCTTTCATATGCCGTTCATTTTTCTGCTCCAACTTTCCAAAATACCCATTATTTTTCGATATACAGGAGAATAGTAAACTACTGATGGAGACCCATGTCGGAAACCGTCATCTACCTAGACACCACAGCACAGCGTTCGTAGGAGACAAGGCCTGCCTACGGAGCGGCTAGCTCCATCTTCTCCATTGGCGATTGTGGCCATCTGCCGCGATTACTGAACAACAAACAACATTGCCAGAATTTCCGCCTATGGCTCATCAGTGTACAAAGTCACGTTTGCTGCCAAAGGGATGGCCTAATGTCAGGCGCTGGTGCCTACAACTTTGACGCTCTGTAGCGTCGTTGGATGGTGTTCTTAGACATCCTCAGTTTGTTCCTCCCTCTACAATCGTGCGAAGTTTGTCTGTATCATTTGGTAACCGTGTATAGGCCTATATTACCAATAAGATTTGAATGTGTTCAGAACTTAGTCCACGAATTCTATTTTGATTCATTGAATTATATCGAAAATAAGCTGTTAGTGTAACTTGAAATTGTATAAATGATAATCTAGTTCGTAATTCTAATGTAGGACTTTGTAGGCACAATATGAGTGACGTGAGAAACAGATGTAATAAAGGAAGCTGCCTGAGCTGAAGATGGGAAGTTTTGGAGAGTTTGCAGCGAGTTGGGTCACTTACTGGAAGAGCGGCGAGAGGAAGAGTTTAGGCGAATTGTATTCCCATTAACAGTGTTGTGGTAACACTAACGATGGCATCACTGACGACACCACATTGACATGGAGCAATAAAATCACCCCAACCATTGTATGAAACTCTGGACCTACAATCTTGGACAAATAAATAACCACAAAGTATGTTCACTGAGCTGTGGAGAATTGCAAGAAAAATCAAAACAATAACTCTTGTTATATCTCCTGAAATATTTTATTGCTTTAGTAAAGAAAACTTTTGCCACATTGGTTACGTTTCTCTCAGACAAGTGATGCTGTAGCAGTCTCATGGCGACATGTCATTCAAGGATATTTCCTGCCAAGCACAAATAAAGTGCTCTGTCTGTTATGCATAGTTTGGACAGATTAAAAAGTCTTTTCAGCTACTGGAATTGTCAGTGAACCGAAGAAGAACTATTACCCTCTCTGAAGTAGCCATCTGTCGGTGAGAAATTTGGCTACTCTTCAATAAAGAAAATGGCTCTGAGCACTATGGGACTTAACATCTATGGTCATCAGTCCCCTAGAACTTAGAACTACTTAAACCTAACTAACCTAAGGACAGCACACAACACCCAGTCATCACGAGGCAGAGAAAATCCCTGACCCCGCCGGGAATCGAACCCGGGAACCCGGGCGCGGGAAGCGAGAACGCTACCGCACGACCACGAGCTGCGGACTTCAATAAAGACCTTAATTTGTTTCTAATCCGACGTAATTCTGAGGATTTTCATGAAAGCACGCATCTGCTGAGACTGATTTTACAATTTCAATTTTCTGCACTTATCGATCGGTTCAGCATGGTGGAAATTAAGTAAACGACAAAAACTACTGAATATGAATATCCTGTCTTTTAATGCATCCATCCAGTTTATCAATATGGATAACAAAGAAGAAATCAATTAACAATGAAACTATGACTTAATACTGTTTTTAGAAACCATCCCTATTATGACAATTTGAGATCGATGTGTGTCAGTTCATCAGAATTTAGCCCTGCTACGATATGTTGTCAAGAAGTGAAACTGTAACATAACTGTATCATCAGGTTTTGATTACACATTTTGCACAGATTGCTGCTTTTCTTGGTAGAAATTTCGCCGACATTAATAACAATTGTTGTAACGATCGCCTTCCTGTAACACGTACTATTGACTATTTCTCACGAAACAATATCGTTTTGCTAAGACAGTATCTGAATTGGTAACTCTATGGACTAATGTTACTTTGCAAAATTTCAGTTTTGAGCTTCCACTTGTGCATAGCTCTATAAGCAGATGCTACTAAAAGACCAGAGTAAAGTGCAACATGGCGCAATGATTTTCGTGGCATGCCGGAGTGGCCGTGCGGTTCTAGGCGCTACAGTCTGGAACCGAGCGACCGCTACGGTTGCAGGTTCGAATCCTGCCTCGGGCATGGATGTGTGTGATGTCCTTAGGTTAGTTAGGTTTAATTAGTTCTAAGTTCTAGGCGACTGATGACCTCAGAAGTTAAGTCGCATAGTGCTCAGAGCCATTTGAACCATTTTCGTGGACTCGTGCCCAAGAGAGCTCCTAACTCATGTAGATTGCCTTGTTTTCCAAAGGCTCTGATGCTACCAGCCAGCTGCCTTTAGTACAATGGAAGTTATTGCTTGACATCTTAACACATGTTCTATGATCCCATCACTTCTTCTTGTCAGTCTTTTACACGTGTTGCTCCCCTCGCAGATTTTACGCAGAACTTCCTCATTCCTTACCATATCAGTGCACCTAGTTTTCAATATCCTTCTATTGGACCACATCTCAAACACCTCATTCTCTTTTGTTCCAGTTTCCGACGTACATTATCGGAAATTTCTTCCTCGAATTAAGGCTTAAGTTTGACACTTATAAATTCTATGAAGGTGTCTTGAGTCTTCTTAAGGGGAGACTCCACCCCAAAATTTTCTTTTGTTCTACTTTTCCCTATTCAAAAGAATTTTATGATCATGTGTCACACGAAAAGATGTATCACTAGGCAAGCTTTAATGTCCATAGCTTCATTTTCGTCTGAATTTCCCTTGGTAAGGAATGCTCTCTTGGCCCGTACTCGTCTGCCTTTTGTGACCTATTTGCTTCTTCCGCTATGGATTAATTTCCTTCCATGCTGTTACACAATCCCTGCACTTCTTTTATTTCGCGACTGTCAATTTTGATGTTAACTTTACCGCTAATCTGATTTTTTTCCATCCGAATCCGTAGTGTGTGCTGATTAGACTGTTCATTCCATTCAACATGTCCTGTAATAGGTAGCTGAGGACAGCAACGACATCAGCGAATCTTTTCACTGAAATCCATTCAACCTAAATTTTAATCGCTCTCTGACTCTTCGTTTCATTTCCGTTATTGCTTCTTCGATCTACAGGTTAAACAGCAGGCGTGAAAGATTACGTTCATGTCTTACACCCTTTCTGATCATAACACTCCTTCTTGATCATCCATTCGTAGTTTTCCCTCTTGGTTCCTGTAATTGTTGCATATCTTACACCTATTTTCCCGAGGATTTCAAATTCCTTGCACAATTTTGATTATAGAACGTTTTTTCGAAGTCGATAAATTCTGTGAATGTGTCTTTGGTCGTCTTAAGGGAAGACTCCACCCAAGAATTTTTCTTTTGTTCTACTTTTCCCTATTCAAAAGAATTTTATGAACGTGTATCACACGAAAAGATGTATCACTACTCAATCTTTAAAGTCCATATCTTGATTTTCGTCTGAATTTCGGAATTTTAATATGTTTTGAAAGCCATCTTAGACCTCACTGTTTACATTCCAAATTTTTAGTTAAATTTACAAGACATGGTACAACCGCTCTACGTATTAATTTTATGAGAAATGTTATTAATTTACATTCAGTACTTTCTTCAATTTCGAAACTTAATTTTTTTTAAATTATCAGTACATAAATGTGATAGTAAAATTAATCAACCGTATTTTCGATAATATTAATGTACAGAAGTACCGTAAGACTACCTCCTGCAACCATATCATTGAGATTGGTTAGCACACACTAAGAAAAAAAGACGTACCACGAAGGAATTATCCAAATGGGACGGAAATCGGTTGATGTGATGTACATGTACAGACAGACAAATTTTTAAAATTTGACATGAATTGAATAATTTATTCGAAAGCAAGTTTCATAGATTGAACAAACAGAGAACGCGCTGATCCACCTCCGTCCCTTATACAAGCATTTATTCAGTTTGTCTTTGATTGATAGCGTTGTTGGATGTCCTCCTGAGGGGTACCGTCTCAAGTTATGTCCAACTGGCGCGTTAGATCATCCATTACCGGAGATGCTCCAAACGTTCTCAATTCGGGCCTATTCGGCGACCTTGATGGCTAAGGTAGGGTTTGGAAAGCACGAAGGCAAACAGCAGAACCTCTCTCCGACGCGGGCAGGCATCATCTTGGTGATCTGTAAGCCCAGGATGGCTTGCCTTGAAGGGCTACAAAACGAGGCGGAGGCATGGAGTACCACTGAAGTACCGCTGTGCTGCAAGGGTGCCGCTGATAACAACCAAATGGCTCCTGCTTGTTGGGCCGTATGGAAGGCAACAGTGAGGTTGGTATCCCACCACTGCCCAGGTCGTCTCGATGTCTTCGCTGGTCACCAGGAGTCAGTTCGAAGTAATACTTATTACTGAAGACAGTAATAAGTCAATAGATTCCAGGCCGAAGACGCGTCTGGAGACGCCCTGGACAGCGGCGGGATATCAAGCAGTCGCCCGCCATACTGTCCAACAACCAGGAGTGGTAGTGTGGTGATGATGATGATGTTTGGTTTGTGCGGCGCTCAACTGCGCGGTCTTCAACGACCGTACAAAGTCCCAACGTTTTCGCTGTCCAGTTTCTTATGCAGTCCAATCTAACTACTACCATTAATGATGATGATGATGATGATGATGATGAAATGATTAAGATAATACAAACACCCAGTCCCCGGGCAGAGGAAATCCCCAACCCGGCCGGGAATCGGATGCGTGACCCCGTGATCCAGAGGCAGCAACGCTAGCCACTAGACCACGAGCCGTGGATGTGATGGTCTGGGGTGACATTTCTTTTCATGGCAGGACCCCTTTGCTCATCCTTCACAGCACCCTTACACCACAGCGGCAGGTTGAGGATATTCGACGTCCCATTTTGTTGTCCTTCATGGTAACCCTTTTTCACGTAGTAAATATAACTTTTGCATAACGTAATGCAATGAGGTACCCCTCACACTAAAGTACACAGTGAATACACAGTGGCTGATGTTTTACGTCATGTCAAATCAGAATGCTTGAATTATTAACGAAAGATGTTAATTGCTTAATGAAAATCGTATAGTGTTGCCAAAACCACAAAATGGTAAGTCTGTAAGAACAAAATATACTAGTGAGACCTGAGTTTCTCCTGGCGTATACAACATTCAAATAACTTCCGGGAATTCAGCCAGGTAACACTTTCAGCGACCACCGATATTTCGGCGGGAGAACACCCCGCCATTTTCAAGGCAAACTGCAACGGACAGGCGGCGTACATGCAAATTTAAAACCTCGGTTCTCGGACTGAAGCAGGAAAGATAACACACACACTGAACACTAGTGCCACCAAAGATGACCAAAGTCAGAGCTATCGATAGTGAGACTATGAATACGCAGGTGAGGTAGCATTGACTCTGTCCCTCTGTTTTTTGACGAGGGAGAGAGCCGGATTCCAAACAGAGGTTAAACAGAAGCCTCCATCCCTGTTAACGAGGTTGCTCGCTAATTTAATCTCAACTGCCTCCCAAATAACTCTGTCCCAATAGCTGGACGTGCATGCCAATATCTCGGTGTTATTATATAACATGGGGTGACCAGTATCCAAGCAATTTTCGGCAATAGCAGATCTACTTCGCTGCTGTAATCGTGTGTTCCGTTTATGCTCAGTACATCAGTCCTCCAAGGTCCTGATAGTTTGTCCAATATATGCCATGCCGCAGCTACGAGGAATACGATATACATCCGCCTTACGCAGTCCAAGATCATGGTTAACGGAACTCAAAAGTGCTCTAATTTTAGATGGGGTCGGAAAACAGACAGATCGAACGTGCGTTGCGCTATCGACCAACTGTACATCTGGTGATTGATAACAAATCTGAGTCAACACCTAAGTCTACTGCCTTTTTGCCTTACGTAGGAAACACGTCCAACAAGATCGGTCGTATTTTACGGAAATACGATGTGCTTCAGTCCGAGAACCGAGGTTTTAAATTTGCATGTACGACGCCTGCCCGTTGCAGTTTGCCTTGAAAATAGCGGGGTGTTCTCCCGCCGAAATATCGGCGATCGCTGAAATTGTTAACTGGCTGTATTCCCGGAATTTATTTGAAAATATACTAGTGTTTCGGCGATAACCTGACTAAAGCGATTACATTGCAACCATCAGCGAATAAAATACGAAGGCCAGATGGGGCGGAGCGGATGGGGGGTGAGTCAGTACTACACAGATTCACATATAGGGTATGTCTGTATATCTTGCACCCACCGAAAATGGGTCACGACTAAGATGAAAGTGTCACAAACGCGATTCAAAGTACTCCTGCTCGACGCGGCGTCTCCTAAGACAAAAGCGGGCTGTCCGTGGCAGCGGCGTCATTTGCAACAAAGAGTATCGGCCTACGCAGCCTCACAATGGAGAGGTTATGGAACGCTGACTCTGCAGCAGACGGTGCTGTTCGATACAACGAATCGAACGTATAGTGCCTGGATCGATGTGCGAGAGCGGGTCGAGCGGTGCAGAGACAGCGGCAGAGGTGGGTCGATGCGCGGGTCGACTGCGGCCTTGGAGGCGGCGCCTGCGGCCACTTGTCGCGGCGGAGGGTCCTCCAGCGACGCCCGCGCTCCGAGGCGGCAGGCGACAGCCCGCCGCCCGCTCTCCTTCTAGTGGCCGTTAAAGGCCTCCGCGGCCGCAGGCAACTACTGCGCAGCCGTTACTGCCAACCACCACTGATTACTGCTCTGCTTTCCAAAAATAACAACAACAAAAAATAATCAGATCTTAAAGAAATAATGCCATTCGTCCTGAGAAGCTTTAGAAACCAGGATTTTATTAGATTAGATTAGAGATTATATTAGTACTTGTTCCATAGATCATGAATACGACACTTCGTAATGATGTGGGACGTGTCAGGTTAATAAAAGGTGTCTATACAAGATATTACATTACACAAAATATTACATAACACTTAATATTTTTAATTTTTTTGTGGGGATTTGGGAAATTACCCACTTATTATATCCAAAAATTCATCTAATGAGTAGAAGGAATTGCCATTAAGAAATTATTTTAATTTCCTTTTAAATTCTATATGGCTATCTGTCAGACTTTTGATGCTATTGGGTAAGTGACCAAAGACTTTCGTGGCAGCATAATTTTCCCTACTTCTGAGCCAAAGTTAGATTTAACCTTGAGTAGTGAAGATCATCCTTTCTCCTAGTGTTATAGCCATGTACACTGCTATTACTTTTGAATTCGTTCGGATTGTTAATAACAAATTTCATAAGTGAATATATACATTGTGAGGCTACAGTGAAGATCTCTCGCTCTTTAAATAAGTGTCTGCAGGATGATCAACGTTCCACAAGTGACTGCACGCAATTTAACTTGAATTTTTGGAAACAAGAAGAAATCCCAAGGTGCTAGCTCAGGGCTTTGTGGCGGAAGCTGCATGATGCTGACCTTGAGGGTATCCGGACACTCAGTTATTAGATTTGTTGTATGCGAAGATGGGTTATCGTGAAGTAAAATTATTTTTCATTTTGGTCTTTTCACGAACTTTTTAGGAAATTTTCAACAAACCGAAATTTGCCTACCAATCGGCTGTAAGGGTACCTCTGCTTCTAAAGCTGTAGTAATAATGGCCAGTTTCGAAAAAAAAAAAAGAATAGCTATACCTTCTGTATCAGCCTCCACCAAATTCTGAATTTTAGTTCATTAGACGATCAACTAGAACTTCATCTCTCAATGGACCTGCATGAAGTCATTCTCACATATCTAAAAGAAATATTTACCTATGTCAGTATGATCCCTCTAACTATGAAAATCAGCCAACTATGGGTAAACAATATGCCTATTACTTTCAAGTGTATCGTCATGTTGCATATTTACAGTGATCATCCTGCATGCACACAGTCAGCGGAAATAGTATTTACTATCTCACCGCCTAACGTTTTCGAGATATTTTCTGAAACAATTTTATCTGCAATGTTCAGTAGAAGAAGCGTTTCACAGCATATAATCAATTAAACTGGATGTAACTGAAAAGCGAATTCACGGCAATCTGTTTGTGTACATGTACGGTACAGAAGAAAACTACCTGTAAATATGCTTAAAATGATTTCCCTGCTGATCTTATACTTTATAATGTAGGAAATGTAAACTTTAATTGAAGAAGACATCAGAAGAGTAAATCCAAAACTGATAAATGTTAGGTGGACACGAAACCAGCTATTACGACCAGTGCTCGAAAAATACTCACTCCTGCCAACTCAGAAACACAAAAATGTTATTAATATTTATCAGAGAAAATATCGTATGTTAATACCAGTAAAATCGATTATTTGTAGTAAATAAAGTAATAAACAGCATTTAAGAACAGTGGCAGATATATTTACCAATGATATTTAAAGGGTTAATAAATCACAGCTTCAATCATGCCTCAATTATTATTCCCCTTACTATCACTATTTGATTTGTCCCTCCTTCGCAGGCTAAGCGATATTCCCCCAGACTTGGCGATATGAAATTCACTAGGTTTGATACAAAGCCACGTGCACGTTTCCTTGTGAGGAAGAGGTCGTAGAATGCTTCCGATAGCTATCTATTTATACTTACTATAATCAGCGAATATCTCGCTGCAGCAATAATTTGGAAGAAAATATAGCTTTAGTTAACAAGAGATGCACTGTAACGTCAAAATTGGGAAGTAACTGGAGCTTTCAAAGATCAGTAACATCTTCATCGTCAGGAGATGAGAGGATGCCGAGATCGCTTAGCGCCTATCATACAGGATGTTTGTTCTAACCCGAGAAAAATAAATATATAGAAAACAACGCATCGTAAGAAAGACATATTCTTGGGGAAAAGTTTATATTAGTAAAGGGGACATATGTCTGTGCTACAACTGGTCACCACCTAACGACCCCTCTTGCTTATTGTGGGAGGAGGGGGGAGGGATCATCTTTGCATTTTCAAATAGGAATCCCCATTTGCATTGCATATTTGAATTCTATGCCAACAAATACGTGCGGTTCACCAGATCATTTTTGTCTGTTTGTGGCCGGCCAGGGTGGCCGAGTGGTTCTAGGCGCTTCAGTCTGGAACCGCGCGACCACTACGGTCGCAGGTTCGAATCCTGCCTCGGGCATGGATGTGTGTGATGTCCTTAGGTTCGTTAGATTTAAGTAGTTCTAGGTTCTAGGGGACTGATGACCTCAGATGTTAACTCCCATAGTGCTCAGAGCCATTTGAACCATTTTTGTCTGTTTGTGGTAAACGATGCTGTAATCGAGAGATGTGGAGCCTGCCTGTTTTTGCAATTAAGAACCGACGCATTCATTCCATTTACGATGTAAGTGTATACCTTGTGTTTTAATGGTTGATATTTTATTTTGGCATTACAAATATTATTGTAATGTACAATATGGTTAGCCGTTTGAATGTCTGATTAGAAACTGTGTACAGTATGGACGAGGAGCAACCACGTGGTTTTCTGTTCCTAGTGCATGATTTCGGTGAGTCACATTGCCTCTCACCATTGGTGAGTGTCCATGGGCTGCACCTGTCACTAACACTTCGTGGACATTTTACGTTATTACAATGGTTTATGTTTCTACTCCGCCTGTAGTCACGTGGCGGACAGAACGAGAGTTACGGCTGTTGGATGGAAACACCCAAGAGTCAGCCTGCTTTCGTGGTTCGAGGGCGACCATCGAAATCAAGCAGTTCCATGATTTGGGGGCTCGCCACAATCCATCCCCTAGGGAACAGTATACTGTGTTAACATAGAAGCAGCTTATTTGCCAAAAATGTCAATGTATAGCCATTAGATTTATACTGCAAAATCACGATTGCAACACTGAGGGAACGTTTGAGCATCAGTATCAACCGTTACAATACAAAGGTTTACATTTACACCGTAAATGAAATTGTGAGTCAAATGCGTCGGTTCTTAATTGCAAAAACAGACACACTTCATATTTGTCGATTAAGCCCTATCTACCACGAATGGAAAACCATAGTTTGGTAAAACGAACGTATTTTTTGGTGTGTAATCCGAATATTCAGTTAAAATGGGGGTGGGGGGGTTCCCGGTTCCCATTTGAAAATACAAAGTTGATCCAGGCCAGGCAGTAGGGCTGGTTAGGGAGTGACCAGTCATTTAGACAGATAACCTCTTTACTAATATCAATACCAACCCAGAGCTTTTTTTTTGTATGATGTGTCGTTTTCGAGGAGTTTTGTTGTCTCACATTAACACAAACACCCTTTATATACTGTATGTTACGGCAGCTAAGATGGAACTGTGCACTTGATTTTGTGGCACTGTAAGAAGCCTTTGTAAAAGACTTCTTCGACAAAGCAGATGTGGAATCTGATGAAAGAGAAACAAAATAACAGCGCAGAAAACTACCGTTCCGGAGTCATTAGGAGGAGCCTTCCAAATGTCTGCCATCCTATATCTAGATATTAATTTGACTATCATATCAAGTGCAAAAAAATTTTGACCTGGAGTACTGATACATGCTGTAAAGCATTTCCGTTGAGTTTCATCTGGATTTATCGCAGCACAGGCTCGTGTTACATGACATTTCATAACTCTGCAAGTCTTTGGTATTTCCTTCTAGAACCCTTGTTTTAATTTTTCCCATAGTTGGTTGTCTATAACTACGACAGTGCATCCGTTAGGAACTGTAGATACTTGTGGCTGCTTGGTCCCGTCAATAAAACAGGAACCAGTGACTTGAGTCTTGAAAAGCTCGCACTACACGACCGACCAGTGCCATTGTTTATGCGCTACTCTCAGGCATTGTGCATTTTCAAACGATCAGTAATAAATATTGCGAAGATTAAGTTCTCTCGCTTCGTAAACTACGTTGCAACCGAAAATAAAATCACATAGAAACACCTCATCGCGTTGCATTTTCCGTAGACACAATCCGAGAACTGTAACCTACTTTGAAATTATTTGCCGTTAAGTTATTGGTGGAGGCCGAAGTGTAAACAATGAAACGCGTTGGATTGTGCTATTCGCAAAACAATGCTTTGGCTGATGTCACTCACACATTCAAACTGCCACATTGGTCATGTGGGTTGATAAAATATTAATTGTATTTTCTGTCATCAGTTGCCGTTCTTTTCAGTTCGCATGTTTCTTCTTCACACTTCCAGTTTACTGCATCTCTTACAATGTTTGCCCATACACGCGATCAGGATAGCTTTCAACATACAACCGCAAGGCTGGTCTACGTCTACGTCCTAAACCTAAGTGTATCCACCTCCTCGAATTTCTTGTATACTGTGAAACTTGAAAGCTGGATGAACAAATGCAATCACTGCTACATCAAAACTCAGACTGACTGGTTTTGAAGCACGCAGGGAAACACCTGAACCATTCATGAGTTACTTGTTTGCTCACGTTTGGTGCGGTAGGGTAGACATTTGTGGACTCTTCTCTTCTGACGGCGGAACAGTGTTTTCGGCGCTGTTATTTTGTTATGTTATGTTGTAAGGTAAGGCTCATTCCGAGGCCAGTTGGTGTCATAATAACATCATTAAAAAAAGAAAAGGTATATGCGTACAATTGAGGGAAGGTGTTCGTGTATTAACAATCGTGTTCTCCTTAATATGATTGCAGTGCTTTATCGCAGGGTTACCTCGAGCGCTTTACAGTCGTATCGTCATAGCAAACTGAAACATGCGGTCAGCACCAGGAACAAGAATGTGGGAATATGATATGAGAAGAAATGCGATTCGGCCCCAAGATGGCAGTGTTAAAAAACGAGCTTTTTCTACCAGAGAAAATGGAATTGAGCGTTGCGGTGCAGTGCTCGAGGCGTTAGCCACGTAACTTGGCGAAACGATGTTTGAGTCCCCATCCGTTCATCACTATTTATGTTTTCAAAATTATTTTTCATTATTACAGGTGAAGTGTAACTTTCTTCCATTATTTTACATTTTCCCATCTTAAGCTTACTCCAATTCAAGAGTGTTTTTCACAAGAAGCATTTCGTTTTAGGGTTCCGTACCCCGGTCAGGAAAGAAATGAAACCCTTATAGGATCACTTTATTGTCAGTCTGCTTGTAAGACTAGCTGACCAACAGTTTAGAATTATTTTTCCAAAGGAAGGGTAGAGGTATCAAATTGAAACACTTCATCACGCCGGCCGGAATGGCCGTGCGGGTCTAGGCGCTACAGTCTGGAACCGAGCGACCGCTACGGTTGCAGGTTCGAATCCTGCCTCGGGCATGGATGTGTGTGATGTCCTTAGGTTAGTTAGGTTTAATTAGTTCTAAGTTCTAGGCAACTGATGACCTCAGAAGTTAAGTCGCATAGTGCTCAGAGCCATTTGAACCACTTCATCACCTATTGTTATGGTCCCTTGACGGTGTAAATAATTTAATATAGTAAGTCATTGGAATCAAAAGGTATGGGTCCATTTATCTCACAAACTCACTCATCAAATGCTATAGAGTACTTTGTACTGATCTAGAAGAGTTTAATTTGGCGAAAAGCAATGTTTCAAACTATAAGTAAAGGGAAAAAGTCCGAAAATTGTTAATTTGTGATAGTATCACAGGAAAAGAATATTGTTTTTGTCATTTGTTATCTGTCATTCCGTGTGTCTGGCTGTTAGAACTCCTTGTTTCTGGGAACGGGCTGACGTATCAAGTTGAAATTTATGTCACGTACTGAAATCTAGTAGCCCTTGGCCGTGCAAAAATGTAAGATTTTACGTCAATGAAATCAAAAGATACGACCATTTATGTTGCATAATTTGATATCTTGCTAGTATTGATATCGATAGTAGCAAAAATCGTAGAAATTCTTGACTCCCGAGATAGATGAATTATCTATCTACATAATTCATTTGTACAGAACTCTCGGTGCGCGAGTGCTACTCGCACTTACTCGGACTTTTATATTTACAAATCATCTTTGGTGGTGGTTCTGGAAACGAGGAACAAATAATGTATTTCTACAATTTGCTATTTGTAGATCAAAAATCGAAGAAATAAAATCATTGCAGTATGCTGATGACGTAATTCTGTCAGAGATGGCTAAGGACTTGGAAGAACAGTTGAACAGAATGGACAGTGTCTGGAAAATAGATTCTAAGAAGAACACCAGTAAAAGTATAACAAGGGTAATGGAATGTAGTTTAAGTAAACCAGGCGATGCTGAGGGAATAAGATAAGAAAATGAGACACTAAAAGTAATAGACGAGTTTTGTTATTTAGGAAGCAAATAACTTTTGATGACAGAAGTAGAAATGTTGTAAAATGAAGACTGGCAATATCAAGAAAAGAGTTTCTGAAAAAAAAGGGGGAATTTATTTATGTCTCATATAAACTGAAACGTTAGTAAGTCGTTACTTAAGTTATTTGTCTGTACTCCAGATTTATGACTAAAATCTATTTTTAATCTGTAAATTGCAAAATGTGGAATCACATTATCTTAAACATATCTGTAGTGAACACTGCAGATCCTTAGTAAAGAAAGGCGAAACGTGCCCGGCGAGAAAAAATAACACTAATTGAGATGTAATATCCGCTGCGGAAGATGACCGTGTAAACAAACATATTCTCCTTTTTTTACTTATGACCCACTATGAACTGTGTTTATTTCAACCGGTTCTCCTTTCTTTTCTTTCAAATTTCTCTCCTCATTCAGTCGTTCCTTAATATCTTGTCAAGTATTTCGGTCTTCGTCTATTTCCCTTCCAAATTCTTTGCACCAGGTGTTATCAATATGCACCACGTGTTATCAATAATTAATGTAACGAAATAAGTGGTATTTTCGCGGTATGGTGATTCATCCATTGGCTGCGACTATAAAAATTTATTCTTTTTTTTATGCTACTCAAGTCTGCAATGTTTTCAATATGTGGATGAAATTCTCTTTGCGATGTGTTCTGCATATTGTTTGCTCTTCTTCTGGCCACAAAAGTCTCCTCAGTAGTGTATTTCTTTGGTTTCAAATAATGCCATCATCGCCTTTTTGCTTAGAGATAAACCTACTGCTGCATAAAGTGCTTCGTTGCAAATTACAGTAGGGTAGTGTCGAACTTAAGCTTTGAGGGCTATTCATTTTTATTAGAGTATTCAGGGTGGTCAGAAACAGTGTGAAAAGCTTGATAGGGTATTACAGGGTAAGTTGTGCAATACAATAATAGTTAGTAAAAAAATTCATTACTCGCGCCGTTTCCGAGTTAATTAACATTGAAATTAGTGAATCAGGCAATTGCACGCGCAAATTCAAGCGACCCGGCAGATAATTTAGCGACAGTTGTTCCCATAGCTTAGATGATGGCACACGAAACTGCACAACCTTTGGATCGGGTTCGATCGTTTCTGCCGTCCCATGTCCAATTTTTGTATCGCTATCTTGTGCGCTTTTAGAAAATCAAACGAGGAACGCGTTTGGCGACGCCGTCTGAAGCGGGGCCGCTTTCATTTGCGCGCGACCATTTGATTGACCAACTTCACAGCTAATTAATTCGGAAGCAGCGCAACATATCGAATTTTTTTTCTAAACAATTATTTCATAGCGTAGGTTACTCTGAAAAATCGTTACAAGCTATACATCATCTGACAACACTATGCACTTGCTGATAGCATCTCACTTAGACAATGAACTACAATCATTTAGAATGACGGCCGTAGAGGAATTACGGGCAAAGTTTGAACAGATTGTGAATCGTATCGTACTCCGGATAAGTATGTGTCTATCAAGTGGATTAAGAACGGAAAAGACCCACCATGGCTTAGTAAAGAAATTCGGAAAATGCTGAGGAAGAAAAGGCTGTTGCACTCTCGGTTCAAAGGAGATCGCGAACATGATGACAGGCAAAGATTATTAGAGACCTGTGCATTTGTGAAAAGATCTTTGCGCGAACTACAAAAAAGCTACCATCGGTATACCTTGGCTGTAGATCTGGCTGAGAACCTGGAAATTGTAAAAATCTCTAAGCGGGTCTAAGGCTTCCATTCAGTCACTCGTTGACCAGTCTGGTTTGGCAGCAGAAGACAGCAAAAGCCAGGCCAAAGTTATAAATTCCACGTTTAAGAAATCGCTCACGCCCGAAATCGTACAAGCGTACCATAGTTTGACCATCGCACAGAGTTCCGTATGGATGACATAGTAATAATAATCCCTGGCGTAAAGAACCAACTCAAAGAGCTGAAAACAAGTAAGTCACCAGGTCCAGATGGAATCCCAAATCGATTTTTCAACGAATACTCTACGGCATTGGCCCCTTAGTTAACTTGTATTTACCGCGAATCTCTCTCCCGGCGCAAAATGCTAAGCGACTGGAAAAAAGGGCAGCTGACTTCTACGTACAAGAAAAGTAAAAGAACGGACTCATAAAATTACAGATCAGTATCCTTACCATTAGCCTGGCGCAGAATTCTAGAACATATTTTGAATTCGAATATAATAAATTTCCAAGAGACCGAAAAGCTTCTATCCACGAATCAGCACGGCTATTGAAAGGATCGGTCGTGCGAAACTCATCTTGCTCTTTGCTCACATGATATACTTCGAATTACGGATGAAGGATACGAAAAGCATTCGAAACGGCACCCCGCTGCAGACTGTTAACGAACGTACGTGCTTACCGATTAGGATCCCAGATTCTGTGAGTAGTTCGGAGACTCGTTAATTAATAGAACCCAGATGTTGTCGTCGACGGCCGGTATTCATCGCAGACAGGAATGTGTTAGGACTGATGTTATTTTCCATACTCATAAATGATCTGGCAGACAGGCAGCAATCTGTGGTTGTTCGCTGATGATACTGTGGAAGGTGTCGAAGATAAATGACTGTATGTTGATACAAGATGATCTAGACAAAGTTTCTGCTTGGTGTGATGAATGGCAACCGACTCTTAATGTAGAAAAATGTGAGTTTATGCGGATGAGTAAGAAAAATAAACCCGTAATATTTGGTTATAGCATTAGTAGTGGCCAACTTAATACTGTCACCACCTTTAAATACCAGGGTGTAACGTTGCGAATCGGTATGAAATGAAATGAGCATTTGAGTATTGTGGTAGGATAGGCGAATGGTCGACTTACTGGGAGAATGTTGAGAATGTGTGATTCATCCGCAAAGGAGACCGCCTATAGGACACTAGTGTGATCTATTCTTGAGTACTGCCAGAGTCTTTGGGATCCACACCAGGTCGGATTGAAAGAAGACCTCGAAGCAATTCAGAGGCGAGCTGCCTGATTTGTTAGTGGTGTGTTCGATCAGCATGCAAGTGTTACGGATAAGCTTCGGGAACTCAAGTGGGAATCTCCGGAAAGAAGAAGACATTCGTTTCCAAGTTTAGAGAACTGGCATTTTAAACTGATCACGAAGATAAGACACCAGAAATTAGGGCTCATACGGAGGCATACAGGCAGCTGTTTCTCCCTCGCTCTGTCTGCGAGTGGAAGAGTAAAGGAACGACTAGTATCAGGGTATCTTTCGCCACACACCGCACAGTGGCTTCGGAGTATCTGCAGACGTAGATGTAGATGTAGATTCTCAGTGAGGTCGTACGCCGTTTTCGTATTATTAACTGTTGCTTTAATAGCTTCTTTCTACTCAAAATTTTTTTGAGTTACTTCTCCAAGATTTTTGAGCATGTTAGTTCTCTCAATCTTTCCACATTAAGTTTTCGTTATCTTGGGGGATGACTTAATATTTGTCACAAATTGGGTTTTATCTCAGGAGATATGTAAGTCTGTCTTTACAGCTTGTTCTTTCACAATTTCTGTCTTGTGGTTGTTTTCATAGAGTCTGAAAAAACAGCTAGGTCGTCTGAGAAAGCCAGTCAGTCTATTTGTAAGATGTCTAATTTTTACTCTTTTCTTTTGCGTGTCCTTCCTGCTCATTATCAAGCAGATAGGCGCTAATTCCTACTGATTTCGGTGCCGACAAGGTTCTGAACTCAGAATTACCTTCCTCACTTTTTCTCGAGCTAAGGCTTAATGAGGGTCGCAAAGCGCGTGTGGCCGAGCCGGTACAAACAGGACGGATGCGCACCACGTCCCGGTTGAGCAGTGGCAGGGATTACGCGGAGGAGCTCGGCGGCAGACAAAAGGCGGCGAGGTGAACTTGTGACCCCGGCAGGCGTCGCCTGAGCCCGCTACCTGGAAGCTGCCCACGCTTGACCCGCGACATTTGCTGCTTCCGCTAATGCTCAGCAGGAACGGACTGCGGTCGTTTCGCCGTATGCTGATGAGGTGCTCCTCTCCGCGTTTCATTATATCAAATATTACTAGTGCCGATATTCCACTGTGATTACTTTCCCAGAGGAACGATAGGGATGTGTACGCTCGTATGTGGTAGTTAGGTGGGTTGTGAGCAATACAAAAGAGTAAAGGCGTTACGATACACAAAAAAAACAGTATTACTAAAACGGCAAGATATTTAGCACCTAAGTTCCAAATGAGAGCACGCTCAATAGCAGAGCCGAAATTCATTAAGAAAAGTATTTATATTTTTCAATATGGACTACAGTTTTTTCGTCATATAACCATACGCCGACGTGAGAAAAGTCGTGGGAAACCTCCTAATATCGTGTCATTCCTCCTTTTAAACGGCGTAGTGCAGCAACACAACGTGGCGTAGACAAGTCGTTGGAAGTCACCTCGGAAACATTGAGCCATGCTGCCTCTATAGCAGTCCGTAATTGCGAAAGTGTTGCCTGTGCAAGATCCTGTGCACGAACCGACCTCTCGATTATTTCCCATAAATGTTCGATGGGATTCATATCGGGCGATTTGAGTGGCGAAATCTCTAATTGTCCACAGTGTTCTTCAAACGAGTCACGAACAAATGTGACCCATAGTTGTTTGGGAACAAGAATGGATGTAAGCAGTCTCCAAGCAGCCGAACATAACGATTTCCAGTCAATGGTGGGTTCAGTCGGACCAGAGGGCTCGGTCCATTCCACACCATGTTCAAGCCAACATCAGCTTGCACAGTTGACAACTTGGGGCCATGGCCTAGTGAAGGTCTACGCTGCACTCGAACCCTACCATCAGCTCTTACCAACTGAAATCGGGACCCATCTGACCGGGCCACAGTTTTCCAGTCGTGTGCTGTCCAACCGACAAAATGACGAGCGCTGCAGGCGGTGTCGTGCTGTTAGCAAAGGTACTCGCGTCGGTCGTCTACTGCCATAGCCCATTAACGTCAAATTTCGCAGCCCTAGCCTAACGAATACGTTCGTAGTAGCTTCTACATTGATTCCTGCGGTTATTTCACGCAGTGTTGCTTGTCTGTTAGGACTGACAACTCTACGCGAACGCCTCTGCTATCGGTCGTGAAGTGGAGGCTGTCGGCCACTGCGTTGTCCGTGGTGAGAGGTAACGCCTGAAACTTGATATTCTTGGCACACACAACACATTGCGGATCGCGGAATATTGAACTCCCTAACGATTTCCATAATGCAATGTTCCTTGCGTCTAGCTCCTGAGTTGAAAGCCTGTTAACTCCCGTCGTACGGCCATTATCATGTCGGAAACATTTTCACATGAATCACATGAATACAAATGACAGCTCTTCCAATGCACTGCCCTCTTACACCGAGCATACGCGATGCTACCACCATCTATGTGCATATCGCTATCCCATGAATTTTGCCACCTCAGTGTGTAACACCTGTTAATTACACAAGAATTACACTGATGAGCCACAACATTATCATCACCAGATTAATATCGTGTTGTTCCACCTGCAGAACGTAACACATTAGTATACCTGTCTGACATGCATTCGACAAGTGTTTGGTAGCTTTCCAGAGGTATGTGGTATCAGATGTCTGCGCACAGGTCACACAATTCTCGTGGTCCGAAGTAGTCCACAGGTGTCATAAAGTCTTCGATTAACACGACGGAAGACGCCATTCATCAGCAGTCCGAGAGTCCCAATCATGTTACCACTCCAAACGCAGCCGTTTATGTTGTGGTATTGACGTCAGCGCACGCACAGTACATTAAGCCCCTAATCCGTCTGCTCCTAGTCTCCGACCAATGATGCGGGATGACAAAGAATATAGCAGGAAGTGCATTAATTGTTCTGATATGGTAGTCACAGATGTGGGGTGGATAAGACGTGCTTTGCGCGCAGTACGGCGATCCTGCCTTGTGGTGGTCACACACGGTCGACCAGAACCTTGACGGCGAGTATGCCCGCACCCATGTTCCCAGCATCGGATCACAGTGACATCCAAATGCTCCAAAAATATGGATGTTCCACGATTCAACCAGCCACCCAAATGCAGATTCACAATGAGGCACCTTTCAAACTCTGTCAGGTGCTGATAACGCCGCCTCACATGAGCACGTCGTATCTCCGTGTCCTTCATAGAGATCACTCAACATCTGACTCTATTTGCGCCCCTTAAATAACCTACCAGGCCTGGTGACAAAACTAATACGTTCCCAGTTGGGATTCTCTCTGCCTCGCAACCCACCTGGCGAGACATTTGGCTTAAAAGAACTGCCACTCCTTAATGTAAAGGATCTCAGCCCACTCTGATCCTTCTAGTACAGAATGAAAAGTGGAAAAAAAGGGTACTAAATGACGCGTAGGTCATGTCAGATGTGTGTGAAATCTTACGGGACTTAACTGCTAAGGTCATCAGTCTCTAAGCTTACACACTACTTAACCTAAATTATCCTAAGGACAAACACGCACACCCATGCCCGAGGAAGGACTCGAACCTCCGCCGGGACCAACTGCACAGTCCATGACTGCAGCGCCTAAAACCGCTCTGCTGATCCCGCGCGGCCTCGTAGGTCATGGTTCAGTCATCTTGACTAATGAAAGTAGCTGTCATTAATTAAAATTTATTCGAGGCATCTGACTGTACCGGCCAGAAACTCTTGTACAAAACTCTCCTTACTTCGCTTACACTGATCATCGCTCTGTCTGCGTACCTAGTGATCAGTAGACGCAGAAGAAAGCCGCTGTAGGCGTGACCAAAACGTCGGTTACTCCACTATTCTTTTTACACTATGGCGCTGTACGTTATTCAGAAAACTTTTATGTTATTTGTCTATATGCACTCCTGGAAATTGAAATAAGAACACCGTGAATTCATTGTCCCAGGAAGGGGAAACTTTATTGACACATTCCTGGGGTCAGATACATCACATGAACACACTGACAGAACCACAGGCACATAGACACAGGCAACAGAGCATGCACAATGTCGGCACTAGTACAGTGTATATCCACCTTTCGCAGCAATGCAGGCTGCTATTCTCCCATGGAGACGATCGTAGAGATGCTGGATGTAGTCCTGTGGAATGGCTTGCCATGCCATTTCCACCTGGCGCCTCAGTTGGACCAGCGTTCGTGCTGGACGTGCAGACCGCGTGAGACGACGCTTCATCCAGTCCCAAACATGCTCAATGGGGGACAGATCCGGAGATCTTGCTGGCCAGGGTAGTTGACTTACACCTTCTAGAGCACGTTGGGTGGCACGGGATACATGCGGACGTGCATTGTCCTGTTGGAACAGCAAGTTCCCTTGCCGGTCTAGGAATGGTAGAACGATGGGTTCGATGACGGTTTGGATGTACCGTGCACTATTCAGTGTCCCCTCGACGATCACCAGTGGTGTACGGCCAGTGTAGGAGATCGCTCCCCACACCATGATGCCGGGTGTTGGCCCTGTGTGCCTCGGTCGTATGCAGTCCTGAATGTGGCGCTCACCTGCACGGCGCCAAACACGCATACGACCATCATTGGCACCAAGGCAGAAGCGACTCTCATCGCTGAAGACGACACGTCGCCATTCGTCCCTCCATTCACTCCTGTCGCGACACCACTGGAGGCGGGCTGCACGATGTTGGGACGTGAGCGGAAGACGGCCTAACGGTGTGCGGGACCGTAGCCCAGCTTCATGGAGACGGTTGCGAATGGTCCTCGCCGATACCCCAGGAGCAACAGTGTCCCTAATTTGCTGGGAAGTGGCGGTGCGGTCCCCTACGGCACTGCGTAGGATCCTACGGTCTTGGCGTGCATCCGTGCGTCGCTGCGGTCCGGTCCCAGGTCGACGGGCACGTGCACCTTCCGCCGACCACTGGCGACAACATCGATGTACTGTGGAGACCTCACGCCCCACGTGTTGAGCAATTCGGCGGTACGTCCACCCGGCCTCCCGCATGCCCACTATACGCCCTTGCTCAAAGTCCGTCAACTGCACATACGGTTCACGTCCACGCTGTCGCGGCATGCTACCAGTGTTAAAGACTGCGATGGAGCTCCGTATGCCACGGCAAACTGGCTGACACTGACGGCGGCGGTGCACAAATGCTGCGCAGCTAGCGCCATTCGACGGCCAACACCGCGGTTCCTGGTGTGTCCGCTGTGCCGTGCGTGTGATCATTGCTTGTACAGCCCTCTCGCAGTGTCCGGAGCAAGTATGGTGGGTCTGACACACCGGTGTCAATGTGTTCTTTTTTCCATTTCCAGGAGTGTAATTTATTACCACCACGTCAGAAAAGTACTTCTGCTGTAGGCACTTCTACACGTATGGAGCCAGTGTTGTATAACAGAAAATTCAATCGTGATGTGGCATAATCCCAACGGTATTTTCCAGCTCCAGTACCGACCAATCTAGTGGTACATATCACCATCGTAAGTGGCGTGTAACGTGTCTCACACCAACAACGTTCATGCCATCGTCGGCTATTTCCGGCTGGACAATAGAGCGGCAGTTGTTTCACACCACTTTCACTTTTAAGGTAATTAAACACAGAATTAGTATGGGAAATTTGTGAGGAGATTGATCCCTTAGTCCAGGTTTGTGGTGGTGGTTGTTGTTGTTGTTGTGGTCTTCAGTCCTGAGACTTGTTTGATGCAGCCCACCATGCTACCCTATCCTATGCAAGTTTCTTCATCACGCAGTACCTACTGCAACCTACATCCTTCTGAATCTGCTTAGTGTGTTCATCTCTTGGTCTCCCTCTACGATTTTTACACTCCACGCTGCCCTCCAATGCTAAATTTGTGATCCCTTGATGCCTCGGAACATGTCCTACCAACCGGTCCCTTCTTCTTGTGAGGTTGTGGCACAAACTCCTCTTCTCCCCAATTCTATTCAATACTTCCTCATTAGTTATGTGATCTACCCATCTAATTTTCAGCATTCTTCTGTAGCACCACATTTCGAAAGCTGCTATTCTCTTCCTGTCCAAACTATTTATCGTCCATGTTTCACTTCCATACATGGTTACACTCCATACGAATACTTTCAGAAACGACTTCCTGACGCTTAAATCAATACTCGATGTTAACAAATTTCTCTTCTTCAGAAACGCTTTCCTTGCCATGGCCAGTCTACATTTTATAACCTCTCTACTTCGGCCATCATCAGTTATTTTGCTCCCCAAATAACAAAACCCCTCTACTACTTTAAGTGTCTCATTTCATAATCTAATTCCGCCAATATCACCCGATTTAATTCGACTACAATCCATTATCCTCGTTTTGCTTTTGTTGATGTTTATCTTATATCCTCCTTTCGAGACACTGTCCATTCGGTTCAACTGCTCTTCCAAGTCCTTTGCTGTCTCTGACAGAATTACAATGTCATCGGCGAACCTCAAAGTTTTTATTTCTTCTCCATGGATTTTAATACCTACTCCGAATTTTTCTTTTGTTTCCTTTACTGCTTGCTCAATATACAGATTGAATAACATTGGGGAGAGGCAACAACCCTGTCTCACTCCCTTCCCAACTACTGCTTCCCTTTCATACTCCTCGACTCTTATAACTGCCATCTGGTTTCTGTACAAATTGTAAATAGCCTTTCGCTCCCTGTATTTTATCCTTGCCACCTTTAGAATTTGAAAGAGAGTATTCCAGTCAACATTGTCAAAAGCTTTCTCTAAGTCTACAAATGCTAGAAAGGTAGGTTTGCCTTTCTTTAATCTTTCTTCTAAGATAAGTCGTAAGGTCAGTATTGATTCACGTGTTCCAATATTTCTACGGAATCGAAACTGATCTTCCCCGAGGTCGGCTTCTACCAGTTTTTCCATTTGTCTGTAAAGAATTCGTATTAGTATTTTGCAGCTGTGACTTATAAAACTGATGGTACGGTAATTTTCACATCTGTCAACACCTGCTTTCTTTGGGATTGGAATTATTATATTCTTCTTTAAGTCTGAGGATATTTCGCCTGTCTCATACATGTTGCTCACCAGATGGTAGAGTTTTGTCAGGACTGGCTCTCCCAAGGCCGTCAGTAGTTCTAATGGAATGTTGTCTACTCCCGGGGCCTTGATTCGACTTAGGTCTTTCAGTGCTCTGTCAAACTCTTAACGCAGCATCGTATCTTCCATTTCATGTTCATCTACATCCTCTTCCATTTCCATAATATTGTTCTCAAGTACATCGCCCTTGTATAGACACTCTATATACTCCTTCCACCTTTCTGCTTTCCCTTCTTTGCTTAGAACTGGGTTTCCATCCGAGCCCTTGATATACAAGTGGTTCTCTTTTCTCCAAAGGTCTCTTTAATTTTCCTGTAGGCAGTATCTATCTTACCCCTAGTGAGATTAACCTCTACATCCTTACATTTGTCGTCTAGCCATCCCTGCTTAGCCATTTTGCACTTCCTATCGACCTCATTTTTGAGACGTTTGTATTCCTTTTTGCTTGCTTCGTTTACTGCATTTTTACATTTTCTCGTTTCATCAATTAAGTCCAATATTTCTTGCGCTACCCAAGGACATCTATTAGTCCTCGTCTTTTTACATACTTGATCCTCTGCTGCCTTCATTATTTCATGTCTCAAAGCTACCTATTCTTCTTCTACAGTATTTCTTTCCCCCCTTCTTGTCAATTGTCCCCTAATGCTCTCCCTGAAACTCTCTACAACCTCTGGTTCTGTCAGTTTATCCAGGTCCTTTCTCCTTAAATTCCCACCTTTTTGCAGTTTCTTCAGTTTTAATCTACCATTCATAACCAATAGACTGTGGTCAGAGTCCACATCTGCCCCTATAAATTTCTTACAGTTTAAATCCTGGTTCCTAAATCTCTGTCTTACCATTATATAATCTATCTTATACCTTCTAGTATCTCCAGGATTCTTCCATGTGTACAACCTTCTTTTATGAATCTTGAACCAAGTGTTAGCTATGATTAAGTTATGCTCTGTGCAAAATTCTACCAGACGGCTTCCTCTTTCATTCCTTAGCCCCAATCCATATTCACCTACTATTTTTCCTTCTCTCCCTTTTCCCACTCTCGAATTTCAGTCACCCATGACTATTAAATTTTCGTCCCCCTTCACTACCTGAATAATTTCTTTTATCTCATCATACATTTCATCAATTTCTTCATTATCTGCAGAGTTAGTTGGCATATAAACTTGTACTACTGTAGTAGGTGTGGGCTTCGTGTCTGTCTTGGCCACAATAATACGTTCACTATGCTGTTTGTAGTAGCTTACGCGCAATCCTTTTTTTTATTCATTATTAAACCTACTCCTGCATTACCCCTATTTGATTTTGTATTTGTAACCCTGTATTCACCTGACCAAAAGTCTTGTTCCTCCTGCCACCGAACTTCACGAATTCCCACTATATCTAACTTTAACCTAGCCATTTCCCTTTTTAAATTTTCTAACCTACCTGCTCGATTAAGGAATCTGACATTCCGCGCTCCGATCCGTAGAACACCAGTTTTCTTTCTCCTGATAACGACGACCTCTTGAGTAGTCCCGTCCGGAGATTCGAATGGGGGACTATTTTACCTCCGGAATATTTTACCCAAGAGGACGCCATCATGATTTAACCATAGAGTAAAGCTGCATGCCCTCGGGAAAAATTGCGGCTGTAGTTTCCCCTTACTTTCAGCCGTTCGCAGTACCAGCACAGCAAGGCCGTTTTGGTTATTGTTACAGGGCCAGATCAGTCAATCATCCAGACTGTTGCCCCTGCAACTACTGAAAAGGCTGCTGCCCATCTTCAGGAACCACACGTTTTTCTGGTCTCTCAACAGATACCCCTCCGTTGTGGTTGCACCTTCGGTACGGCCATCTGTATCGCTGAGGCACGCAAGCCTCCCCACCAACGGCAAAGCCCATGATTCATGGGGGGTAGGTCCTTTTATTTAATATTTATTCTTAAAATATGTCATTCTGACACTCAGACTGTGTTGAACCATGAACAATCTGTAGCAAGTCGTGACGCCTGGGAATTACTACATGGCGTGGAGAGGGGGGGACACGACCATCGCCCGCTCGCGTCCCGTATCACAATTTAGAACCTATGTCCAAAATTAATCTTACTTAAGATAAAATTATCAAAATACACGAAACGTTCGGGGCATTGTCACGGGAACCATCACATTCGTATGTCTCCAGCTGGGTAATCGATGCTGGTAAAAGCGACAAGCGTATCTCTTCCAGGACTCTTTTTACACCTAGGCAGTGAACGCAAGCAGTTAGTAGTCGCTGCTGGTTACAGAATCTCATTTGTAAACAACAACACTAAGGATTCGTAAGACATATTAAGTGCTTGGATATAGTGAAACTCAAGTCTCTCACACGGTGGGCTCAAAATGATATGAGCCTTAACAAAAGTCATCATCTGTGTGTCACCTACCGATCTTCACATTTTGTCGGTGAGATTACGAATCGTCCGTAGTTTTCGAGCTGAATCCGTAGTAAAAAATCGTTGTTTCTTTTCGAAATGTTTCTTGATAACATAACAGCTATCGTGGTAGAGGGGAACTGTAACAGTTTACAGTGCCTTAAAAGCTTTGTGTGTGTGTGTGTGTGTGTGTGTGTGTGTGTGTGTGTGTGTGAGTGAGTATGAATGATGTTACTGACGAATCAATAAACGGCGAACAATACACGTGGCGATGCAGTAGCCAGCACATGCAGATACGATATCAAGGCGGTCCTAATGCAGACAGACGGGTGGGCTGTTGCGAACGTTGAGTGAAATGGAAGGCAAACAGTGCTGCGCAGCTGTGTTTGCAGTGGAGGACGCCCATGGAAACGTGTTGTTGCTTGTTGTCGAAGCACTGTTTCGGGGAAGCACTGTTCATCACTCCTCCATTAATATGACAAACCAAAGCAAAATGTAAGCGCATGGGTATCGTTGATATGAAAGTGATGTATCTACATCGGTTTTTCAAAAAATTCTGTTGATGATGTTCAGTGAGACACGATAAAAGTAGATAGCTCCCAGACTGTGTTGCGATTACGTTCATTTCATACCGTTTTTCTGTAATTCATAATTCCTTTTTCTCTAATGGCCGACCCCCTGAGTGAAAATGCTCTCGAGACCATTATAAAGTGACAACCAAATTTTCTGAGAAATGAAATCCATGGATTTATGGCGTATACGACGCACCAAAAGCTAGCACTACCTTGATGCTTCAGAAATCTTTCTCCTAACATAGATTTCGTTATTTTCATTTTTCTATCTAGTTCCGGTAACTCTCGTAACGTAGCCAGAATGACATCAGCTAATGCTATTTAATGCCCACAACAGTTTAGTTGAAAGAATTCTTAAAGCTGTTTGTGCTCTCTGCAGCTGAGGAGAATACTCACGCTAGAAACGTGACAGCGAGTTAGCGCATGCCTTGTGACACACCCCGTATTAGAACATTGTCAATTACAGTTAAGTCAGTGTTGTAACCACAACTGACTACAAAGTGTTTCAATGACCTACATAGCCGGCCGGTGTGGCCGTGCGGTTCTAGGCGCTTCAGTCTGGAACCGCGTGACCGCTACGGTCGCAGGTTCGACTCCTGCCTCGGGCATGGATGTGTGTGATGTCCTTAGGTTAGTTAGGTTTAATTAGTTCTAAGTTCTAGGGGACTGATGACCAGAGATGTTAAGTCCCATAGTTCTCAGAGCCATTTGAACCATTTTTTGACCTAAATATATTAAATAATTTAAACTCCAAATGGCACTGACGGCTTTGAAATAATATCGGTCAAATTCTTTATTTGTGTGTACACGCTATTCATAGCTGCTGCGTCAATAACTTATTAGTATTGCTAGCCTACTCTGTATGAAAAAAGTGAAAGTACATTTTTTTCTCTTGATATATGCGTTATTTCATTCAATCAAGATGTCACTAATTGTGGAGTTTTCTCGTCAGTTCTTCCTTACAAACTGAATATGATGTCGCCATGCGCACTGCACTAGTGTTTTCCTCTTCCTTATTATAAAAGAAAGAGGCAGACCATAAACAGCGCATACTGAAAAACATGAAGGCAGACAGTTAAGTCTTACAAGAAGACATTTTCCTTGGACGGCTAATAATGCAGACCATAGGTAGCTGAGGAGCGGAAGGAAGCGACAGGAAGGTAAATTTCTCTACTCTCCGCCTTACCCTTAGCAGACATTCTTCTCAGCTGCCTACAGTACTTTTCGATTCATTCCACGTAATATTCAGCCCAAAAACTATGACATACTTCTTTCGGATCGTTTAGAAATTTTATAACAACATAGGAGTGGGTGCTTATAAAAAAAAATTGCAAGCTGTCTCAAATAGAGTCATAATTTTGAAGCAGGACTTGTCCAAATTTGAAATAAATTTGCTTTCCCTTGCAATTTATCAACCCAAGTGCTATTTAAAATAACACAGCTCTAAAACTGTAAGACGTATTTCATACATAAATCTACACTCCTGGAAATGGAAAAAAGAACACATTGACACCGGTGTGTCAGACCCACCATACTTGCTCCGGACACTGCGAGAGGGCTGTACAAGCAATGATCACACGCACGGCACAGCGGACACACCAGGAACCGCGGTGTTGGCCGTCGAATGGCGCTAGCTGCGCAGCATTTGTGCACCGCCGCCGTCAGTGTCAGCCAGTTTGCCGTGGCATACGGAGCTCCATCGCAGTCTTTAACACTGGTAGCATGCCGCGACAGCGTGGACGTGAACCGTATGTGCAGTTGACGGACTTTGAGCGAGGGCGTATAGTGGCCATGCGGGAGGCCGGGTGGACGTACCGCCGAATTGCTCAACACGTGGGACGTGAGGTCTCCACAGTACATCGATGTTGTCGCCAGTGGTCGGCGGAAGGTGCACGTGCCCGTCGACCTGGGACCGGACCGCAGCGACGCACGGATGCACGCCAAGACCGTAGGATCCTACGCAGTGCCGTAGGGGACCGCACCGCCACTTCCCAGCAAATTAGGGACACTGTTGCTCCTGGGGTATCGGCGAGGACCATTCGCAACCGTCTCCATGAAGCTGGGCTACGGTCCCGCACACCGTTAGGCCGTCTTCCGCTCACGCCCCAACATCGTGCAGCCCGCCTCCAGTGGTGTCGCGACAGGCGTGAATGGAGGGACGAATGGAGACGTGTCGTCTTCAGCGATGAGAGTCGCTTCTGCCTTGGTGCCAATGATGGTCGTATGCGTGTTTGGCGCCGTGCAGGTGAGCGCCACAATCAGGACTGCATACGACCGAGGCACACAGGGCCAACACCCGGCATCATGGTGTGGGGAGCGATCTCCTACACTGGCCGTACACCACTGGTGATCGTCGAGGGGACACTGAATAGTGCACGGTACATCCAAACCGTCATCGAACCCATCGTTCTACCATTCCTAGACCGGCAAGGGAACTTGCTGTTCCAACAGGACAATGCACGTCCGCATGTATCCCGTGCCACCCAACGTGCTCTAGAAGGTGTAAGTCAACTACCCTGGCCAGCAAGATCTCCGGATCTGTCCCCGATTGAGCATGTTTGGGACTGGATGAAGCGTCGTCTCACGCGGTCTGCACGTCCAGCACGAACGCTGGTCCAACTGAGGCGCCAGGTGGAAATGGCATGGCAAGCCGTTCCACAGGACTACATCCAGCATCTCTACGATCGTCTCCATGGGAGAATAGCAGCCTGCATTGCTGCGAAAGGTGGATATACACTGTACTAGTGCCGACATTGTGCATGCTCTGTTGCCTGTGTCTATGTGCCTGTGGTTCTGTCAGTGTGATCATGTGATGTATCTGACCCCAGGAATGTGTCAATAAAGTTTCCCCTTCCTGGGACAATGAATTCACGGTGTTCTTATTTCAATTTCCAGGAGTGTATATTTTTAACATGAAAAACTAATTACCGATTTTAATTTTCAGATTGAAAAATTTTAGCAAAATTTTTGTCTTTAAAATGCAAGCTGACTTAAAATTTAATTATGTATGTTGACACGAAGAAAACTGGAGACAATTAACAAATAATATTTGTCAGTTCTTGGACCACATGAACTAAATGTATTTGTTCTTCCCATTCCTTATTGAATTTCGTTTACAACTACTTTACTGCAGTTTTGCACAAATTATGATTACGAATATGCTTATTATTTAATTACCAACATCGCTTTATATATTTTTCACTGAAATAGTATGTCACATTCTCTCTAGTTCATTCAGTGACATTATAGTGACATATTGGGAGGTTTTACTATCGTCATTAGTTATTTACATTGATCCAAATGTACCTTCTTTTTGATATCAATGAATGATTAGAGCAGGGGTGTGCCACCCGCCCCACATGCGGACCCAAAGGACCAAACCAAGTATCAGTGCGGCCCAAGAAGTGAGCATGTGTCACACGATCAATAAAAAAAATTCCGTTTATTTAAAGTTGTGGTAAACTTAAACATAATCCTAAAGAAGGGACGAAGTAAGCAGCCGTATTTTCCGATATGATGCAAGAACTGGAAAATCAGTTTAGGATCTTTGAAAGAAATAATAAATTTTTTCTGTATTTATGCGACACCTTTCACAGATATTGTAGATAAGTTGCTAGACGATTTTCAGATGGAGTGCGTATAGTTGCAGTCTGACATCTAGCTGAAAGAAAAATTTGATCATGTTCCTTTGTTGGGCTTTTATAATCACACCTGCCGAGAGACAAACATCCCTTACTGCAGAGTCATGCCTTATATATGCCATCTTTGTTTGGAAGCACCAACGTTTGCAACAGTTATTTGCAAGAGCAAAGCACAAAAGAGTAAAATTGAACCAAAATCTCGGAAGAACACCTGAAGAATTGCAACCACCTCTATCGAGCCTCATACTGATACATTAGTTTCCCAAATTCAAACACAAATGTCACATTTACTCTGTGATTTGTAATTAGTTACATACAAATTATTAATGAAATCTGATATATAAAATCTCTTATTAATTCCATCTTGCTGTGTCAGAATAAAGGATTATGAGTTAATAAATTCTGAATTACTTAAATGTGTTAACTATATGCTTCCAACTGTACAATCCCTCCCTTTCTTCTCAGCGGTTATTGTTACTGTGACTCAAAAAATTCTCGCATTCTTCGAACGTTGCCAACGTAAGTTAAAAGACTGGGCACCACTGCATTACAGGATTAGTCAGGATGCACGAACTTCATTTAGCGATCACCATTTACTAACTACCGTCCCATTACTAACTTAAAAAATAAAAGCCTCAAATTAAGTCAGCAAACGGCACAGGATAGGGTAGCATGGAGAGCTGCATCAAACCAGTCTCAGGACTGAAGACCACAACAAACGTCATACCAGATTTTGCTTGTTTCCTTACACCAAGGGAGGAAAACGTCCCAACACCAAGAAGTTGTGCGTTACAAACAAAAATTCTGCATCTGAAACATGAAGTCTATTCAGATCTCTCCCTAGTGGCTGGTAGCGCCACTATGAGGTTGCCAATCAGCATCGTTCCAAATACATACTGCAACGGTCGTGAAGACTGCTTGTAAGATGACGAAGACGTCATTATCAACAGCTCACTAGATTGAATGAGGTCATGTAACAGGGTTACCAGAAGCTGAGTGTCGCTTCTGCGATATCGCCGAAAGACGTGGCAGGAATTTAGCCAATGTACGTTATCTCTCGCAGCGTTGGTCACGGGGAATGGTACGGTCGCAAGAAGACCGGGCTCCAGACGGCTACATGGTACTAACGAGAAGGAAGACAGTCGCGTTCGGGGCATGGCTCTGATGCATCGTACTGCATCTGCAGCACCACAGTGACACAAAAAGGTGTTACAAATCGGTTACTTCAAGGACAGCTCCTAGACGGACATCCTGTAGCGTGTATTCCACTGACCCCAAACCACCGCCGTTTGCCACTTCGGTGGTGTCAAGCGAGAGCTCATTGGAGGGCGGAGCGGCGATCTATTGTGTTTTCCGATGGAAATTGGCACTCACCCTCTGGTAGTGTCGGCTGTGAGTTGATTAGAAAGACCCCAGTGAATGCCTGTGGTGTAGACACACTGCACCTACAGCTGGAGTTGTGGTCTCGGGTACGATTTCACACAACAGCAGGGGCATTATCGTGGTTATGCCGCGAACCGTGCCTGCACATTTGTACATCAGTCTGGTGATTCGACCTCTTGTGCTGCTTTCCAAGGGGTATTATCCAACGCTCTCTCACATTCCGCAGTAGTAACCAAACATGCTCTACAGGGTGTCGACATATTATCTTGGCTGGCTTTTTCACCAGATCTGTCTCCAATTGAGCGCGTGTAAGTCATCATCGGACAACTCCAGAGTAATCTACAACCAGGATTAACCGTCCCTGTATTAACCGACCATATGCAGGCGGCACGGAACTCTATCTCAAAAACTGGCTACCAGCACCTGTACACAATTCATGCAAGTTTGAATGCTTGCGTTCAACATTGTTGCGGTTGAACCGGTTATCAATGTAGCAGCATTCCCAAAATTTTGTTACACTACATTCTTGGTATTGGGATTTTTTTCTACAAGTCTTCCAACTGGTCTGATGCGGCCTGCCATGAATCCCTTGCCCACCCAAAACTTCTCATCTCAAAGTAGCAATTGCACCCTACGTCCCCAAATGTTTTCTGGATGTATTCCAATCTCTGTCTTCCTCTACAGTTTTTAAACTCTACAGCTTCCTCTGTTGCCATGGCAGTTATTCCCTGATATTTTAACATGTCTTCTCACCCTGTACCTTCTCATTGTCTGTTTCCCATAGATTCCTTTCCTCGCCGATTCTGCGGAGAATATCCTCATTCCTCGCCTTATCAGTCCATTAAATTCTCAGCATTCGTCTGTAGCACCACATCTCAAATCTTCGACTCTCTTCCGTTCATGCTTTCCCACAGTCCATATTTTGCTACCATATGATACTGCACCACAAACGTACATTCTCAGAAATTTCTTCCTCAAATTAAATCCTATGTAGATTTATTTTTGCAAGACATGACTTTTTTGTCAGTGCTCCGTCCATCTTCAGTTATTTTACTGGCTAGGCAGTAGAATTCCTTAACTTCGTCTACTTCGTGATCCCCAGTTCTGACGTTAAGTTTCTCACTGTTCTCATTTCTGCTACCTCTCGTTTCTTTCGTCTTTCTTCGTTTTACTCTCAATTCACATTCTGTATTTATTAGACTGCTCATTCTGTTCTTTTTCACTTTCCTTGAGGATAGCAATGTCATCAGCGAATCTTATCATTGATTTTAATCCCTTTAATTTTAACCTTTAATTTTAATCCCATTGTTGAACGTTTCTTTCAGTTCCGTCATTGGTTCTTTGATGTATAGATTGAACAGTAGGGGGGAAAAACTACATCCTTGTCTTACACACTTTTTGATGGGAGCACTTCGTTCTTGGTCTTCAAGTCTTACTGATCCCTCCTGGTTCTTGTACATACTGTATATTATCCGTCTTTTCCTGTAGTGTATTTCAAACATCTGACACCACTTTACATAGTGAAACGCTTTTTCCAGGTCGACAGATCCTTTGGACGTGTCTTCGTTTTTCTTCAGTCTTTCTTCCATTATCGGCGGAAACGTCAGAACTGGTGACTTAACCTTTCCTAAAACGAACCTAATCATCATATAAGAGATCCTTAATTTTATTTTCCTTTCTTATGTATTTTATTCTTATCAGGAACTTGGATGCATGAGCTTTTAAGTTGATTGTGCTCTAATTCTCACACATGTTGGTCTCGCGATCTTCGTAATTGTGTGGATGACGCTTTTCCGAAAGTCTGATGGTATATCGCCAATCTCATAGATTCTACACACCAAGGTGAATAGTCGTTTTGATGAGACTCCCCAAAATGATTTTAGAATTTCCGTTGGAATATTATCTATCCCTTGTGACGTGTTTGATCTTAAGTCTTCCAAAGCTCTTTTAAACTGCCACTCTAATACCAAATACCTTAGATTTTCCCTACCGACACCTATTTCTTCTTTTATCACGTCATCAAGCGAATCATGCCCCTCACAGAACCCTTCAATGTGTTATTTCGTGCCCGCATCTCGTGGTCGTGCGGTAGCGTTCTCGCTTCCCACGCCCGGGTTCCCGGGTTCGATTCCCGGCGGGGTCAGGGATTTTCTCTGCCTCGTGATGGCTGGGTGTTGTGTGCTGTCCTTAGGTTAGTTAGGTTTAAGTAGTTCTAAGTTCTAGGGGACTTATGACCCATAGTGCTCAGAGCCATTTGAACCATTTGTTATTTCGTCCTATCCGTCCTATCCTCTGCGTTTAACAGTGGAATTCCCATCGCATTCTTAATGTTACCGTCCTTGCTTCTAATTTCACTGAAGGTTGCTTTGACTTTTCTGTGCGCTAAGTCACTTCTTCCGAAAATCATTTCTTTCTCGATTTCTTGACTTTTTCATTCAGCCATTACGCCTTATCTTCCCAGAATTTCCTGTTTATCGTTGCTTTGTGTTGCTTGTATGCATCACAGCAATTTTTCCTAATACATGGCAATAAAATGAATCGTCGCAATACTTTTTATGTGGTGAAAGTAAACAGATTCCAAACTTTTGGCTTTTATAACTTAATATATTTATCCTCATCAAAAAGAAGTTCCTTCTTGCAGGCCACTTCATTTGCTGTGTGACGTTCTGTGACATTTTTTCTTAATTTATCAATAGAACAATATTTTATTAGCTTGTCAACATAAACAGTATATAGCACATCGAGAGTTGAGTCAAACTATTTATGACTCCATAAATTTATTTCAAGACAAAAACGCTGTGGTTTTGCGGTTTAACTATCTTCCATTGTATAAAAATTCTTTGAAACTAAAAATGAATTTTGTTTCTTACAAAGGGAACTGTACTGAGATTTTTTAAGTGCTCTCTCTCTCTAACAAACAGTTTAGTTGTATGTATTTAGATGCAGTTTTGATTTTAAAAAGCTGAAATATTGTTTGCATATTAAGGAACATGTGGTAATCTCTCTTCCAACTTAAATAAATTTTACTTATGTCAACATTTCTATAGCCTGAACAGTTAATATAATTTGTTTGCATTAAATAAGTTATGTTACTGACAAATAAAGCCACCAGTTTTTAAAATACATGTCAGAGTGGTTTAGTAATGTATTCGGCACTGTATGCGAAATTTTACTAGCACAGAATCTTTAGATCTGTAAATATATTCATTTTTAGGACTACGCATAATACAGATTTATTGAAACACGTCCTCGAAAATGATAATTTCCATCCTGATTTACATGATAACAACTGTGTTTTCATGGGAAGTGTTTAATTTGTTAATTTATATTTTATAAACCTGCATATGCACCACGTTTCAGTAAAATAAGACATTTATCTGACAGAGCTGATTTTGCTCTTTCGACGTGGAAAATCCTTACTCCACTCAAATATTTCATTATTTACAGTAATTTATGTCTTGATAATTGACAATATAGTAAAAACTGCTTCTTTCAATACGCGCTTTGCGTGAGTAGCAGTGACGAAGAGATGGAGGAGAAAAGATGGGAACGGAAGTCGGACGCAGGCCAGCTACACACTGCACAATCTTCCCTCCGGACAGCCAAATAACCGACTTGGTCGCAGAGACGAGAGGAAGCATAAAAGGCACAAAAGAAAATCCGAAGAATGGAAGGTCCATGGAAGGCAACGAGGACACAAGCTTTATAACAGAGCCGTAAAGCTGCGCGTCATGGTGGTCTTTCAATGAAAGGACATCGAGAGATCCTGATAGCGGATGAAAAGAGCAATGAACACAATATTACGGTTTGCTTATTTCAAAACATAGAGCAAGTTGTAGCGCGAAACACTGTTTCCTGCGACAAAGAAGAAATTTTTCTCGGTGACGTAAAATGCGTGCGAGGAAATGTGAGTTAACAGATCCTACGAATTAAAAATTTCGTACGTACCGCAAGCATTATTATTCGAATTTGGGTGACCTGCATAAAATCAGACTGCCAGAGGGCATGCGCACTAACTGTAAATTCACGTAACATGAGAAGAAACCAAAGAACACAAACAATTATTTCTGCTGAAAGCGGAGAAGTACCTTTTGAATGTTCGAATAATTTGTACAACTTTGGAATTCGCATGCTTTTCTCAAGTGGAAAGATAGATTTTTTTCAAAACTATCAATCACTTGTTTGTTCCTTTTTTCACTTTCTTACCTTGTAATTTCCTTTGTTTAAACCAAAGTTATCCAATTTTGTTATAGCATAAAGGCATCAGTCACTTTGTTCTGCAAGCGTACTACACACAGATGAGAATTAGCCCGAATACTAAAGACTCTGCCAATAAAAGTGACTTGTAATTAACAGTTTTGAGTTACTATTATACACACCAGAGACAGCTGAAAACATGAAACTCTGACGGAAAGTATCTATATATGAAGTATCTCAAAAGGAGCAGCTTTAATGTGTTATAGCAGTCAAGCTAATTAAGATATGTTGGCATACGTAACACACTATCTCTCAAAGATTTTATGCCTGCCAACCAATTTCGTCATGTTTGCCTATACTTACTCGCACAACATTCAGTCTGTATTCAAGCTCCATCCACAATCTGAGCGATGCTGTATATCCGCATCAATCGTCTCAACGGCAGCAACTATCCAGTTCTTTAAATCATTGATGTGGTTGACAACCGGTTGATTGACTGTGTTCTGGTCATACTCCCATAGAAATACGTCCATCAGCGTATTTTCAGGTCACTTAAGGGTCCAGGGGATTGGACCACCCCTGCCACTCCTTAGATTTGGAACATCTCGCGCAATCTGAGCATATCTTGCTTTCCTTGACGGAAAACGGCTGTGTCTTGGCGGTCAGCCAGATGTGGTAACGCAAACAACTCCAGCATATCAAAGTAACTGTTTGAATGAACTATTTTTCCTGAGAAGGAAAAGTGATTCTGCAATGAGATCAACCATCAAACACCACACAGTCGCTTTCGGGCTGTCACATACGTCTTCCCTCACAAGAATGCGGACTGATTGTGCCACAGATGAGAACATTGTGTGTTGCTTCGTCATAAGATGCTGCGTTGTTTGGAAAATTTCCATACTCCTCTAAAGGGCGAAGTACGTCCACAGACATTGTGACTTGTCTAGTTTTAGTGTGTGCAACAGTTTCAGTCGGTACGCATACATCTACAAACGTTTGTGATGGAACCGTTGCATGGTTGCTGCAGGGAACTACAGCTCCTGTGGCGCCCTCTGAACAGACTTCTGAACGTTGAAAAGCCAGCCGTATCCGTTCTGTGTCCGCTTCACTTATCGCAGCTCGTCTAGTATGATGCTTCACATCAACGCTTCCTATATGAATAAAATTCCTGTACTACCAACTTGTCGACGTACGCAAGGGTGGGCGCTTCCTATGCCGTGTTTGGAAGTTCCTTCGAAACTGTGTGTCTAATCCCAGCTGAATAAACCAATCCACACACTAAGCCTTTCCTTGAACCGTTACCATTATGCTTCACTCACGAAAACCTCTGATTCCTCAGATCCTAACAGTATAAAAATGTCTCTCACAAAATTGTGTCCTGCGATTTCTGGCAGCAAATGGACGTTAAAGATTGGCAGTCTGGTAACACTGCAGTCACATGTGCGGTAACTACCTCCGTCAGCATATAGGAGTTCTGCTGTGTAGTGGATAACTTTTGGGTTCTTTGCCAGTTTCATTCTGCCATATAATAATGTAGCATACACCGTTTATTGAGTCACACATATCCGACATATACATAGTACAGTATTTTTTTTAATGGTGAACGTAACAAAATCGTGATCAGACAAGTCAAAAATAGCCTGTTGGAGCAAGTGACCTGCCGTAGCACAAAGATCTATAAAAACAATATCAGTTTCGAGATGCCAAAGATGACTGCACAGGGTTGGAGCGTTCAGTTAGTCGTGCAAAACGTATCCTCCGCCACACAGAATTAGGTGGCTTGCGGATTAAGTTGTAGATGTAGGTGTAAATAACTCAACATCTGCTTGTCATTTACAGTACATGAGTACGTTCGCTCAGATGTAGCACAGTAGCAACCAGTGACAATAATAATTTCCATATTAATCACCTCATGACGTTTACAAAAGATTGCGTTGTCCTCATAGCAGATACTCAAAGCGACCCCCCTTCCCCCCAACACGTCCAAACATTGCGCGACCCGTTGTGTCATACAGCTCATAATACGGCTGCATCCACAGATACAACAGCAGAGTGAACACGCGCTATCAGTTCTTCTATATTCGTAGCAGACACGTGCGCTTGTCAGACTCAATGTTGAAAGGCATAAGTAATGGTTCCATCGTGATAATACAAAAAAAGGGCGCGCGCTACCAGAGCGCCTGTACGCCCAGAGGAACAGCCGGGCTCGACACGTGTATTCACTTATTATTTCAGAAAAGTTTATACTATTTGACAAGACTGTATCTTGTGAATGAGAGAAGAATTTTACGTTTAACATAGCATTACGAATTTTTATTATCGAAAGAACCATCCGATTTTGCGGGCATATAACTTTTACACGTATAGTCATAAAACCTTTATGCACTTTTTAAAGTTTCGTTTAGGATCAAGCTCATTGTTTGATGATAGCGGGGGAAGGGGCAGCGCGACAGACAGGCACTGACATGAAAATACTGCTGGTTTCTCCTAATTATTCTTTATTTTACGTATATCTAGTATAAAAACGGCTAAACAACGTGCTGAAATATAAAAAAAAGCGAAAACTAGACAAGCAGTTTGTGAAATAACTGTACGTCATGGAATTTTTTCACTATTTTTCCCAAAATCAGCGTTGAAAACACTATAAAAATCAGTTAATAAATTTGAAACAATTTTTATGTCGGAGACCTGTGTAACCAGGCACGCACTTTTTCTCGGGAAACTGCGAAAACACACGAAGCTTTGAAGAGTCTCTCTCGCACTTGACTATGGTACGTAGCTGTTACGTTCACCGTATTCTTACGTTGCAAGGGGTTCACCTTTAAACTTAAATAGAATCAAGCCTCGTCAGTCAACACTAAATATGAAAATAAGTAACTATCTACCATCTCCACACGATGTTCTTTATCAGCATCATGAATAGCCTGCAGCAACTGAATCCTTTATGGTTAGAAGCACAAACGTCATCGAAAAATGCATCAGACCGACGGATGTAGAGTAGACTTGTATAGAGTACATTCATAGCTCTGTTGAATACGCTTACGCCTCGAACTAGCGTACGGGTGCGACCAGTGGATTTCCTTCTACATTAATAACTAGTGTGCTGAAAGTGTTGCAGCCATCATCGATGTCTTGGCTCGATTTCTCACGAGATCGAAATACCCGATACGCTCTCTGAGGCCGTCGTCTCCAGACGGCGAGGAACACAGAGAGTTGTGATAAGACCCTGCGAAACTCACCTCGGCCCCTGATGGATGGGCTGCCAAACTTGGAGCCGTCGTATTTCGCAGGTGCCACATCGGCCCCGGGGGAAGACAGGAACTAATTCTTATTTTGGAGTAACGGCGAACAGTGTGGAAAAAGTGCGGGAAAACTGGTTGTAGACTGTTTTTATGAATTTGCAACGTCGTACAGTCGCTTCTGAAAGCTACACGTCTACAAGGAGGACCACGACAAGTATCGACTTTTGCAAGATACTGAAAGCGTTATTTATTTATTTATTTAATCGTGTCTGAGCTACATCTGTAATTAATTAATACGCTATATATAGTAGATTACAAATACAAGTAAATGATAGTTATTCATTCATATATACATTCATGATCTTCACATATTTGTAAGTCGTCATTATTGTCTAAAGCAAGGCTCATATCTCTCTCCAGTGTTCGGCACACTTCACTGCAGCGTCGTTGGCCAACCACAGTTCTTGGAAAGTGCATGGGGCCAGCAAAGATGGACAGGTCAGCAGGTGTGTCATGGTTTGTTTTCCTCCACATTGGCAGGGCTCTTCTTCGGCGTATCCCCACTTGATCAGGTTATCCTGTGATCTTCCCATTTGACATCTAAGTCTATTTAGGCTCTTCCAGACTCTCCATTCCAATTGTGATCCAGCAGGAAGTTTTTCTTTAATGTTCCAACTTTTCAGACTGCCTTTATCCAATTTCTGTTTCCACATTGATTCTCTAGTTGTAGACTGACCTTCGGTTAGTGGACGTTCAACTTTTATGAAGTCTTTCCTAGATTTAAGTCTTGCCTCCGCTGGCTGATGTGCGTACAGGGGATGTCTTCTATCTTCGCACTGCCTGCTTCGTTCGGCCATCGCCAACGTTTGCCGTCTGATCTGTGGGGGGGGGGCTATTCCAGAACACATATAAAGGAGATCACGGTTTGTAGGCTTCAGGCATCCCGTGATTAATCGACATGAGGCATTCAGTGCTGCGTCTAGCTTCTGAGCATGTGTCGATCTTCTCCAGACGGGGCATGCATATTCAGATGGAGCAAAGCGTTATGAGAACTAAAGAAATGACGCGATGACGCATCTAGCTCTGTTATACAGCTGGTATCCCAGCGAAATAGTAGAGGTATCACTCATCAGTATATTTCTGTCGTGTTTCATAACCTGCTGAAACAATAATTTCTGAAGAACAACGAAGATGGGGTTTAATGTCTCCTCGACATCAAGCACATTACAGACGGAGCACGAGCTCGGATTGCGTCAAGGATAGGGAAGGAAATCGACCGTGCCCATTCAAATATTCATCCAAGCATTTGTCTGGAGCGATTTAGGGAAATCACCGAAAACCTATATCTGAACGACCGGACAGGGGTTTGAACGTCATCCTCCGGAATGCGAGTCCAGTCTGCTAATGACTGCGCCACCCCGCTCGGTTTTGAAGAACCATCACACTTCAGGAAGGGACGTTCGTGCAATATTAATATATTTATAATAAGACAAATTGTTGAAATTCATCCGGAATTTGGCTTAGAAAGGCATTTAGCATTTAATGATTACGAGAAAGCCTTTGATAAAGTACAAACTAGGATATGGTATCAGTTTTAACAACGACGACGACTTTGAGATGAAAGTTAATAAATGTCAAGCTATCTGCGGAACAGTTGAAAGAATTTTGTGAAGAAAAACAAGAAAGGAAACACAAGTGAAATTACATAAAGTTATGGCTATATCTGCTCTTGCATATAGTTCCGAACCATGGATAATAACAAAAAAATAGAAAAAAAGAATCACGTTTACAGGCAGCACAGATGAAGTTCAAATGGCTCTGAGCACTATGGGACTTAACTGCTAAGGTCATCAGTCCCGTAGAACTTAGAACTACTTAAACCTGACTAACCTAAGGACACCACACACATCCATGCCCGAGGCAGGATTCGAACCTGCGACCGTAGCGGCCGCGCGGTTCCAGACTGTAGCGCCTTTAACCGCTTGGCCACCACGGCCGGCGGCGGCACAGATGAAGTTCATGTAGCCAGTAAGGGACTGTAATAAAATGCAGAAAATAAGAAATGGAATGATGAAATCTGATTTAAAAATCTTTTCAGTTGATGACAGATGAAACTAGAACTGAAAGAAAATAGACTACCAAAAAACTAATGAATTATTCGCTGATTGGAATGACGAAACTGGGTAGACAAGAGTTGTGGATAGCAGCGACCGCAACAGGTGACCATAACACCTAATCCTTGGAAGGAGCTCATGGTGATGATAAGTTTTGTTAATATGGTACAGTTCCATTGAAGTACATAACAGATGGAGATCCAACTGTGTCATGATTTCTTATAATATCATGTAAACTGTTCCTGCTCCTTTATATTTAGGGTGTAACAGGTTCAAGGGTAGATATTTCTATTAGTAACAGATGATGGTGTACTGAACAACATTACATCAGTATTTACGTCAGTTCGAGGCTAATAACTATAGCTATTATAAGTCGTATGTTTTTAAGGTGCTAGTACCTCCAAGTACATGTGGCAAAAGCAAGCCGTTAATGCTAATTTTCCCCTGGGCAGCAGGTCAGGTTTTGGAATGTAGATGCGTGGAGGCAAAATGGTTAATCTATACTGACAGACGTTGTCCACTTAGTGATGCAGTTACGACCACACCACACACACACACACACACACACACACACACACACACACACACACATATATATATATATATATATATATATTAGTGTGTACATAAAGTCCCATAAGACTTTCAATTATTTATTGTGCAAGAACCAAACATTGTACAGATATCATACATATGTCATTTTGAAGAGAAACCCTGTAAGTTTTTGTTCGTGTATACTGACATACTGGTAATTTGCCGATAGTTAGCGCTAGTCGCAAACATGACGAGTTCAGGTGCGGAGCGAGCTTTCTATGTGTTAGAGTTAGACGAAAACAAGAGTGCTGCAGCTGTTAAACGGATGTTTAGAACCGAGTACGATAAGAAGTCACCAACAAGGAAGGCCATTTACCACTGGCAACGCAAGTTGCTTGTGCCCGGCAAAGAGAAGCGGACGTACCAGTGTGAGTGAAGTGAATGTGGAGCGCGTACGAAGTAGGACATGTTGCACCAACGGCTGGTGCCTCAAATGCAATCGGACTCTCCGTTCATCATTCAGCAGGAGGGGGATCTACCCCATTTTCATCGTGAAGTTCGTGGATACCTGAACACCGAGCTGCCTCATCGATGGATCGCCAGTGCTACAGGAGGGGACAGCTGTTTCGTGAAATTGCCTCCCCGATCACCAGATCTGACTCCATGTGACCTTTTTCTGTGGGGATACATTAAAAAACTGGTGTATGAACCACCACTGCCACGTGATGTAAAAGAGCTCCGGGGAAGAATACGGGAAGCGACTGCCACAATTGACGATGCCATGCTGGGACGGTTATGGCAAGAATTCGATTACCGTATTGACATCTGCCGGGTCACTCATGGTGCGCATATCGAATGCTTGTACAAAAGACTTTCACAGTTTCTCTTCAAAACGCAATATGTATGACATCTGTACAATGTTTAGTTCTTGTGCAATAAATAATTGAAAGTGTTCATGGACTTTATGTACAATAATGGTTTCCTATTCTGTTATTTGAAGTTTTGATGCTCAATAAAATGATTGTTAAACTAACCCCCAAATCTGTACAACCCCCACACCATATACCACTACACCTTAATCCCATGCTAAAAAAATGAAGTCTACAATAGACTCAAATGGCGTACACAGATACCTTGCTGGGCTGGAACGCCAGAAAGGGCATATGGTTACTAAATTCCACTATCGTTGCCAAAACCTCGTAGACGAAAGGGATAAGGCAAGAGAAAAGAAAAAAGAAGAAGAAAATTAAAAAAAACGGTATCCTATAAAAGCTTACTCTGTGCTAATCATCGCGTTGCTGTAAACCTTTTTGATCTGTTTGTGTTCTACTTTGACTTAAAAAAACATAACTACTTTTTGTGAAATATTAGTGCACTTATTTGTTGCCCGCATCTAGTGGTCGTGCGTTAGCGTTCTCGCTTCCCACGCCCGGGTTCCCGGGTTCGATTCCCGGCGGGGTCAGGGATTTTCTCTGCCTCGTGATGGCTGGGTGTTGTGTGCTTTCCTTAGGTTAGTTAGGTTTAAGTAGTTCTAAGTTCTAGGGGACTGATGACCATAGATGTTAAGTCCCATAGTGCTCAGAGCCGGCCAGTGTGGCCACGCGGTTAAAGGCGCTTCAATCTGGAACCGCGCGACCGCTACGGTCGCAGGTTCGAATCCTGCCTCGGGCATGGATGTGTGTGATGTTCTTAGGTTAGTTAGGTTTAAGTAGTTCTAAGTTATAGGGGACTGATGACCTCAGATGTTAAGTCCCATAGTGCTCAGAGACATTTGAACCATAGTGCTCAGAGCCATTTGAACTTATTTGTTTTGTGATAAGCCTCTTACGTTCTCAAAATTCTGTGTCAAGTCAAAACCCTACAAAGAATAAATTAGGTTAGAATATTTATTACATATCGGAGGCATCCGATAAGAAACAATTTTGCAAAGGAATGAATTTGGTGTTAATGTAGTTACAGTCTACGATTACAGTATTGAGTGGAACAGTCCCTGGGCGTACCACAGTTCATAGTGTTCAGTGGGCATAGTATTTCTGCTAGCAGACGTCAGCGTAACTTATGAAGGCGACATGTTTGATAGGAGAAACGTTGTGCCCTCGGAACACTGTGAACGCGCAGTACAAATATGAACGATTCGGGAACTAATACGCCAGGTGAAACTAAAGAATAACGCTACACAATTTGTTCGCAGTTAATGATAAAACACAATCACGTACACTGTTTGCCCGAAGACTACCGACTCCTGTCGATTGGGAGCGGTTGTGAAGCTAAAGACGTAGTGACCTTTTAGGAACTTTGACGCACGCAACTACCTGCTAGGGAGGGATGAGATAGCTGATTTCACGGTCCATGCTTTGTTTGTAATAGTAATTTGGGTGAGTTTTATACTAAAAAATATGTAAAACTTCCATGGAATTTTTATGTATCGTTCTTTTACTAACTTTTGCTATTTTCGTTGGTTTTTCCCCACCATAAGGAGTGTGGCTCGGCCGTCAAATAGGTGAGTGTCAGAATACAAATCTGAAGGTCCGATGTTGACTCCTCTTCAACGTCTACATCTACATAAATACTCCGTGAGCCAGTGTACAGTGTATGCCGGTGGGTACATCATATCAGTATTATTATTATTATTATTATTGCTTCATCAGCCTTCTGACTGATTTGATGCGGCCTGCCATGAATTCCTCTTCTGCAGCAACCTCATCATCACAGTGTGTCGCTTGCATCCTAAAGTCCTCAATTAGTTGTTGGATGTTTCTAATCTCTGATTTTCCCTACAGTTCTTACGGTCTACAGCTCCCTCTAGTACAATGGAGGTTATTCCCTGATGCCTTAACAGAAGTCCCTATTATCCTGCTTGTCAGTGTTTCCCACATGTTCCTTTCTTCGTCGATTCTGCAGATAACCTCCTCATTCCTAACGTTACAAGTTCACCTAATTTTCAACGTCCTTCTGTAGAACTACAGATGAAACACTACGACTTTTCTCGTTCCGGTTTCGCACAGTCCATGATTCAATAGCGTACAATGCTGTGCTCCAAATGGTACAATCTCAGAAATTTCTTCTTCAAATTAAGGCCTGTGTTTAATACTAGTAGACTTCTTTTGGCCACGAATACCCACTGTGTCTGAGCTAGCCCGATTTAATATCCTTGATTTGTCTGTCATAAGTTATTTTGCTTCCAAAACAACAGAATTTCTTAACTTCGTCTGCTTCGTGATCACCAGTTTCGATGTTAAGATTTTCGCTATTCTCATTTCCGACACGTCTCATTACTTTTGTCTTTTCCCGGTTTACCCTCAGTCCATATTCTGTACTCATAAGAATGATCATTCCATTCAAACAGATCCTGCTATTCTTAACTTTCACTGTCGATAGCAATGCAATATCTTCAAGGAATGTTATCACTTATATCCTTTCACCACGTAAATTTGTACCATTCTTGAACCTTTCTTTGATTTACTTAATTGCTTCTTCGATGTATAGATTGAACAGTAGGGACGAAAGAGTGCATCCCTGTCTTGGTTCTTGTACATATTGTATATCGTCCATCTTTTTCTACACCTTACGGTTATGCTTTATTCTTCCCCATGCTAATCGCGTGTTGAGCGACGGAATAATAACTGTCTAAATTCCTATGTAACTATCCCAGTACCTCTTATCTTTTGCTCACGATAACAGTCTCCGTAGCTGAGTGGTCAACGTAGACGGCTGCTATGCAGAGGTCCTGGATTCGACTCCCGGTATTGTCAAGGCTTTATCGTTGGTGATGTCACTTCACGGTCTCGATAGTCAAAAAAACGGCTGAGATAGCTGACCACATGCCCCTCCGTACAGTATCCGCATAACGCTGCAAGACAGACTACGACATCGCGGCTAGTCGACATCATTTGAGACTCCAGGGCCTGATTGAGGAGCTCCTGTCGTTTTGTCTTGGTCCCTACTCAAGATATACGTTGGTGCCAAAAGAATGGGCGCACAATCATATCCGAATAAATATTTTCAAATCTTACCCAACAGGGATCCGCGAGAACTGCGTCTGTTTTATTCCAATGATTCCCATTTGAGTTTTTCGACGGTTTCCGTTACACTTTCGTTTGGCCTGCTATGATCTTAGCATACCGTCTCTGAATTCTTCCGATGTCTGTTGTCATGCATACTTGATAACGACTACAAACACGGGAACAACATTCTAGAATTGGTGCCACTAGCGTCTTTCTTTATCAATTCAGCGCACTTTCACACAACCCTTTTAACAAATCTTAATGTTCCATTTGCCTTCCATAATACTGATTTCACACGGTCATTTAGCATTACTGCTAAATACGCGCACGAGAAGAGATGCTCTATATTTCTACCACTAATCTTGTAATCGGAAAGTCAGGTTTCTTCTCTTTGTTATAGGCAATATCTTACATTTATCCACATTTAATGAGAGATGCCGTTGACATCGCCAAACATATATGTTATGCAAGTCTTTCTGCAGCTCCTTACTATCGTCTAATGGCGGTACTTTTCTATACATAACTGCATCGTCAGCGAACCATCTTATAGTAATGCTGATCCATCCGTAAAATCTTTTACGCGTACTGAAAACATTATAGGTCCTTTTGTGCTTTCTTGGGGTACACCCTATGTTACTTTCGGAACATGCGCAGTCCAGTACAACGTACTGGACCTGGTAAGCTCGTTGGAAATAGATGCCTATATTGCATCAAGTTTTGTTTGTATAGAATATTTTCGTGAAATACTTTTGACAGCTGGTCCGACAATTTATTCTCAGTGACGCAGTGTAATTTTTACTTTTCGTTGCAATTATGATTTTGTTATCATTTGTATCTATGGTTATCTTTTCTCTCTTTTTACAGTGATTTTTACCCATCCACGTATTCTAGATAATTTTTACGCTTGAGATCGATTTATTCTTTAAGGACATCATATGGATAATTTGTGTGTGTGTGTGTGTGTGTGTGTGTGTGTGTGTGTGTGTGTGTCATGTCTCTCTGGTATTCTGTGTAGAGCTTGTAATGCGTTATCGATATACTTCTTCGTGGTTTTGGTTTTTGAGATGCAGGTAAAAGTTTGATTGATTTCTGTAACAATTTCTTGTGGGTTTTCTGAATATAATGCTAAAATTTTGTCGTGTTTGACCGATACAGAATTTTGAGCAGCCGTTACACGAAATTTTGTATGTGCTTTTGTTGACAAAAATCGGTAATTTGATTTTTCCAGGTCGAATTTTCGCTTTTAGATTGTTGTTTGCTCGCAAAGATAGTCTTGCAGTTGTCCTGTTTAAGATTTAGTTTATTTTATTCGATATTTGCTCAAGTATATCGTCGGTACGTATGTTGCTTTTTGTTTAGTTTTGCCTTCTCTTATTAAGTTTATGACTTTGTGAATGGTTTGGGTTTTAGTTTCGTGTGTTTTTGGTACAGTTAGAGAACTATATTCGGGGTGAATATTTTTTTGGCCGTATATTAGAGTATTGTAAGATAATTTTATATTTCTTGATGTTGGAGAGACAAATTGATTATTCTGCTGATCACTGAGTTGAAGTAGGCAAATTTTTGCACTTTTGGGTGACAAGAACTTCCACTGAGTGAGCTGTCTTCAGTAGATGATTTTCTGTAAATTTCAAAAGTACTGCGTTCTAATAGTCAAACATTCCTCCTGTCACTTATCACTTCTTTCACGTCTGACAAAGATCTGATAATATCAAATACGACAAACTGCACTGTGGTTCAGAATGCTTGTAAAACTGCCTGTTAGGGAGGACCAGTAAAACACCGTACTTTTCAACCGAATCGTCAGGTGAAAACATCTCTACTTATATGTATAATATTGTGTTACATAGTCAATTACTCGCCACTGTCGCTGTGTTCTGCAAAACTGGGTAATGGGATTCGATCGGAGTCTTTGCTGGCAGTTAGCAGCCGGGTAACGTGTTGATGGTATACAGAGGCGCTAGCACTGAGACAACAGCGTAACGAGTGGTAGAGATGAAAGGACTTTGCGCGGCGGGTTGTGGACCGTTCTAATCGCCGAGCTGTTTACCGGCGGCAAAGTAACCACAGCAAAGGCTGAACGGCGTAAAGGAGTCGCGCACGGTAGCAGATGACGTACAAAGGCGGGATCCCTCCGCTAAGTACAAGTTACCGGACACCTTTCCAGCCACCTGATTCTTGGCGTCATACCCTGTGGCTCTGTACTGGCTAATATCTCCAACTGTTAGCCAATCACAGGAAGTAAACGGCTTACCATTTCCTAAAGACCAGCCATAAAAGCATCGAACAAAAGTTAAGTCAAAATATCCACGGGTGTGCTGCCGGTCTATAGTGTCCAACGGGCACAATATTTCGGCGATCATACATGTCGCCATCATCAGGTGAACTGACGGACTGAGCTCCTGTGAACGTGCCGATACGGAGATCCGTACGTTATGGCTGCTCAGAGGGAACTGGGTTCGGTCGCGGCGGCGGCCGATTTAAATACCCTCCGCCCGCGGTGCGCGCCCCGCGCCACGGTCGCGCGGTGGAACAGATTGCGACGGCGTCTGAGATGACGTCGGTGTGATGGCTCTGTCCGCCGTGGTCGTCACAACTATACGTTTGCTCGATTTACTCTTGATTAACCCAATCGCTGATTCCCAAGCCTTACTAAGATTATAGCCACAGTCACGGTTTATGAGGTCGTCATTGGTGCGAATTTCGATGGCCTCTCTAACAACGCTGTCCCAGTATCTCGACGTCTGTACCAGAATCCTCGTGCGGTCATACTCCATGGCGTGATTTTCCGACAAACAATGTTCAGCGACCGCTGACTTGCTCGGATACATCAGTCGAGTGTGCCTCTGGTGTTCACGGCATCGATCCTCGACGGTACGCATCGTCTGACCAATATACGACTTGCCATATTGACACGGAATCTGGTACACGCCGGCCTTCCTCAAACCGAGGTCATCTTTGGCGCTCCTCACCAGTGCACGAGTTTTATTTGGAGGACAAAACACAGTTCCGACCTGGTGTTTTTCAGAATGCGGGCGATTTTCCCCGAGAGTGCGCCTGTGTATGGAATAAATGCAGTGCCTACCTCCTCCCTCGTGACTTCATCCATCTCAACAGGTTGTGCTGCAGTGGTTGGGCGGAGAGCACGTTGAATCTGCCACTCTGAGTACCCATTCTTTCGAAATACAGTTCTCAGGTGTTCCAATTCCTGGGGTAGACTCTCTGCGTCAGAGATAGTGCGCGCCCTATGTACTAGAGTTTTAAGTACCCCGTTCCTCTGTGAAGGGTGGTCGCAGCTGTCTGCGTACAAATACAGATCAGTGTGCGTTGTCTTCCGATACACCCCATGACCTAGGGTGCCGTCAGCCCTTCTCTTGACCAAGACGTCAAGGAAAGGTAATTTACCCTCCGTTTCAGTCTCCATAGTGAATTTGATGTTGGGTTCAAATGGTTCAAATTGCTCTGAGCACTATGCGACTTAACTTCTGAGGTCATCAGTCGCCTAGAACTTAGAACTAATTAAACCTAACTAACCTAAGGACATCACACACATCCATGCCCGTGGCAGGATTCGAACCTGCGACCGTAGCGGTCACGCGGTTCCAGACTGAAGCGCCTTTAACCGCACGGCCACACCGGCCGGCTGATGTTGGGGTGTATGGAGTTTAGATGTGTACGGAAGTCAAGGAGTTTATCCATACCATGTGGCCAGATGACGAACGTGTCGTCCACGTAACGGAAAAAGTTAAGTCATCTCTCAGGAAAGAGGACCCTACAATCTTGTAATATCAGCTCTGGCCTTTTTGGTCTCATTTCGGGGCTGAAAAATGTCAACAAGCATCCCATATCCAGCTGTAGCCACTTACTGAAGACTGGATTGCGGAGTCACTTACTCATGATTGATTGCGAGGATGCTAATTGCTAGATTTCGCACTCCCAGACAGTTTTTAGCGGTTTAATATCGGATGATTTTACAGACCGGTGGAGGTGCTGTCTCAGGGTCGGCAAAGGCGTGCCATATCACACACGACGCTGGTGTGGGGTCTGCGTGCGGGCCGAGGCTCGGCCTGTTTCGGCTTTGCTCGGTCCTTCCCGGAAGTACTCGGCACAGCGCAACACTTGATTCAGTATTGCGGTGCGGCATTTTTCGCTCGGCGCATCTCTCTTCAGTTTAGCAGAATCGAGGTGGCTGCGCTGTTTGCCCTTCTTCATTTGTTCGTGGTATGGAGGACGTTCTGTTGGCACAGAAAGAGGTATCTGTCGTCTCAAGCCTCTAAATCTGATTGCGATCGAAGAGAGGGATGAGAATTCTCAATATATATTATGCAGTCGCATAATCGATGGGCACTGCAACATTACAATACCATTCAGAAAGAATTAAAAAAAATTTTTGAGAATGAAAGAGCAAAGAATTACCACGATCAACAGATGGAATCATTTTTCTATACATTTCTATACATTTTTCTATACATCAAGAAGCACTTTGTGCTAAATTTGCAGGTTTGGTGCAATTTAAGAAATTGTTGATACGAATACCTCTCATTTTAAGCCAACTTGACTACACACTGCCCACATAGGATACTCCAAGATGACGAACGACTTATTTCTGATTTGATAAGGGTACATTTAAAAAGAAAATCCCATTGTACAAGGGACAAATTCTGAGAAACACAGTGCATTTCCTTAAGCTAACTGGTGATAAAGAAAACACGAGGTTTGAATAATTCCTTCGGCTTTCACAGAATTATAAGGATAGTGTTCTAAACGTTTTGAGGACACTACCAATCCATTTTCGAGACTGTTTGCCATTTCATTTGAAAGTGGCGCCGTGCATGTGCAGATGTGACTGATTGATCTGAAGTGTAATTCACATTTTAAGGACAAATCATTAAGCGTTAAAATTGTCCAGAACATCTACGTTGTTTTCCTCAAGTAGACTTTCCACTTCTCTATAATGAGGCTGTAAAAGTGCTAAAATGTTTCCATCGACATGTGTGTGAAATACCTTTTTTGGATTAAGAACGGAAGTCAGTCATAATTACATGGCAACCTGCGTCTTAGTGCGAAAATCCGTGAAATTTTCTCCATCTGTCTGTATGCTGTCAGTATGTACCACATAGAAATTATGTCTTCAGCGCACCAAAAACAATCATGCAACAATGAAAGTTTGCGGTTTTTGTGATCTATACTGTTGGGAAGAATAAAATATTAAAGCAAGTCATCTGCAGCATGACTGCATTTGCATTCAAATACGGCGCATTCACAGTTTCCCTCTCCTCACACTCGGACAGCGTGTGTGGCGGTGGGTAAATGTACCTCCAGGTTGAGTGCTATGGCGCTCTTGTCAGGACGCAGATCGCGAGACGAATTCTTTTCTGTCCCTGTGCAGTAGGACGCCTGAGTGTTCGTCAAACCAGGATCATGTGTACAACCCTGTGGATACAAATCTTATCATTTTGGAAAATGTTGTACATCCACAGCAGTATTTTCGTGAAGATGTAAAGAAAACATGCATAACTTAGTCACCGAATATGTTGTACTAAAATTCATGATTTATGTTGACAATAATGCGAACTAGTGGCCGCAAGTTATGGTACGAAAAACACCCCAAAAGCATGATTGATAGACCTCTGCCAATGAAATTCTTCTTGGTTTGGTACCGCATTGCCATCTACAAAATTCCTGCTCCTCATGAAATAGATAGACCTCTAGCCTGATATGCACCTTTTGAACACTGCTGGATGAAGCGCTGTTTGAGTCGTCGGTGCTCTTGACGCTATCCACTACTTGAAATGACGTAAAATCACAAGTCCTAATACCAAACTACACTGTTGGAAACAGCAACTGTACAGTTTATGTTGTCAGGGCCAATGAGGCATTATGCAGGCTTATTTACCGCTGAGGTCAATGGCTTTTCCTAGGTAAATGGCTCTAAATGTCCATTGCATGCAGTTTCTTCCGCAACTGGTTGAGAGAAAAACTGGTCCACTGACAACTCTCTACCGAGTAAGGCAGTGCAGTGGTTAGCTCACTGGAATTGCATTCGAGAGGACGACGGTTCAATGCGCATCAGACACTCTGATTTCCTCAAAACCGTGATATCCCTAAATCATTCCAGGCAAATGCCGGGATGGTTCCTTTGAAAGGATATGGCCTAATTTCTTACCCCTGCTTGAAACAATCTGAGCATGTGTTCTGTCTCTAATGGATTCGTTGTTAAACCCTAGTCTTCTGACAGCTGTCTCCCTTCGGATTTGAAACTGATTACTATTAAAATCCTCCGTTCTCAATCGGTTAAGGTCTTTCATCGAGAACTGTTCTTTCACTATGTTACATAAACTATGTGATCAAAAGTATCCGGACATCTGGATGAAAGATACAATCGTCATCCCCGAACTGCTCTTCAACAGTGGGAAGCGAGAAGGTGCTTAAAATATCAATGTAGGCCTCTTCTGTGATAGTGCCATGCAAAACAACACGACCACACCACAACACCACCGTCTCAGAATTTTACTGTTAGAACTACATACACTGCCAGGTGACGTTCACCGTGCATTCGCCATACCCACACGCTGCCATCGGACCGCCACATTGTGTACTGTGATTCGTCACTCAGATGGTTCAAATGGCTCTAAGCATAATGGGACTTAACATCTGAGGTCATCAACCCCTAGACTTAGAACTACATAAACCTAACTAACCTCAGGACATCACACACATCCATGCCCGAGGCAGGATTCGAACCTGCGACCGCAGCAGCAGCGCGGTTGATTCGTCACTTCACAAAAAGTTTTTCCACTGTTCAATCGTCTAATGTTTACGCTCCTTACACCACGTAAGGCGTCGTTTGGCATTTACCAGCATGGTGTGTGGCTTATGAGCAGCCGCTCGACCATGAAATCAAAGTTTTTCTCAAGTCCCGCCTAATTTTCATAGTACTTGCAATGAATCCAGATGCAGTTTGGAATTCCTAAATGATGGTCTGGATAGATGTCCGCCTATTACACATTACGACCCTCTTCAACTGACAGTGGTCTCTGTCAGTCAACAGACGAGATCGGCCTGTACGCTTTTGTGCTGTACGTGTCCCTTCATGTTTCCACTTCGCTACCACATCGGAAACAGTGGACCTATGGATGTTTAGGAGTGCGGAAATCACGAGTACAGATGTATGACACAAATGAAACTGGACCACTCGTAGTCCGTGAGTTCCGCGGAGCGCCCCATTCTACTGCCTCACGATGTGTAACGACTACTGAGGTCGCTGATATGGAGTACCTGGCAATAGGCAGCAGCACAATGCATCTAATATGTCCGGATACTTTTGATCACATAGTGTAGCTGCACAGACACGCCATTCCTTCTGGGGCCGAAAAACCGTCTGCACTGAGAAACTATCAAATAGGGAAATTTAATTCATGATGTGGTCTGTGGCGTATGAAAATACGATGGCTCCTTTTCTCCTTTCGTCAATTATGGGAGTGTTAGCGAGAAAAACTTTCGTAAAGGTTTGAAATTACTTGTAAAATTTGTTGAAAGTCGATAAGTGCTGTCATTCTCAAAAACTGGATGAATATACTCTAGGAAATTTGAGCGCTGTGGGTTACGCTGCCTCAAGACATATACACAGGCTCCATGCATGACATTTGGTATACTGTATTAAATCTCTCAATGCGTAAGTTATGACAGAATTTTAAATTTTTAAACTGGACAGTAATCATGTGAATGCTGAAAATCAAATTTATGTTGCCTTCAGTCCTGAGACTGGTTTGATGCAGCTCTCTATCCTACTCTACCCTGTGCAAGCTTCTTCATCTCGTAGTACCTACTGCAACCTACATCCTTCTTGAATCTGCTCAGTGTATTCGTCTCTTGGTCTCCCTCTACGATTTTTACCCTCCACGCTGCCCTCCAATACTAAACTGGTGCTCCCTTGATGCTTCAGGGGCGGCCGGAGTGGCCGTGCGGTTCTACGCGCTACAGTCTGGAACCGAGCGACCGCTACGGTCGCACGTTCGAATCCTTCCTCTGGCATGGATGTGTGTGATGTCCTTAGGTTAGTTAGGTTTAATTAGTAGCAAGTTATAGGCGACTGATGACCTCAGAAGTTAAGTCACATAGTGCTCAGAGCCATTTGAACCATTTTTGATGCTTCAGGACATGTCCTACCAACCGATCCCTTCTTCTGGTCAAGTTGTGCCACAAATTTCTCTTCTCCCCAATTCTATTCAATACCTCCTAGTGTGGTCTACCCATCTAATCTTCAGCATTCGTCTTTAGCACCACATTTCAAAAGCTTCTCTTCTCTTTTTGTCTAAACTATTTATTGTCAACGTCCATGTCCATGTCCATTGGCTAAACTCCATACAAATACTTTCAGAAACGAGTTCCTGACACTTAAATCTAAACTCGATGTTAACAAATTCCTCTTCTTCAGAAAGTCTTTCCTTGCCATTGTCAGCCTAAACTTTATATCCTCTCTACTTCGACCATCATCAGTTATTTTGCTCCCCAAATAGCAAAAATCATTTACTACTGTAAGTGTATAATTTCCCAATCTAATTCCCTCTGCATCACCCGGTTGAATTCGACTACATTCCATTACCCTCGTTTTCCTTTTGTTGATGTTCATCTTATATCCTCCTTTCAAGACACTGTCCATTCCGTTCAACTGTCCCTGACAGAATTGCAATGTCATCGGCGAACCTCATAGTTTTTATTCCTTCCCTATGGATTTAATTCCTACTCCGAATTTTTCTTTTGTTTCCTTTACTGCTTGCTCAAAATACAGATTGAATAACATTGGGGAGAGGCTACAACCCTGTCTCACTCCCTTCCCAACCACTGCTTCCCTATCGTGCCCTTCGACTCGTATAGCTGGCATCTGGTGTCTGTACAAATTGTAAATATACTTTAACTTCCTGTATTTTACCCCTGGCACCTTCAGAACTTGAAAGAGAGTGTTCTAGTCAACATTCTCAAAAGCTTTCGCTAAGTCTACAAATGCTAGAAACGTAGGTTTGCCTTTCCTTAACCTATGTTCTAAGATAAGTCGTAGGGTCAGTATTGCCTGACGTCTTCCAACATTTCTACGAAATCCAAACTGATCTTCCCCGAGGGTGGCTCTACCAGTTTTTGCCTATGGAAGCCGATATGTACGCAAACTGAATCTGGACCATGCTCTGTGTTAGCTGCTTAGTAATACAGATCTCACTAACATTTAATAATGTACAGTATTCGTTGAAAGAATGAAATTTCATTCTGTCGCCGTGTGTACGCTGATATGAAACTTCCTGTGTGTGATTAAAGCTGTATGCACAACCGGGACTCTAAATCGAGGCCGTTGCCTTTTGCGGGTAAGTGTTCTACCAACTGAGCTATTCAAGCATAGGTTTAATCCGCCAGGAGACACGATATCGACGTACAGAGTGCAGAGTGAAAATTTCATTCTGGAAACTTTTCACAGGCTGTGCCTTAGCCTTGTCTCGCAATATCCTTCTTTCCACGAATGCTAATCCCTTGTTTCGATGGAGAACTGTGAAGTTTGGGAAATGGAAGAGAGTTACTGGGGGAATTAAAGCTGTGAGGACGTGACGTGAGTCGTGCTTGGGAAGCTGAGTTTGTTGCACGTGAAGACCAATAGTCTCGAGTTCGAGTCTCGGTCTGGCAAACAGTTTTTTTTAATTTGCCATGAAGTTTCGCAGTATTGTTGTTTGTTGTTTATCCTCCCCCCCCTACCGACTTAGTTATTCGCGAACCACAGATTTGTACAACAGAGCCGCGCGGTCTTGGGCGCCTTGCCACGGTCCGTGCAGCTCCCCCCGTCGGAGATTAGAGTCCACCCCCAGGCATGTGTGTGTGTGTGTGTGTGTGTGTGTGTGTGTGTATATGTGTTGTGCATAGTGTAAGTTAGGTTAAATAGTGTGTAGGCTTAGGGACCGATGACTTCTGCAGTTTGGTCCCATAAGACCTTACCACAAATTTCCAAATTTTGTACAACAGAGAGTGGGATTCATAAAACATTGACTACTAGAACTAGGACTCCAACATCGGACCTTTGCCTTTCGTGGCCAAGTGTTCCGCCGCTTGAAATACATAAGCAGTCCTCATCTGTTTCCAGTTAAATTCTGGGTACAATGGAATGTTATTGGAAGCGTGCTACAATGTTATTCCATTTATTTTACCCCTGATGTTTTTTTCGTCTTGCAACTCGTAGTTAATGATGTGTATTTTTTTTAAATTTTAAATGTGTCCCATTTGTGTTATGTGTTACCTACTTAGGCACTAATTATCATTTGCAACTATTGCGCTGTGGCTATCATAACAAATATCTTAAAAATTATGCGACTGTGGCATCTCTCACCATCATATGACGTCCATTATCATTAAGTTATGTTCACTCGGAAGGGAAATGCAAAACTGCAGGTAGTTAACACTTGAAGAGCCGCTCCCTAAGCAACATGTGTTACTCCGTAAGTAGCGACACCAGGTTTCCAGATCAGTATTTATGTTACGTATGCTCTATCTTTCCCATTCACCACTCATCTTCCATTCCACAAGGAAACTGGAGTATCATTACTGTCGCCGAATCCACTACGGACTACAAAAATCCTCTAAACTGAGGTAACAATATCTATTATAGAGCAATAGCACTTCCCATTATACTTAGCTTTATTCTGTAAACAACTATTATATTTAAACCGCGTTGGTTACAATCTTTCATTGTCATCTGAAGCATATAATACCCAACTACAAATTCACTTTACATAATTATGTTGAATATACTGTACAACAGAAATTTTGCAGACATAGTTAACACATACACCATTTTTAGGTTTTTACCTATAGGATCGATAAAATGTATCGCGTGAATATACATGTTTCTCAGCTCCTTCCGACCGCTCCTAGAAGGCTCTGTTTGTACACTCAAAGTACGCTAGGCATAAAAATGGTTCAAATGGCTGTAAGCACTATGGGACTTGACATCTGAGTCCCCTAGACTTAGAACTACTTAAACCTAAGGACATCACACACATCCATGCCCGAGGCAGGATTGGAACCTGCGACCGTAGCAGCAGCGCGGTTCCGGGCTGAAGCGCCTAGAACCGCTCGGCCACTCCGGCCGGCGCTCAGCATAAAAGATTGATTTTTATTAAGTACTTTTAGTGTTAGGTGTGTGATGTTCCACTGTACAGCCGCAATTCATAGAGTCCACCATGTTTACACAAAACATGTTTCAAGTCTTGCGTTTATTACAAGGCTGAGTCAAATGAAAACGGACAGATGGAAAAATAGTAACTAAACAAATATTTCGAAACAAGTCTCCCTAACTGTTGAAAAATTTATCCCATAATTAGACAAGACGGTCATTGCCTCCATAGAAAAATATTTGTGGTTGCACACAGAAGTATGTTGTAGCCGGGCGTGCACCTCTTCACCCGAAGCAAATCCACGGCCACGAATGTCTGTCATGAGGGCACCAAAAACATGGAAATTGCACCGCGGGCGCACATGTTAGCCAAGGTTGTTTCATATTTTTCATACTTTTGGATCCCTGAAGAGACTTACGTCATCGTCGATTTGCATCGCACAAAGACGCGAAAGACTGGGCACAATCATGGTTCTATAAGCACCCGCAAACTTCTTTCAATGAAGGCACTGGCCATCTTTTCTCACAGCGGGATAAATGTATTAAGTTAAAACGAACAGTCAACATCGCAATAATATTTGTTTATTAACCGCTGTCGGTATATGTAAAAATCATCTTCAAAATTTTTGGCCCCCTATGGCTGGCGCTGTCTACTTGTCGGTTTTCTGGTGATATCACCATCGTACACATCTAAATGTATAAGTGTATTAACCGTTATGCCGATTAGAAATAATAAACAGTTTACATACTTTTGTTTTTCTTGTGTCTCGTTTCATTCGACTGCTCCTTATACAAAGGCAAGTTTTTCCCCGCAAACTAAAGAGTCCTCTTACAAACGCTTCGCCCCTGGAGATGTTAGACGCACTCAACATTTGTAACTTGTAAGCCGTTCCGACATTTCATAACACAGTCTGGAGACAAGAAGATGAATTTAATAAATTCGTACGTTTCTGGTTTTCAACGCGCAGTTGTAACATTTAGTGACTGAGTTTCGTCACCCACGAAACACGCACCAAGAGAGTCGTTCATATGCGCTTGAAGCTTAAGGACGGTAAATTCACTGTGAAAGACCGAATATTCTAGCTTACGTGATCACAGAAGTAGGCAACTGGGAAATACGTCAGGGTGGGTGTTGTGCCTAACGGGCAGGCGTTTAATACCCGAGCGATATCAACAGTCAGCATTCTGTTTAATGAACGTCCGTTATTGTTCGGCAAATAATGGTCTTTTTTTCTTTAAATGCAAGAAGGTAGGGCTTAACTTGCTCTTTTAGGCACCATATTTTTATATCGTAAATTAAAAAGTGACACTTGGCTGTCGGATAATACAATATCCCTGTTGTATTCACCTAATAAGTTTTGCGCCCAGCGTAAAGGTAGCAGGAAACAAATCTCCTACGACGAAATATAATTGGTATGTAGAGTATATAAAACAATGTACTGTAAGCTATTCTTCAGAGATTTAACAAGCAAAGGAGACATATACGTTTATTTCACTAAGAACAATGTCAAAGAGCACACCGCCAGTGCGTCTATAACAGTATTGTGGGATATTTTTGATGATAGGAACTATCCTCTCCAACTCATTTCATCTACGTCATGTTCACACTGCAATGCCCACTTGCAGTACGGACTTTGAGCAGCAATATCTCGATTGGTAACTGGATGCACTACCGTCACTTTGTGAGGTTTATTTTTGGGTTCACGTTCACCTTCGTGAGCAGAAGCTACTGATAATACCAGTGTGAAGTGCTAAATGGTGCAGTGATATTCTTGGACTTCTTTGGAAGACCGTTCAGTGATTTTCTTGGACTTCTTTCGAAGACCGTTCCTATGTTCGACTAAAGCCCTCAGGCTACCTGGCAGAGCCTGACGTCCGAACAGGACTGTATGCGAAGGTTGTCTACTACATCCCCTGTACTGGTTGCCACGCAACTGGGAACCATTCTAATACGGTCCCGTCACTTGCACATCCACCCGAACGTGACAAGCGTAGCACGAAGCGGCAATCCGTACTTCGTACATGGCAGCGAGAAGATGACAGGCAGAGAACCTGCACTCGTTGCCTGCAATCCCGCAGCATCCATCTGGACATCCTATCCTTTACACGATAGCAAGAAATGACAGACACGCAGCCTGCATTCGTTGCCGGTATCTGCACCTACCCTCAGACGCCGTACTCTGTAAACGGCGGCTAGCGAATAACGAACAGTCGGTCTGCCCCCTTTGCTAGCAGTTCAGCACTCCGACGTGGGCTCAGCGATCCCACCTCAGTGGCCCCATACACCGGCTGGCTGGTCCCCAGCGCAGGCCAGTGAGTATGTCTTCTCATCCTCAGCCACGGGTCGACTGTGGTTGAGACTCCGCTCTAGGTGACACTGCTTCATTTCCACCTCAGCCGCAGACAATACTTGCCACATAGCAGTCACGACAGTCCCCTTTGACGTTGATGTTGAAATCGAGCTGAAGCGAACTTAGATGATGGATATGGGTTCGTAGTTCCACGCCGCTGCAACTCTTTACCAGAACTAAACAATCGCAGTGGTTGGAAAGTGGTGGCGTGCTTGTCTCTCAGTAAGCATATGACCAGATGTTTTCAACTGATGAGTGATGTGGACAACGTGCTGACTTCTCTGATCGGTGTAGGTCCTCACAGCACTACCAACATGTGGTCTTGCGTTATCTTGTTGAAAGGTGGCGTTGTGCAGAATTTGAAGGTAGGGCAGAGCCACCACCCTTAACACGTCAGAAATGTGATGACTTTTGTCCACATTATATGATATGCAAACATACCGAAGTGCTTTCAACGGTCTGCTGCACGCCGAGTGAGGGGGTAGACTCGCATTCGGGAGGACGACGGTTAAACCAGCGTCCGACCATCCTGATGTAGGTTTTCCCTGATTTCCGTAAATCACTTCCGGCAAATGCCGGTGTAGTTTCGTTGAAAGGGCACGGCCAACTTCCTTCCCCATCCTCCCCTAATCCGACGGGACCGATGAACCTCGCTGTTTGGTCCACTCCCTCCAAATCAACCAACCAACACAGAACCTGGACTCGTCTAAAAGTAGACAGTGGGGGCACTTCTGAGTCCAGTGTTTCCATTGGGCTCACCACTTCTGCTATAGTGGTTGCCACACTAATGTCCGCCAAGACATCGTGTCCACTTCTGGCTGAAGGTGGCTGACGTGGCTGTACAACACTGTATGGACAGGCGAAAATTACCTCGTCTCGTGCATTAATCACGTAGGATCCCTGGCGTTATTTCTGATACTCCTGAACCCATTGACTACGTGTTTCATACGCCTGTCATGAAATCCCGACCAATAGGAGCAACACCATCGCGGAACGACAAAAGATGACTACTACCCTGCTGGTGTCTAATTACTTTTTACTTGTGGCATAAGATGACTGACTCACAATCAAGTAAATTAATATGCAATTTCTGAATTATAAAGCTGCTGCGTAATCTTTCCTCAATTACAGAATGTAGATGGGGTTACCCATACGCATTTTGTGCGGTTCCGATTATATGCTAATGATTTGCATACCCAGAACTGCAGCATACATCATGCTGGTTTGACATTTGCTGTATGTCCGTTCGATGGTGTCGCTAATCTAATGGCCTGCACAGTACAAACGGAGCAGAGGGAGAAACTGGCCACGTAGTCTTCAAAGGAAACCACGGAAAATAATTCTATGACCGGATGGGCACCTGAAGCCGTGTCACACAGGCTGCGACTCCAGTGTGTCATCCCCTGCTCGTCCTCGCTCGGTAGAGCTGTAGGGCGGATGCACGCCGTCTGGTACACGTGTAGATGTCGCGTCAACACGCGATGTCGCATCGCCTCGGCCGAGGCAGATCGTGCGACCGTAGTTACGTTTACGACAGCGCGGGTCGTAAACGGCGCTGTCGCTGCTCTTGAATCGATTGCTCTGGACCCTGCGGGGCACAGACACCTGCCGCGCCTGTGACGATCGGCTGCTCCACTCTGTCGGCAAACGGCACACCTGCTGCTATAGCAGCTCCACGAAGCTGGCACTGCTTGGCAGAGAGACTTCGGCGAACCATCAACGCAAAAATACACTACCTAAATTAAATTAATCGCCATTATGCGAATAAAATAATACTCATCCGATTACAAGACTACTAGACGAAAGTACAGGAATAGGTACGACGACTAGTGGAAGATGTGTTAGCATCTCAATCTTACGAGATTCAGCTGAAGCATAGACAGGCGAACCAGATTATCGATTATAAAGGGTGGTCCATTGATCGTGACAGGGCCAAATATCTCACGAAATAAGCGTCAAACGAAAAAAACTACAAAGAACGAAACTCGTCTAGCTTGAAGGGGGAAACCAAATGGCACTATGGTTGGCCCGCTAGATGGCGCTGCCATAGGTCAAACGGATATCAACTGAGCTTTTTTTAAACAGGAACCCCCATTTCTTATTACATATTCGTGTAGTACGTAAAGAAATATGAATGTTTTCGTTGGACCACTTTTTTCGCTTTGTGATAGATGGCGCTGTAACAGTCACAAACATATGGCTCACAATTTTAGACGAATTTAGACGAACAGTTGGTAACAGGTAGGTTTTTTAAATTAAAATACAAAACGTAGGTACGTTTGAACATTTTATTTCGGTTGTTCCAATGTGAACTTATCTTTTCTGAGAACGCATGCTGCTACGCTGTGATTACCTGTAAATACCACATTAATGTAATAAATGCTCCTATATGATGTCCGTCAACCTCAACGCATTTGGCAATACGTGTAACGACATTCCTCTCGACACCGAGTAGTTCGCCTTCTGTAATTTTGGCACATGCATTAACAATGCACTGACGCATGATGTCAGGCGTTGTCGGTGGATCACGATAGCAAATATCGTTCAACTTTCCCCACAGAAAGAAATCCGGGGACGTCAGATCCGGTGAACGTGCGGACCATGGTATGGTGCTTCGACGACCAATCCACCTGTCATGAAACATGCTATTCAATACCGCTTCAACCGCACGCGAGCTATGTGCCGGACATCCATCATATTGGAAGTACATCACCATTCTGTCATGCAGTGAAACATCTTGTAGTAACATCGGTAGAACATTAAGAAGGAAATCAGCATACATTGCAGCATTTAGATTGCCATCGATAAAATGGGGGCCAATTATCCTTCCCCCCCCCCCCTCCCCATAATGCCGTACCATACATCGCAGCCATCGTGGATTTTCTGTTCCCCAATAGTCCATATTATGCCGGTTTACGTTACTGCTATTGGTGAATGACGCTTCGTCGCTAAATAAAACGCGTGCAAAAAATCTGTGATCGTCTCGTAATTTCTCTGGTGCCCAGTGGCAGAATTGTACACGACGTTCAAAGTCGTCGCCATGCAATTCCTGGTGCATAGAAATATGTTACGGGTGCAATCGATGTTGATGTAGCATTCTCAACACCGACGTTTTGAGATCCCGATTCTCGCGCAATTTGTCTGCTACTGATGTGAGAATTATCCACGACAGCAGCTAAATATCCTACTTGGACATCATCATTTTTTGCAGGTCGTGGTTGACGTTTCACATATGGCTGAACACTTCCTTTTTCCTTAATTAACGTAATTATCCGGCGAACGTTCCGGACACTTGGATGATGTCGTCCAAGATACCGAGCAGCATTTTGATCACATTAGCTATACATCAACACGATATCGATCTTTTCCGCAATTGGTCCATTTTAACACATGGTAATGTATCACGAAGCAATAACGCCCGCACTGACGGAATATTACGTGATACCACGTACTTATACGTTTGTGACTGTTACAGCGCCATCTATCACAAAGAAGTGGTCCAACTAAAACGTTCATATTTCTTTTCGTACTACACGAATATGTAATGGGGGTTCCCATTTAAAAATCGCAGTTGCTATCCGTTTGACCTATGGCAGCACCATTTAGCGAGCTAACCATAGCGCCATCCAGTTTCCCCATTCAAGCTAGACGAGTTTCGTTCTTTGTAGTTTTTTCGTTTGATGCTTATTTCGTGAGATATTTGGCCCGGTCACTATCAATGGACCACCCTGTATAAGATACAGCCTGTTCTAAATGATTTCATCTGTATTACCTGACACGACACATGACATAAAGGCATACTTCTAGTATGCTGGATGTCACGGGTTAGCACCTGTTACTGAATTATAATGCAAAAGGACAGCCAGAGTTGCGATTAAATCACATTTTTATTCAGTAGGTAACCGTTTTTTGGTTAATACTCATTTTCGAACTAACCTATGTGCAAAAAATCAGAATTACAACGCATTATATCACATGTTCATATTGAGTATGAGTGCAAAGCAAAATGGACTGCATATCGCAAACGATACACACCACAACTTACAAAGTTAAATGTACGACCAAAATAATATTAAATGATGCCGTTACATATATGCCCAGTCCCAAGCGAACATCACTGAAGATTGTTAGCGAATGATACAGATCAAGTTAGAAGCTACTTGGAAACCTAGGAAAGGTGACGCCCTCACCGTGCCGTGATTCTTTTGTTTCGGAAACTAATCCGCAATCTTATAAACATGGTAAGTACATTCGTTTTGTAAGTATGGTATTCTACTTAAATAAAATGCAAAGTAATACCAAGGCTTCAGATATAAATCCAAAGTGGGTAGGACGTGCATGTCGTAAGACATGAAACATATCAATACATCGTCACAGAAAGTATGATACACAACATTACTGCATCGTAGCATACGATGTGTTGCTATTTTGTAGCATAATTGTAGCAAACAGATGTTTGAAAAACAGATATCCACAAACCTAAAAATTTTTGCAGATTAACAGAAATAAAAAGAGACCAACATCCATTGTGCATAAAGTCATATACTGACCATCAATAACATTATGACCACCTACCTAATAGCAGTAGAGAGTTGGCATCACATCCAAGTCTGCATACACACAGGTCACCTAGTTCCCGTAAATTCCGGGGCAAGGGGCTATGAACTCCGACGCCACGTTCAGTCACATTCCAGATGGGTTCGATCGAGGCTCGTGGGGGGGGGGGGATGGATCAATTAATTGGAAAGTACCACTGTGTTCCCGGAACCACTGCGTCACACTCCTGGCCTTTTGACGGGGCGCATTATCTTGCTGGAAACTGTCACTGCCGTCGCTAAACATGGTCGTCATCAAGAGGTGCAAGTGATACTACTTGGCTGCTATGGTGCCTTGTACGAGTTCCACTAAATCTATGGACGCCCAAGGGAATGTTCCCCAGAGCATAATGGAACCGTCCCCAGCTCGTCTCCGTCCCCACAATATAGGTGTCAAGGAGCTGTTCCCCTGCAAGACGAAGGATTAGCGCTCTCCCATCGGCGTGCTGAAGAAAGTATCGGTATTTATCAGACAAAACAATGCTCTGCCACTGCGCCAACGTCCAGTGCCGATGGTCATGTGCCCATTTTAGTCGTAGTTGCTGATGTCGTGGCGTTAACATTGGCACACGCACGGTTCGTCGGCTGTGCAGTGCCGTCGTTAGGAGTGTTCGGTGCACTGGGTGTTCAGACACACTTGTACTCTGGACAGCATTTAATTCTGATGTTAGTTCCGTCATAGTTCGACGACTGTTCTGTTTTACCAGTCTTCCCAGTCTACGAGGTCAGACATCTGTAATGAGGGTTGCCCGCCCTACCCACGACGTCTGGACGTGGTTTCACATTGGCTTCGCCACGTGTTGAAGACACTCAGCACAGCGCTCCTCGAACATCCAACAAGTCATTCACTTTCGTAGCGATCCTCCAGGCCACCGCAGTCTACCCCCGGTCAAACTCAGATCCATCTCGCGCCTTCCCCGTTCAATACACGGACAGCATGCTGTCTGGTACCATATGCACCATGCGTGTGTCTGACTAGCAGTCATTACTCGCCATGTTACGCTGCTGTCGCCTGGACGGGTTTACATCGATGGTAGATCGGTCGCCGTAACGTTCTGGCTGAACACTGTATATAACAGTAAAATCATGGACAGCAGCATATAAAACAATAAAATGAACCATATTTATAGTAACAAAAGCAGTTGCAAGGAAAGGGGACAAGGTTAGGCGGGGTGAGGAGGTGTGGAGTGAGGGGGAGGGATGGAAGGAAAAAAAGGTGGAAGAGGTAAGAGAAGGGGTTGGAGGGGGAACTGGTAATAAAAGGAAGGTGGATAAGACAGATGGGATGAAATGTACGTTTTTATATAATTTTGGCATAAACTGTTTGGTGAGTAGTTACTATTATATCCTTTAACTTACTGTAATTCTACTTTATGAACTTTTATTTATATATTTAAGTTGCTACTTTATAGATGACCTTTACTGTGGAAACGGTGGGCAGCTACAAATTTTTGTAATAACAGAGATACAAAAGTGGGCAGTAGTAAAAAAAGGTTGACTACGCCTATACCCATGCTCTAGGCAGAATAGGAAGCACTGTTCTAAAAAACATTCTCCTGAATGCAGATGCGTCAACAGTGTGACTTACTTGAAGAGATCCGAGCATCGTAAATTGTCTCGCTATTGAAGTGCACCGATACTTCCGAAATGATAGGTTAGATTCTCGATTTGTATTTACATGGCATCAGTAGCCGTGTATCAATAACTTATTAATACCAATAACTCCATGAATGCACTTTTTCTTCACTATACCCGTCTCGTTCAATTCAGTTAAAACATCACCAATGTTAGGGGTTGGTCGTTCGTTGCTTGAACACGAAAAACTCGATGTCGGAGGTGTTTTTGAGTCTTTATGTACGGACAGAAAATTTACAGTTGCCTCTCTTATGAGATAATCGGTTACATAAATTCAGTAAGCATCCAAAACTACAATCAAATTATTAGATTTTTTTCACGTGGTTGTGTTTTGAAATGTTCAAATGTGTATGAATTCCTAAAGGACCAAACTGCTGAGGTCATCGGGCCCTGGACTTACGCACTACTTAATCTAACTTAAACTAACTTATGCTAAGAACAACACAAACACCCATGCCCGAGGGAGGACTCGAACCTCCGGCAGGAGGACCCGCGCAATCCGTGACAGGACGCCTCAAATCGCTCGGACACTCGGTGCGTCTGTGTTTTGAAATTTCTCGTCTAAGCAGAAGATGGATGTCGATATTCAACGCTCTGTCTTTTCTCTTCTGGGCTGTAATGAAGCATCCATGACTTGTCCCCCGTCACAAGATGCAAAAGGACGTCCATGGCAGTGCTGCAAAAGTTACTCACAGCATTCCAGTCGAAGCTATGAGACAAACATAGTGCACAGATTTTATGGTAGCCGAATTGTTCAGCAATGAAGCCGGCACTTCCCTTGAATGTTTCAGTATGGTTTGTGATACGCTTTTGAGTGATCAGGCGATCATTTTGAATCAAACCTTCGACGAGTTCGCGATGTTTATCGTCTATGGCAGTGATCGGACGTCCACTGTGTGTTTCATCAACAATTATGGCTCTTCCAGGCTCAGAACCACAAAATCTTACTATCCATCAATGTACAATAGACCAGCCGACAGAATCTTCACCACAAACACACTTTAAACGACGATGAAGCTCACTAGTAGTCACTATTACTGCAGTTAAAAATTCTACAGCACGCTATTGTAACTCTCTTTGATATAGCACTCGGGCACGTTTCCATACAACCGCTACTCACAATACGCTGGATGAACACAACGCATTCAAACTGCGCATGCGTATAGAGGGCTAAGTTACCTTCCACTTGTTACCCCGCGCGGTTAGCTCGTATTCTCGCATTCTACAAGCATGTGTGTACTAGTTTTCCACCTACCCTCTTAATTAGCTGATCTAGCTACGTATTTAGCACGATTTATGTCACTGCATAGTTGTCGCGTTCCTAGTCATCCAGACATCAGGTTCACCCACGAAATACGGTGCACTTAATCGACCTCTGGTAGTGGTAGCCTGCGCCCGCTGTCAACACGGCGTTAAATGTAATGGGAGAAAGCAAGTGCAGCGATAAAGCTGTCGCACGCAGGGACGAACGGCCACCACTCTCCAGGGGATTCCGGGCCAGCAGCCGCGGCAGCAGCGGCGCCCGCGAGGACAGGTTTACGTGTCGCGTGAGCCGCGCTATCTACCACGCTACTCTGCCAGTGGAGAAGAGCCCCGGTGCTTTTTGTGGGCGCCAGCGAGCGAGCATGCCAATGGCTGTAGCGGTCGGATTTATGGCGGGCTTAAAAACGCGGCCGCACCATTAGCGTCACAGCACGTGCATCTCTCGGGCCGTACACTTCTGAGTTGCTGTCCTAATGGCAGACGCCATTACCTCACGTGCGTTGTCGTGGCCTCTCGTATCCAGCCGGTGTGCTCTGCGGTTCACGTTTACGTGGCTAAGGCAGGAAGCGAACGGTTCAATACTTTCTTCAGAGTCACTGCGAAATGTATTTCAGAGGACCCTGCAGTAAGGTAGAGTTTACTTTTTCGTGTTTGTTAATGGGGGATTTAAGTAAACATGGTCAAATTATTATTATCATTATTATTTTCACCAGATATTTCTGTAGCATATCAGAAATATTGTCTTAAATTACAACTAAATGAATACCCCTAGCTCCACACAGGCGTTGATAGGTCAACGGGGACAGCTGAAAATGTGTGCCCCAACCGGGACTCGAACCCGGGATCTCCTGCTTACATGGCAGACGCTCTATCTATTTGAGCAACCGAGGACCCAGAGGATAGTGAGCCTGCAGGGACTTCTCTTTGGCACCCCTCCCGTGAGACCCACATTCGTAACTTAATGTCCCGCACTATATTCATAGTGCCCCTGCCCATCATACCCATTACTCGCGACTTTACCGCCGATCCCCGTAAGAGTTCGGGCAGTGTTTGTGCATCCGCACAGAAGAAGAGGGTCAAAATGGCCGGTGAGGCTTTTATATATATATATATATATATATATATATATATATATATATATATATATATATATATATATATATATATATATTGTCTCCAATTTTCAAAGTTTAATTCGTGTTAGAAGAGATGTAATAACCATCTTCTTTCAGCCAATGCGCAGCGCCACGCCCCCTTGGTTTCGTTATCTTATTAGTGCCTGCCATCAGAGAAGATGTCTGTAGAGCATAGAAGGCTGTGAGCCTATTAACTATGCGATTAATTACGATTCTGTAAAGAAACGCACACGAGGTAGGACACAAAACCTGAACGAAAGTTTTAATCACCTCATTTGGAAGAGATACCCAGAGCAATATCTTGCTCACCTACCGTAATTAAAATTTCCTCATAAGATGGTTGTCTGGAGTTCAGTCATGGTAACACTGGAAGAAACAAGACCAGTAATGGGACTAGGATCTGAGGCAGGTTGCTTCCTGAAAACCTGTTGAAGAAAACGTGTGTGAATTCCTAAGTGACCAAACTGCTGAGGCCATCGATCCCTAGACTTACAAACTAAGAACAACACACACAACCATGCTCGAGGGAGGACTCGAACCTCCGGTGGGAGGGGCCGCGCATTCCGTGACATGGCACCTCAAATCGCGCGGCCATTCCGCACGGTCTTGTTGAAGATGATTGACGATCCGAGTACTGCTTGTTCCGCAATGTCAGCTATGGATATTGCCAAAAGGGCACGCCAGACGGATTAGATTAGAAGAAAACAACTACATGAAGACCAAAAAGACCAAATGTATGTATGGTATGGCCAACCTAAAGGTGCTTGTTTCTGGTATAAACGCTAGTGAAAAACTTTCTTCTGTGTTCACTGATGCTTAAATTATTCAGCATACAAGGAATATTTTCTGCTGGATCACTGCAGATGAAAGGATGAAATGTGCTACAGATCTTGTACATACTATAAAACAACTTCCCATGGTACAAAATTTCTGTGAAATAAAAATTTCTATGAGTCATACACATAAATTTAAAAATTTGTTGCGGGAATTCTAATACTGATATTAAAAAACTGGTACATTTGGTCTGTTTATCTAATTTCTAAGAACAACCTACTACATTTTGGAGGTGATAAGTAAAGTAACCTTTGAGAAAACGTGTTCTAAAAGTATCCAGCAATGTGCTGATGAAATTATTTGACAAAAAATTGGAAAAATATCCAGTTTAGAGCCAGCAACATAACAACATATACAAAATTTGGTTTAATTATTACTCAAATAATAAAAGTTACATTAGTTTATACGTGTCTGTGTATTCTTGCATACGTTCTCCCTTAAAGAGTAAAAAAGTATGTAAGTAGGCTGTTTACGTTTTTTTTATCGGTAACGCCACGTAGCCCTCTGTATGAAAATCACTGGCTGTGCTGTGTGCACTCTGTGGCTGGTTTGCATTGTTGTTTGCTATTGCAGTGCTGGGCAGCTAGATGTGAACAGCGCGTAGCGTTGCGCAGTTGGAGGAGAGCCGCCAGCAGTGGTGGATGTGGGGAGAGAGATGGCGGAGTTTTGAGAGCGGATGATCTGGACGTGTGTCCATCGGAGACAGTAAATTTGTAAGACTGGATGTCATGAACACTATTAAGGCAAATACATTGTTTGTTCCCTATCAAAATCTTTCATTTCATAACTATGCCTGTCAGTAGTTAGTGCCTTCAGTAGTTAGAATCTTTTATTTAGCTGGCAGTATTGGCGCTCGCTGTATTGCAGTAGTTCGAGTAACGAAGATTTTTGTGAGGTAAGTGATTCATGAAAGGTATAGGTTATTGTTAGTCAGGGCCATTCTTTTGTAGTGATTATTAAAAGTCATATTACGTTGGGCTAAAAATATTGTGTGTCAGTTTAGTGATGATCAGAATAAGTAAAGAGAGTAATGTCTGAGTACGTTCAGTTTTGCTCAGCTGTTTGAAAAGCAAGTAACGTAAGAGGTTTTCCAGCACAGTAATTCATAAATTTTTCAACGAGAACGTTTCAAGTAACAACCACCAAAATTACTATAATGGGTAAAGTATAAATTCGTATGGCAGTGTTGGCTGTGAGAGACCCCGAAGAGCAGGTTCGGCTGCCTAATTGGAAATGTTCTTTTGTCTTTCGCGTGCAAAGTCATCTTTTCTTCGCGAAGGGTGAGAGTTGTGTGTTTAAGTGCATCTAGTGATTGCAGGTTACATTAATGTTTGTGTGTGTGTGTGTGTGTGTGTGTGTGTGTGTATGTGTGTGTGTGTGTGTGTGTGTGTGTGTGTGTGTGTGTTTGTGTTTCTGTGTCAGTCTGGTGTTACGTTCGTGTTCTATGATGATGAGAGAAGGGAGAGGGTGAAACCCATTGCTGGCACCTAGCTTTCTCCACTCGATGAGTACCAAGGAAGTCCCCGAACTTAACGTCCCCATTAGCCGGTCGGATCGCAATCGACAACGTCGCGTGACCTCACTCCAAGAGACGCTGTGGAGAGGTTTGGAATTTAATCCAGGCCATCGGCGCAATGTCTGGTGCTGTATTGGGCATCACCAACCAACAGCACGTTGCGTACTCAGGCGGCTACCCATCTAACTACTGGCCACGCACGATGTTGCTTAATTACCATGATCTGGCTAGGACCGGTGTCTTCAGCGAGGCAACGCCGTTGGCGACTGAAATAGGTGACAGAACACTAGCTTTAACGCGATGACAAGACGCAGATGATTCTGTTATTGACATCCAAATATAGCGCATATCGACCATCTAGCCAAGTGTTCTTCATATTTGGGCAGTTCATTACGATACATATTACTCAATATATTTTCTCTCTATATGTCTTTTATGGAGTCATGCTGTCAACATAAGAGTATCTGTACGGTGTTGTATTAATCCGCGTCTCGTCCTTACACGTTACTAGCATGCTTCTGACTTTGAAGTGAAGCTCGTAACATGCGGCTGAGTTAGTTGATGTTTTAACCATTACGTATCATAGGACCCTCGAACAAAAAACTGCAGTGGGAAGAAAGTATAGGTTCAAAATGGTTCAAATGGCTCTGAGCACTGGGACTTAACTACTGTGGTCATCAGTCCCATAGAACATAGAACTACTTAAACCTAACTAACCTAAGGACATCACACACATCCATGCCCGAGGCAGGATTCGAACCTGCGACCGTAGCAGTCGCGCGGTTCCGGACTGCGCGCCTAGAACCGCTAGACCACCGCGGCCGGCAGAAAGTATAGGTCATCTCAGTCTACTATAAGGGTAGCTGAAGTGACCCAGAAAAGTGTCGTCCAGTATCTTTTATACCTATTTATTGTAGAGTGTTGAACTCATTCAGAGCTAAAAAACGTAATTAGGGACGTCGATCAGAATGACCTCCTCCGTGCCGCATGCATTCCAAAACAACATCGATTTAACATAGCATTTCTCGAGTTCCGTGAAGCATTTCACTCAGTGCCACACCAACGCTTAATATCGAAAATAGAATCGTATCTGGAATCAAATTAAGCTTGTGACATCCCCCACAATTTGCCTGAAATAATGTAGGTGTGATTGTAAAAAGAGCATTTGGAATGACACATTGTGGCATCACCGTTACGACCGTATCTGTCTTCGAACTCTCGCAGAAAACCATCCTAAGCATATTGGAATGACTGCCGTGATGTTTCCTCCAGAGCCTTTAGCAGTAATTCATACTGAGTGACTTTAGAAAGTTCTCTGATATGTGAATGATCTTTCAAATTTTGGTTAATGGAGTGTGAACAAACGTCCGCAACTCTACTGGTTAAGAATTACTACTTGCAGAATTTTTTAATGGAGCAGATTCCATATCAAATGGTGTAGTTTTATGTATGTTGCCTACTCGACTTTCTCAAATTTTGTTAAAATTTTTGTGGGAGTTTGCTAAACTATCAAAGTAAGAAATACAACTTTTTTAGGCCACAAATTGTAAAGCTTTGTGATTAGGAGCCCTTCAAAGAAAAGTCGATGAAATTTCGCGGCGAAATTTAGAAAACTTTGGTCAAGTTTCAGGTTTTACTGCACAATTGCAGAAAAGCTGTAATAGTATAAATGGTATTTGAAACGTTTGCGTTGCGCACATTTGATAAGTGTTATGTCATTTGAAATAGTGATTCTGCTTCAATGGACATTCAAAGTCATCAATAAATTTTTCAAAACAATATTTTTTAGAGTTTATGTAACTTGATCTCCTTACATAATTGCCTTGAGTACCTCTCTTGTGAACGTGTTGTCTAATAACGTGTTTGCCGGCCGCGGTGGTCTAGCGGTTCTGGCGCTGCAATCCGGAACCGCTGGATTGCTACGGTCGCAAGTTCGAATCCTGCCTCGGGCATGGGTGTGTGTGATGTCCTTAGGTTTGTTAGGTTTAAGTAGTTCTAAGTTCTAGGGGACTTATGACCTAAGATGTTGAGTCCCAGCCGGCTGCGGTGGTCTCGCGGTTCTAGGCGCGCAGTCCGGAATCGCGCGACTGCTACGGTCGCAGGTTCGAATCCTGCCTCGGGCATGGATGTGTGTGATGACCTTAGGAGCCATTTGAGCCATTTGTTGAGTCCCATAGTGCTCAGAGCCATTTGAACATTTGTTTTTTGAATAACGTGTTTACTTAAATTGGAAATTTTATCACTTTTGAGTTCGTAGTTTTTTAAACACATGGGGTTAAAGTTGGACGAAGATAAAAACTGTGGCAAAAATAAGACTTTAAATCTAAGAGGCGCCTGGTCCATACTTGCATTAACTGCAATTTGAAAGAGCATTCTTTTCTGCTGTACGAAATACCAAATTTCTGCGAGTGATTATCCCCTTAAGGTCTACAATGATACAGTACAGTTTCTCAAGCAAATCAGATTTTCGTAGCATCATGTTGTAAAATGATACGATTTGTGCAATGTAAGTACAATTTCAGTATGGATTGAAGTAAAATTGTAAGATGGAGGTTGTTCTGTAGTTTTTAACTTTTTTATAATTCCATCAATAGACTATTAAGGCATTTAATCAAATTATATTTTTACGCGTGACTTTTCATACTGCTGGGGTGAAAATCAGATGGATTCAGCAAATAAAGAAGCCCTTCCAAAATGTGACACTTCAAGTTGTCACATGCTGACATATGGTTACTGCAAAAGAATCAAATGGTTGGGAACGTTTTCCCCGTAAAAAAGGGCGTTCTAGCCTGAGGTTCGTTGGTGAATGTAAGATATGGATTCGCCATAAAGCTGTTTAGCTGCGAAAATATAAATGTCTAAAGATCATACCGTAATTCATTTTCAAAGAAGGACCATTACATACAAAAAAAAACAAGACTGACAAAACGAGCTATTTAAACCTATTACATGACAATTCTATTTTCCTCTGTGCTTTGTACAATTAAGATGATAGGAGTACGCAATTGAAAATAGTAGATCGCCGACCACCGATCTTGATTTAACTGACAGTGATTGGTGGAAAACGAATTTTCTTTTGATAAATTGTGGCTTTGAAACCAGATGCAAAAAAACTTTACCTCATTTGAGAGAAAATTTATCCTGTGGAAATTTATTAGGGACTCTGAATTCCACTCGGAGCAAAAATATATAATCAAATGGCGTAAAACGTACAGAATGTGCGCAGTACGTACTGTTTAGTCATCTTGACAAGTTATGGAATTTCGCTACAATTATTCACTTCAAACTAGGCCTTCAGAACTGTGAGGTAGAAATTGAAAGCCTGCCATCCCTTGTAGATCTGAACCTGGGTGTTCATGAAACTTTCTAAGCATGGTTTGCCCTGAAATTTACTCCAAAGTTAGTAAATGTAAATATTTACAAATACAACGTGGCTGGGACAACAGTATTTTGGATGTGCCAGATCTCTTGAAAGCGTAACTAGGTTTTATCTTAAATGATGCAGATGGATTTAGCTTTGATCACTATCTACGAACACCGTACAACAAACTCTCATATGTGTTGAGCCGTACGTTATAGACTTCATCTGTGCAGTACAAAACGGCTTGCCATTTGTAACCTAGGATGCGTGAAAAATTCTTTTAAACCAGAGTTGGCGTGGTCGTCTCGGTAAATCTGGAACACGCGGCCTTACGTGTGTTGCTGTCAAAATTCTAAGAAAGGCCACAGCGAAAGTATTATATATTTATATGCTGTTGTACGAGAGAATAACGAAATCTAAGTGGATGGGACACGTTTCCATAGTGAAATTCTAAATATACGTGTTGTCGGAATCATAAACAAAGGCAAATGTGTAAAGTGATGAAATCACGAACGTCAAAAATACTGAAGACGCATTATAATTATCAAAAGATAAGCGACGCAGCGGGTTGTATCGATGAGTTGCGACTGCGCCAAGGACTCTGCTGTTCCATCAAGAGTTGCAGATTTCGCGGAGTGGCAAAAGGCGGTGCGCGAAGAGACTGAGAGGGAAATTTAACGCCTAGCAGGCCGGCGCTAGTCTGTGTCGGTTCGTACTACCAAGGGTGTTTGCTAGCTCTCAGTTCTGGGGCATTAGGTGCTCCAGACGGATTGCAAACAGTCTATATGCCCCATGTGAGACTAGGAGATGGTGCTGAAAAATGGAGTTTTTGTAGCCAAAATAGTGGCGAGTAATATGGTGAATTGGAGTTCTGAATAAAATCAACCTGTTTTCAGAACTAAATGTGTTGAACTGCATATTGAACGCTGCTCGTACGTCTCTGGATGTTTTGGGAAGACATCCTTCGCTAGCAGCGAATTTCCGCAGAGGAATGTTCCGAAATTTGTATATGTTCCTAAACTCCATTCGAAAGTTGAACAAAATCTGAGGTAGTCGAGTGGAGTAGGCCACTTAACGTGGAATTACCTATACGTTAAGTTGGGGAAAGGCGGAACAGCTGACGGGCCCCGTGCTCCGCACATGCTTTGCTTTCCACGACTTGTACTGCTGTCTGTCAACTGGTCCCTCCACTCGCCGCGTTGACAGAGCACTGGCGGGGCAGTGTCCCCGTCTCCCAGGGGAGAGTCCGCTAATGAGCCCCGCGGAGGTGTCTGCAGACGGTAGACTGCAGAGTGCGGACCAGGGGAAACCGGTCCCCCGGCCAGCGAGCGGTAGAGCCGTAGCCGGCACCGGGCAGTGTGTCTCCAGCGGTGAGCGCGCGCGGTCGCTGCCGGCTGCCACTTGTCCCGTGTCGAGTCGCTCCACTATGGCGTGCGTGCTGCTCCCGGCCAAGAAGAAGAAGGCCGTCGTGTTCGCCACTGACGCCGGCTCTCAAGGGAGGGACCCCGCGCCTACAAAGTGCGTGAGTACCGTCACTTGCCGTGTTACCGCTACGGTTATAGTCGTTTCTATATAGTCTCCAATAACTTCTTCTTTGTCTTCTTCTTTATCGTCGCCTTGTCCCACGTCACGTAGGGTCGGCGTTGCTCTTCTGGATCCTTCTCCTCCATAGTACTCTATCCATTGCCTCTTCCTTCTTCCATCTTTCTCCCTTAGGTCCCCGGATATCTTATCCTTCCACCTCATCTTCGGTCTTCCTCTCCTTTTCGCTCCTTCAATCTTCATATCTTCATCTCTGTTTCCGATATACTCTTCCCCTTTTCTCTGTAAGTGTCCGTACCACCTTAGTCTGCTCTCTTGTATCTTTTTCCCCATGGGTCCCACTTTCACAGCTCCTCTAACAAATTCATTTCTAATCCTGTCCTTTCTTGTTACCCCACACATCCACCTCAGCATCCTCATTTCCGCACACTTCCATCTCCCTTTCCTGAGCTACTGTGATTGGCCATGTCTCTGCCCCGTATATCATAGCAGGCCTTACCACCGACTTGTAAACTTTCCCTTTCAACCCAGTGCTCACCTTCTTGTCACACAACGCTCCACTCATTTTCCTTCAGTTGTTCCAACCGCAATTTATTCGGTGTTGTATTTCGCTTTCCAGTCCTCTGTCCCTCTGTATGTACGACCCCAGGTATTTAAATTTGCAGACCGATTTCAACTCATCATCCTGGATCTTGCAAGACTTCATCTGCACATCCTTCAGTCTCCAGTAACCGATTCCCAAGAAAAAAGTACACTAAATGTAGTTGCAGAAGATCACAGATTGTTTTGATCTTCTTTCTATACCAAAAGCATTTTGTTGTGCAGTTCACGTTATTTTTCTACGGAAGTTCAAATACTTTCGTATTAGAGATATTACTCGTAGTTGATGTTTATCTTACCAAACTAAATGGATGCAGAGTGTTGCACTAAGGAGCTCAGGTATTGTACACAGTGATATCATTTTCAGACTCGGGAATGATAGCTACAGGTGTACCACCGTGATCAGTATTCGGTTCACCCTTTTTCCTGTGATGAATAAATGAGCTTCCATCGTATATTCAAGAAGTAGTTCTCTTTGCAAACAATACAAGTTCTATAACTTCCAGGCTTGAAAATTTAAACAGTATTTCACAGAAAATTAATAATTGATTCTCTACAAATGTACTGACGCAAAATTGAGATAAAACACAGTACATGCATTTCGGTACTGCACGAGGTCTGACCACAAAATTAGAAATAATACTCAATGATAAATCGATAAATAAAACGGAAGTTCTAATTTCTTGAGTGTTTTATATTGATAAGAACATTAACTGGAGGTAGTATGTTACAGGCTTTTTCACACATCGTACTTGTGCAACTTTTGCATTACGGATAATATCACATTTTTCTGGTAAAAAAGTAAAAAAGAAGGTTATTTTATTTTTCCTACTTTCATTCACTAATCTCTTTTCGACTTACATTCTGGGTTATACTTGAAGGGCTTATTTCAGTAGTGGTACAAGTCCATTTTTGTTCATGTTGAGATACAGAGTCCTAAAGTTAAATGAGCGCTGAAAAATCTGCAGTTGAGGTACCAGAAATATTCAAGCATATGGCTTCTTGCTAGAGATGAACCTATCTTTCCGTTTGTTTGGCTTATTAATTTCGGAAGCATTATAGGCAGAAAAGTGGAGGTAATGGACTTGTACCACTATTGAAATAAGCCCTTCACTTCGTCTCTGTGAAAAAAAAAAAAGTGTTTGTCGCTCAGAACCGTCTAATGAAGATATTTTGCGGTGTCCACTTTTCAAGAACGTCTTGAAGACAACTTTATAAGCAGCATATTGACCGCACACTATATTTACTCCCTTGTGAAACATCACATTTTGAAAACGACAGTAACATTGATAAATACATTACTAGAAGTAGAAATGATTTACGCTGTCCATCACTCAGCCATAGTGTGGTACAGAAAGGAGTGGCGTATTCAGCCTTGGAGATCTTTCAGCACCTATCCAGTGATACAAAGAATTTAATAGATGAAAAAATTAACTTCAACACAAAATTCAATAGCTCATGCTATACAATCCTGGCGAAGGTGAAATGACATAATTTCAGAGACTTCACTTGTCTCATACATGATTTTATGTACATAGACTGAAACGGCGAATGAAAATTTGCGCCCCGTCTACTGCTTACTAGGCACGTGCGTTAGCCACAGAGTCGCCTTGGCACAGTGGTTCAAACAACGGCACGGATTACCCTGACACGCCTGCATCCTCGATCCTAAATCTCACTGCTAGCCCAGTCTATTTTAAATTCCCCTTAGACACTAACAGAACTGCTGAGGCTCTCCAGGTATACTTAAAATAATATTTGTATGAGATCAGTAGAGTTCCTGAAATCGTGTCATTTCATCTGTATAATGACTTGCACCTGGGTTTCAAGAGGGATCTCCGACTTACTTTCGATGCTGACAAAATTGAGTCTTGGAAATTCTGTCCGTCTGTCTACAGTTCAAAGAGAAAAAAGTGGATGGAAGACAGAAATTTTTAATTCGGAATTTAAAAAACTATTCACGCAAGAGGATACAAACGTACCGATGTCTGGCCACTGCACAGACTCAAATGGGCTACATCGAAAGCGAACAAGGCACCGGCCCTTGACCGAATTACGGTTAGATTTACACATTTTATACGCAACGGAATTAGCTCCTTTCGTAATTTGCGCAAAGAATAGTCGCTTGTGCCTGGAAAATAACACGAGTCAGCCCTGTTTACAAAAGGGTAATAGATCGGATGTGCAGAGCCATACACCAGCATCGCTAACGTTCGTCTGTTGCAGGACCTAGAGCATACTCGAAGCGCAAAAATTATGACAATCCTGGAGTGAAACTAGATGCTCTCAGAGGATCACGATGGATTCAGAAAAAAATCACTCGTGTGAAACACAGCTTGCATTATTCGTACACATCTGGCAACAATAGATACAGGTCTACGGGTAGACTGTGTCTGTTTCTATTTTCGTAGAGCCTGCCGTCCACATCCCACCACATCACTGACTACTCGCGAAGATCGATCACAAGGAACATTTTTGCAAAGACACTGCTTGACAAAAAAAAGTAAAGCATCCACAAGGAGGAGAAAACGAAATGAAACATCACGGGTTAAGAGGGTAATTGATGTTATTTCCGTGATTACAAAATCGAGGCAAATTTACAAAGTACTTGGCAGTATGATCCCACTTACTAGTATGACGTTCCATCTCCATCTGGCCTGATGATATTGGGAACGGTGTCATAACGCCGTTGTATCCCCTCCTGAACCAACCTGGACCACAAATGTTGGATCTGGTCCTTGATATTCTGAGACTACAGTCGAGCATTTAGCACGCCTTTGTGATGCTAACAAGATCTGAACCCGGTGACCTATTCAGCGAACAAACCGCTCTCCGTAAGATCATGTGGAATATTAGAAGACGTGCAACGGAAACTAATGAACATCTGAATTTAAACAGGGATGGCCCAGTTAAATATGAAATACGGAGACCATAGCTTACGTAGATATGAGAAAGAGTTTCATCAAATTATGGCATGAAACTAAAGAAACAATAGACTCCTGTTTGTTGCTTAATTGCATGGGCTTCATGCCAGTCATTGAATAGGTAATACAAATAATAATTAAGTGCACAATAGTTGAAATAAATTGTAAAAAATACGCAATGATACCTCGGCACAGGTTGCTGGAATTGAAAATTATGTAACTAGTTAGCATAAACTGCCAATGATTGTTTAATTACGTAGTTAACTGATTAAGGAAAAAAACCCGGAAAAGTACATATAAACACCACTTCCCTTCCCTAAGCACACATGGAGTTCAACTAGCTGGCTGCATGAATTAATTCAGGAAATCAAAACTCAAACTCGAGGAAAACGACTTCGGGGTCCCTTCATCATGACGTACACAAATGTGGCTCGTTCTAAAACTCAGGTGCAGAGGTAGCTGAGAGTAGTAAGTTCAGCTCCAGGATGAGGTCCTCCCTCTCTGCAGTTCTCTCTCCCTCTCTCTCTTTCCCTCTCTCTCTCTCTCTTTCTCTGATCTCTAATGATCCAAACCGACGTCTGTAGTTGAATCTTGCTCGTTCAGCCAGAACCAGAGTCTCGTTATCTGATCCCAGTAGACATTCCGACTCCCAACCAATGAAAAATAACAACAAAACAATAAAACAAATAACATAACAACATAACAATAAAAACAAGTTTCGTTCGCCTAAACAATCTGATGTGATAATTACCAGTAATACACGTTTCTCTCTTAGTATAGGGCAGGAAACAGAGGTTCTCTTCCACTCTTAGGATGATTTCACATTTCAGCCAATGACAGCGGATGCACGTATATGCTCGTGAGTATTCATCGCCGCTACAAAAATAATTTTGATGAACAAATCCAGGGCTGCCTTACAAAATTCAAACATCAGTTACCGGTGGCCTCTTTCGGGTACAACAGGCTCTTACCACTCTGAGTGCCTTTGAGTTTTCCCACATCCATCTTCTTAGAAAGCTCTTCTTAAGCTGCTTTTCACAACGGAAGCTCACAGCCTGTCGAATGCCACCTCATGCCCTCTGTAAAGTCCTTATTAGAACGTGGACGGCCATCACTGACATCGCCCATCCTCTCAGTCTGTACCTGGATGGGACTATGTCTTTGAGTGAGGAAGGATTTTACGACTCTCTTGCAGTTGTAGCCCTGTGGTTCTCACGCTCCCACAGTCATCCAGTGGACCCAGCTTACAGCAAAACATTACGTATGTCCTTCACCGTACAGAAATGAAGAACTAGTTATTAGATTCGCAAACATTGGTGTTTGTTCGAGTTAAATCCATAATTTCACGCATCACTGGTAATTTGAATTGATTTGGTAATCTAATTTGAATATTGTGTTACTGGTTAAATTACGGAGCAGTTTTGCGAAAAACTATCCTGTAACAATATGCTGGATACTGATACTGAAACGGAGTTAACGTCCGAGCATGCCCCATACATGCCCTATCGTGGACAGATCTGTGGATCTTGCTGGCCACAAGAGTACCTCAACATCACGCAGACAGTTCGCTGAGACATTGTGCTGTTGAAAAATGGCAGCACGACACTGTCGTGCCTAGATTGAGGGGAGGCACAAATAACTGTTCACGTCTAATGGAATAATAATTGGAATTGTTATGTTCAAAATGGCTTTGCTGCAGCCAAACACCAAGTCCTCCAGTCTTCCCCGTCTTCGCTCGAACCCAAGACACCCTACGTAGCAGTCGAGTGGCTCCTGACAGACATCAAGACGGCTCCCGCCTCCAAGTGGCAGTCATGGCATCCCCGATCCGCTATAGTCTTTTAGGTTGCTATGGAACACCAGCACCATCTTGTAGTAGCAGGATGGTTACTAAGTACTGAAGTAATGCATTTCGTTTTGGTGGATCAGTGTTGTCACTCCATTCTGTAGTAACCACGGTCGCCATTTCTGAGACGGAGTATCTGAAAACCAAAATAAAAGTGAAAGCACTTTTTGTTTGGTGCTGCGGAATATCGTAATGATACAACAATCTGTGAAGAACAATCGAAAACCTACACTGGTGTCCAAAATTAAAGCTACAAACTGCTATTTCGTCGTCCTGTATCTAATTCACGATATAATCGTACATGCTGTCACCAGATGTCGTTACGATCTTGTTCTGCACAGAATATGGCATTCCAATCAACGGACAAATATGCCAGCCCGCAGGGCACCTATCAAATGGGGTGGTGTTTTCCGGGTGGTACCACATCCACAATCACTGTAGAATTACGTGATACTCCCAGCAAGTTGCTTAACTTGGCTGCCACGTGCCTGCACAACTTTGTGGGCTCGCTTCCTAACCGAATCCAGGAGGTTATCAAGTCCAAGAGTGGAGTTAGACGCTATTAAATGATGCTTGTAATGATGTCTATAGGGTGACTATTTTTTCCCGTGTTCTTAAAGGTAAATCTTGCATTTCGTGAAGGAATGATTCCCGTGTGTGCGAAAGATAAGAAAAACCTTTCCAATTAGGCGGTTCAACCTGCCACTGGGCGTCTCCCGACCATTCATGGCATACGACTGTATTTGTTTAAATTTCAGTTTTTGGGAATGTTTTCTTGAGATATTTGTCTATAGGTTTCTGAAGACGTGAAACGTGGACTATAAGCAATTATGACAAGAAGAGAATGGCAGATCTTTAAATATGCTACTGAAGAATGCTGGAAATTAGATGGGTAGATCGAGAAACTAATGGGGAGGTAAGGGATCGATTGATAGTCATGTATGAAATTAAGGTGCGTTTTCAAAATTAATTTTTGACTTACCAAAAACCATTATCATTAAGTGAGGTTGGGGTTGCATGTAAGTCGGTTGTGTGGGAGAATCTGCAATTTCTACACAGTCGTAATGTTCCTTTATCATCACTGAACAATTTAACTTGCAAATCGCGTTCACTCCGCTCCATGAACTCCGAATTGTATGCGACCCCAATCTATAGCGTAGCAATGTCAGAAATTTGAAAGTGGTAGGAAGCGAGAAAATCTGAAAAGGGAAATGCTACGCCTCAGTCTAGATATAGTGGAGGTCAGTGAAGTGAAATGGAAGAAAGACAAGGATTTATGATCAGACGAGTATAGGGTAATATCAGCAACTGCAGAAAATGGTATAAGATTCGTTATGAATAGGAAAGTAGGGCAGAGAGTGAGTTGCTGTGAACAGCTCTGTGATAAGGCCATTATCGTCATAATCGACAGCAATCTAACGCCGAGAGCAAAATTTCAGGTACGTATGCCCCCGACACAAGCGGAAGATAACGAGAGAAAATACATGATGATATTGAAGGGGTAAAAGAGTATATAAAGGGAGATGAAAATCTAATAGTCTCGGTGGATTGAAATGCAGTTGTAGGGGAAGGAGTAGAAGAAATAGTTACCGGATAATATGGGCTTGGTATTAGAAATGAGAGAGGAGGAAGATTAATTGAGTTCTGCAATGAACATCAGTTAGTAATCGTGAGTACTCTGTTCAAGAATCACAGGAGGTGGAGGTGTACATGGAAACGGCCGGGAGATACGGGAATATTTCAGTTATATTACGTAATGGCTGGGCAGAGATTCTGAAATCAGATACTAGATTGTATGGCTTGCACAGCAGCAAATATAGACTCGATCACAATTTAGTAGTGGTAAAGAGTAGGATGAAGCTTAAGAGACTAGTCAGGAAAAACAAATACACAAAGATGAAATGAAATGTCATGTGACGAGGGCCTCCCGTCGGGGAGACCGTTCGCCTGGTGCAAGTCTTTCGATTTGACGCCACTTCGGCGACTTGCGCGTCGATGGGGATGAAGTGATGATAATTAGGACAACACATTACCCAGTCCCTGAGCAGAGAAAATCTCGGACCCAGCCGGGAATCGAACCCGGGCCCTTTGGATTGACACTCTGTCGCGCTGACCACTCAGCTACCGGGGGCGGACTACACAAAGATGTGGGATGCGTAAGTACTAAGAAATGAAAAGATAACTTTGAAGTTCTCTGAGGCTGTACACATTGCGATGATGAATAGCTTAGCAAGCAATACAGTTGAAGAGGAATTGACATCTCTAAAGAGAGCAGTCACAGAAGTTGGAAAGAAAATCATATGTGCAATGAAGACAACTGCAAAGAAACCATGGATACAGATGAAATGCTTCAGCTGATCGCCGAAAGGGGGAAGTACAAAAATGTTCAGGGAAATTCAGAAATACAAGTCATTTAGGAACCAAATAAATAGGAAGTGCAGTGGTGGTGGTGGTGGTGGTGGTGGTGGTGGTGGTGGTTAGTGTTTAACGTCCCGTCGACAACGAGGTCATTAGAGACGGAGCGCAAGCTCGGGTTAGGGAAGGACTGGGAAGGAAATCGGCCGTGCCCTTCCAAAGGAACAATCCCGGCATTTGCCTGAAACGATTTAGGAAAAGAAGTGCAGTGAAGCTAAGCCAAACTGGCTGCATGAAAAATGTGAAGACGTAGGAAAAGAAACGAATGTCGGAAGGACAGATTCAGCGTATAAGAAAGTCAAAACAACCTTCGATGAAATTAAAAGCAATGGTGGTAATATTAAGATTTCAGTGATAATTCCACTGTTAAATGTAGAGGAGAGCGCAGGTAACTGGAAACAGTACATTGAGGGCGTCTATGACGGGGAGGAGTTGTCTTATGACTTGATAGAAGAAGAAACAAGAGTCGACAGGGAAGAGTTAGGGAACTCAGTATTAGAATCAGAATTTAAAAGTGCTTTGGAAGTCTTAAAATCAAATAAGGCCGAAGGGATAGGTAAAATTCCATCAGAATTTCTAAAATCATTGGGCGAAGTGACAACAAAACGACTATTCACGTTGGTGCGTAGAATGTGTGAATCTGGCGATACACCATCTGACTTTCGGAAAAAAAATCTTCTGCGCAATTCCGAAGATTGCAATAGCCGACAACAGGGAGAATTATCACAAATTCAGCTTTAAGGCTCATGCATCCAAGTTTCTGACAAGCATAGTATACAGAAGAATGGAAAATAAAGATGAGGATGTGTCAGATGACGATCAGTTTGGTTTTATGAAAAGTAAAGGCGCCAGACAAGCAGTTCTGACGTTGCAGCTGATAATGGAAGCAAATCTGAAGATAAATCAAGATATTTTCATTGGCTTTGTCGACCTGGAAAAGCGTTTTACAATGTAAAATGGTGCAAATTGTATAAAATGGTGGAAATTCTGAGAGAAACAGGAGTAAACTATAGGGAAAAAGCGGGTAATATACAAAACGTACAAGAATCAGGAGGGAACAGTAAGACTGGAAGACCAAGAACGAAATGGTCGGATTAGAAAGGGTGTAAGACAGGGATGCAGTCACTCGCCCCTACTGTTATATATCTGTCTGTTCATCAAAGAAGCAACGATTGAAACAAAAATATGTTCTAGAGTGGGATTAAAATTGAGGGTGAAAGGATATCAGTAATAAAGTTCACTGATATTACGACCCTCAGTGAAAGTGAAGAAGAATTACAGGACATGGATTAAGAGCGAATCTAAGAAACACCAAAGTAATGAGACGTAGCAGAAATGAGAACAGCGAGAACCCTAACATTATAGTTGGGTGTCACGAGGTATACGAAGTTACGAATTCTGCTACGTAGGCAGTAAAATAACGAATGATGAACGGACAAGGAGGACGTAAAAAGCAGACTGGCACATGCGAAAAATCCATTCCTGGCTAAAAGAAGTCTGCTAGTATTCGACATAGGTCTTAATGTGAGGAAGTAATTTATGAGAATGTACGTTTAAAATACAGCATTGTATGGTAGCGAGTTATGGGCTGTGAGAAAACCAGAACAGCAGGAAATCGAAGCCTTTGAGACGTGGTCTAAGAAGAACCTTGAAAATTAGGTGGACTGATGTATGAAATGAGGAGGTTCTCCGCAGACTCGGCGAGAAGAGAAAGACATGGAAAACACTGACAAGGAAAAGGGACAGGTTGAGAGAAGATCTGTTAGCACATCAGGGGATAATTTGCATGATAGTAGAGGGATCTGTAGAGAATAAGAAACTACATAGGAAGACAGAGATTGGAATACTTCCAACAAATAATTGAAGGCGTAGAGTGTAATTGCTACTATGACATGAAGAGGTTGGCACAGAAGAGGAATTCGTGACGGACCGAATCACACAGCTCAGAAGACTCATGACTCAAAAACAAAGAATCTCATCTGAAAGAAGATGCCAATGTTTGAGGTAATTTTCTTGTATTATGAGGATCGTTGCGTCCAGAGGTACGTTTGTATACAGATTTTTAATATCCAAGGACAGCAAACTGCGATCAGGATGGCAAATTTTACCATCCAGTAGCTGAATTTTGAACTTGGCTGTTTTGTTGTGTATGATGTTAGGAGGGGGGAGAAAGGCTATATTTCAAATATGGGCTTATTAAGGACCTTATTTTATAGTAGATGACTTTATTTTTACGTACTACAACTTAAATTTTTATTATAATGACTAGAAACAGGTCTTTGTTAATAGTTTTCAGTGCTTGGAAGTTCCTCTGTTCCTGATGCCTTGTTGTTTGGTTTGATAATGTTGTACGCATACGCTGTTCGAGCACCCTAACATTTCGCTTTTTACTTCGTATGAATGTTTCGGTGGCACATGTTGATTTCCTGTTTTATGTCATCATTTTAACTAATTAGTCTATTTTATACAGGGTACCTTAATGTACTTTTGGTTTCATGTGGTTGCAATGGTTTGCTTAAATGTATCTTAATTTTTTGAGTTTACATAATATTTATATTTCGTAAACGTGCCTTACACCGGTCATGCGCGCCACCTGGGCATTCCTAGCCACACTAAACGCTGTGTTTGCATCTTGTGCAGTATTATTTGTGTGCAGCCCAGATCTGCGATATTTTCGAACCGGGGCAAAAAACTTGGTAGTCGCCCCCCCCCCCCTACTCCCCCTCGAGCGTTTGAGATAGGACATCAAAAACTTTTTAAAAATCGAGTTTTCAAAAATCATTTTGTGGCGGGAACCTTTCAGCAGAGTTCGATGTATAAAACACACATGTTAGACGAAATTTAAGACATGTTATTTGGTGTTGAATGTGCCGAAGTGTAGTGCCACGCCTCTCCACACAGCAATCTTCTATCGCACATCACTGTGTTCCACTCTATGCAATTCGGACGTGTATATTTTGTAATGGAAGCCATGCAAAGCCATGAAGCCTATATTCAGGACAGTGCAAAATTAAAATGTCCTGTGGTGCCCCTCCTGCTCCGAGTCGGCTGGTTTAACATCCTGCCCCTCTTAAAAAAATAAATAAATAAAAATCAAATAAAAAAACTCAGAATTAACGGTGGGTGGGATTATTTGTGACCAGGAGAATAAGAACTCTTCATAAAATTTGCACTCTTTATTGCTTATTAGTTAATGACTTTCTCTTTTGTGTGACAAAGTTAAATATATGAAACATAAAACCAATGAAGACAAGAGACAAACAAGGCAGCACATATTTATTCATTCCTTAGGTCCCAGCATCTTTTTCTCTCTAATCTTGTTACTGCTTTACGTGGCGTGCTTTCCTTTCTTTGGAAGAGTCTATTACCTACATGAAAAATCGAAATGTCGCTGTCTAATACTGAAAAAGCTGTTAATAGGACCGAAGACTGGTGTGGTTTCTCGATCTGATTAAGTCAATTTTGTCACTGTCTTCTAGATAAAACGAAATAGGCCTTTCTAATACTGCAGCAACGGTAACACACGCCAAGCGAAACTGTTTTCGCACAGAAGGTCATTTTTATCTACCTCATTTACATAAATAACATTACAGAATATAATTCACTAAGTTCCAATAAATACCTATTAGGACTACTACAAGAAAAAAGTTTTATGTTAGGAAATAGTTTCACATTTCATACGTTCCGCATTCTCAAGCATGATATCGAAAATTAATGGCAGTACAAAATTTTTATACAGATTTCGAATTGTCCATATAACTTGTGTGATGTCCCCGTTTCTTCTCCTTCTTCTTTCTGACAAACCATCTTGTCATCACCAATTCTGTAACTGTTCCTGACATAGACAAAACTTATTCTCCGGTAAAGTTCAATAACCCTCCCAGAGTCACCAGTTTAGTTATCTCGCGTTTATTCTCCGGTTAGGCGTTATTACGCGTTTTCTACGCTATCCCGAGGGTAGAACTTATGCGGCTGCTAACCAGGGACCGTACAACTGGCTCTTAGTAGTGTAGTGACCTGGTACAAATTTTCTGTCAAAATTTCATTTTCTTGGATATACCTGGAGGATAATATGTAATCTTTCTTACCTGTTGTTCCTGTTATTTGCTTATTTCCACTCTGGCAGTCTGAATCTATGGACTTAGTTCATAATTATAACAACGCTTATCATTGGCGTACCTAATCAACCACATAAATAAACAGCGATTGGCATCCAACCATCCGGATTTATTCAGCTCAGATAGTACAGTCTCGTCCCCTTTTGTCTGCGGAGAAGTTTCATTTCTAGATGCGACGGGGATTCCCCTGGCAGAAACATCACTTACGCTATGCATGCAGTGAAAAACCATCTTATGATTCGTTCAGAAATGAACTTGGGACGTGTTCGAAAATGTTCAAAAACCAACAGGGATGCGTTTAAAATTATATGAACAATCGATAGACCAATGTGCCCTGCCTGCTAGGCACTTTGTGAAACTTGTTTTCTCCTTCCAGAATATGAATTTGGCGTCCCATGAAATTGCCTCCCGTTGCAGATACCCCGGATTTCCCCCTCCCCCCTACCCCTAGATCTGGGTCTGATTGTGTGCACGCCAAAAGGATACTGTGCTTCGTTCTGGGTGCACCTCATACTACGTTTATTTTTGTAAGTGTTGCCCTATTTTGTACTACTATGGCAGTATCAGCTGGTGTTGAAGATAACATGCGATAGTAGATGAAATTTTTCCGTCACCGGTCTGTACCTTCATAATATACTGGCGGTTTTCTTTTCTTTTATCTGGGTCCATTTCGCATTTAATGCGTTTTTTATGACGGATGGATTCCATGTTTAGTTACGGTTGCGTCGTTTTGCGGGTAACGGGCAACTTTCATATCCATCTATTTTTATGTATGTTTTTACCTACGTAGTCGTATAAGACAGGGCCTTCCTCTATCTCTTGCTGATTGATTGCTCTCTTGTTTTTCTAAACAATCTGATGATGCACCAATAGTGAAAACGCGTCATTGACATTACATTATTTCGCAAGCGAGACTTTTTATTCTGAAATATGTTATTGCCTGGTGAGACACTGTATCTTTATGGAATAACCCCGGAATGTCGATAATTCCATCGATTTCTAAACGAGATAATTCGTTATCTTGTGAGAAGAAATACCAAGTTCTGCGTAAGGATACGATCTTGCTTGCTGCGTCATTTCGCTTCATCACTGACGTGCACTGTATCCTGGTATAACATGCAGCTGTCAGGTGCTCTGATGTCGCTTCGAACAGAATATTTTTCGGGTGATATGTTTTCTGTTTTCCATATTGTTTGTTTGGAATTATACTTTTGCGGCGTGTTCTGCGTTATTTCAGTTACTCCCCTGCTTTTGCGAGTCTTTTACGTCGCATCCTCTAGAAGATGGAACTTCCTCTACACAAGCCTGGATAAACTGGGTGATCGACGAACGTGTTGTTTGTCTGTAAACATTGCAATGCTGTGTGCACTCCTCATACATCCTCCGTTTACGTAAACTCTATTTGAAGTTCAAATAGAGAACGAGTTTTACATTTGACGTAAATAAATATGAAAACGGATCTAACAGCTAGCGGTACTGGGCTACTAGGACCCGATCGTTTATCGGATTACCGGATTAGCACTTCCACCGGTTCCTGTCGTCCCTCACATTTCATACTAGCACTATTCAGAGGTACATCTTATTCCTGTTTAATGCTTTCATAGGGCAGATATTTCACAGAGGTTTCTTTCAGAGATTAAAAGCGGGTATTTTGCTTTAGAGCCGATATTAACAGTTTCTGTTACTTATCGAAACAGGTGACAAAAGTTGTGATTTCAAAGAAGTTAGACATGAATGTTCGGTCTTCTCAATGTAGGTTTCCTTCCGGTTACGCATCTAACTTCTTTTTTATGTTACTATTATTTCGTTGTAAGGTTATAGCACATAGCATATCAGTTCAGTCACTAATTTTACTGTGTTTTTCCCTAAGCAAAAATCAACACTAAGATCAGCGAGTGGTCATGAAGCAGTAATACCAGTTATTATTGTTCAATGATGCGTGACAGATTTTTCAACAACTACTTTTATGTAACTTCTCTCATTTGTGAGAATATCTTCTATCTTCTTTCAAAACCTCCCTCGCAAGTTAGGTTCGAGTTACGACACGCATACGCGACCCCCCCCCCCCCCCCGCCCCTCTACACATACACACATACCCCCTCTGCCCCCCTCTCTCTCTCTCTCTCTCTCTCTCCCTCTCTCTTACACACACACACACACACACATACACACACACGCGCGCGCGCGCGTGCTCCGATGAAAGCGAAGGAACTATTGAAAGGTACTTGAACTCGGATTGAACTCTTTTCTATATTTTGTTCCACAGTAATATAAATATACTGTGGTTGGTTGACACGAAAGTTTTCTGAATATCGTACCGCGTCATAATGCAGGCAAACTATACTGGAGAACCCAATGTTTTGGTCACAGTAACAGTGGCCTTCCTCTGGATCAAATCAGTAAGCTTTTTTTTACATTATTACACGTACGATACTCACTTGTCAGAAAACTTTTATATGATCTGACTCTGGCGGCGGAAGTCGACGCAATTATAATATTCTGATTGGTTACACCAATTACGAATGGTGTCGCTGTTTAACATTTTTAACGGAAATCAAGAGCTCCTGAAAGCGGGAATACAGTGATACAACAGCTATTAATGTTTTAATACAAATTTTCGCCATCATTTTTGGGATGCATATAAATGTGAAGGCGATAGTTCCACTTCAAGTGCCACTCGAGTATCTAAACGACGCTTAGATCAATAGAGCTATACTGTGCTGTCAGCTTCTATTCACATCTTTATTTCATTTAATGACTTTTGTTTTGCGAAAAGGTCCATTTCAGTCGTTAACAATCGATATTTCGCTGTACTTCTCTATTCAAGTGCTTTCGAATACCGTTAAAAACGTATATCATTCCATTAGAAAGCGGAATTGCTTCAGTGCCCTCGAAATAAAAGCGTCAAGAGTATAATTTCATATAGCACTTTCTAGAGCTAATACTGGGCGAAAAATTTGTATCTCCAGTAGTTTGTGCACTATCAGAGATCTGCACATTTTGTACTACACCATGAACATGTGTATCTGATTTTCTTTTTTTTCCTAACAACTGTAGTCTCCATCTCTGAAACGTTTTAATGCTGGTGACCCATCTGCCAAAGTTTTAAGACGTTCTGATGATTCGCCTATTATTATTTATTCTCTCATGTTCTTTCTTTCAATAGAAACACAAACAACGCCTCAGTATAGGCCTATAGTAGGGCCTGTCATAAAATTTGAATTAACGTATCGACGAAAATAAAGTTACCCGATTAAAATTTTAGCCTTTTTTTTCGTTTTCGGTGGTACCTTAGTTGTTTTAAAATCCGAGGAGGTATGTTCGTCTTTGCAACTAAATGGAAGGCAGATTGTTTGTTGCCATGTGTTCCGCTTCTTTTATCTATCAAGTATCTACAATGTCGTGTAATACCAGGCAGAAATTTCAAAGTTAGGTCTAAAGAACATTTAAGAAGCTGGTAGTATGAAAACAGCCATTCTGCCTTTGCTGAACCCCTGATAAAACATGGAAATGAACCATCCAAAATGGAACAGGAGCGGTTAATAATAACGAAAAACTTCCGATATTACAGACTTTCATATACAAAGACCCTTTGCAATGAAAAAGAAATTAATTATTGACCAAATCAATATAGACAATTACCCACTAATCATGTTAGCCACTAAAACAATAACAACCAGTAATGTGAAGCATACACACAAAATCCACTTACACAAAGAATAACACATTCACACAACAAAAAGAATAACACATTCACACAACAAAACAAATGAACAAATATCAAAACACACACAAAATACAAACAAAGACGTTCAACAAACAATGGAATGCTGAGGTAAGTGTTGTAATAAATATGGATGAAAAACGTTGTAAATCAGCCATCTGGAATATGGGGAGTGGGTAAACATATCTCCAGGACCACTCACATGGACCAGCAACACTGGAAATCGTAACAACAACGATAATTTAACCTCACTAAATTTGTGTTGAGAAAGTTGTTTCTAACCTGAAAAACAAGAGAAAACATGAGAAAAAGTAACATACCAACATAATTGTAATTACTACACAGTGTATATATATATACACTCCTGGAAATGGAAAAAAGAACACATTGACACCGGTGTGTCAGACCCACCATACTTGCTCCGGACACTGCGAGAGGGCTGTACAAGCAATGATCACACGCACGGCACAGCGGACACACCAGGAACCGCGGTGTTGGCCGTCGAATGGCGCTAGCTGCGCAGCATTTGTGCACCGCCGCTGTCAGTTGCAGCCAGTTTGCCGTGGCATACGGAGCTCCATCGCAGTCTTTAACACTGGTAGCATGCCGCGACAGCGTGGACGTGAACCGTATGTGCAGTTGACGGACTTTGAGCGAGGGCGGATAGTGGGCATGCGGGAGGCCGGGTGGACGTACCGCCGAATTGCTCAACACGTGGGGCGTGAGGTCTCCACAGTACATCGATGTTGTCGCCAGTGGTCGGCGGAAAGTGCACGTGCCCGTCGACCTGGGACCGGACCGCAGCGACGCACGGATGCACGCCAAGACCGTAGGATCCTACGCAGTGCCGTAGGGGACCGCACCGCCACTTCCCAGCAAATTAGGGACACTGTTGCTCCTGGGGTATCGGCGAGGACCATTCGCAACCGTCTCCATGAAGCTGGGCTACGGTCCCGCACTCCGTTAGGCCGTCTTCCGCTCACGCCCCAACATCGTGCAGCCCGCCTCCAGTGGTGTCGCGACAGACGTGAATGGAGGGACGAATGGAGACGTGTCGTCTTCAGCGATGAGAGTCGCTTCTGCCTTGGTGCCAATGATGGTCGTATGCGTGTTTGGCGCCGTGCAGGTGAGCGCCACAATCAGGACTGCATACGACCGAGGCACACAGGGCCAACACCCGGCATCATGGTGTGGGGAGCGATCTCCTACACTGGCCGTACACCACTGGTGATCGTCGAGGGGACACTGAATAGTGCACGGTACATCCAAACCGTCATCGAACCCATCGTTCTACCATTCCTAGACCGGCAAGGGAACTTGCTGTTCCAACAGGACAATGCACGTCCGCATGTATCCCGTGCCACCCAACGTGCTCTAGAAGGTGTAAGTCAACTACCCTGGCCAGCAAGATCTCCGGATCTGTCCCCCATTGAGCATGTTTGGGACTGGATGAAGCGTCGTCCCACGCGGTCTGCACGTCCAGCACGAACGCTGGTCCAACTGAGGCGCCAGGTGGAAATGGCATGGCAAGCCGTTCCACAGGACTACATCCAGCATCTCTACGATCGTCTCCATGGGAGAATAGCAGCCTGCATTGCTGCGAAAGGTGGATGTACACTGTACTAGTGCCGACATTGTGCATGCTCTGCACTAGTGGCTCATGCTAAACCCTTCCATCAAGCAATGTATTCCACTAATGGTTCATGCTAAACCCTCCCATAAGGCAATGTATTCCTCTAGCGGCTCATGCTCAACCCTCCCAACAGGCAATGTATTTCAGTAGTGGCTCATGCTAAACCCTCTCATTAGGCAATGTGTTCCACTACTGGATCATGCTAAACCCCTCCATCAGGCGGTGTGTAACTTTGGTGGCTCACTCTAAAACCTCCCACCAGGTAGTGTGTACCACTGGTGGCTCATATTAAACCCTCCCATTGGGCAGTGTGTGTACCATTGGTGGATCACACTAAACCCTCCCATCGGGTCGTGTGTATACCGGTGGCTCACGCTCAGCTCTACCAATAATGCTACCAGCAATATACTAACATTCGACACATTACCTGTCAGGCAGGTGGAACGATCAGGTGTGAATGCAGTTTTGTGTGACGCCTCAACGAGAAAATTTTCTGAACAAATGCCATATCACATAATATGTGATTAATTTAGTACAAATTTATTTTACGTGATGTCTCATCCTTTTAAATGAATTGATCTCTGTCACTTTAAAAATAAAATATCAATATGTTAAAATACCATTCTAGGGCGTTTGAATACGTCCACCGTCCCACCATGAAAAACGGCGAAACCAGCGCTGCCAGATGAAGGGAAGCTGAATACGCGCTGCCCCACGTAGTCCGGGAGCCACCTGCCAACTTTGATGACCAAAACTAAGAAAGTTATGATTCCTTGCCACAGTTTATTTAGTATCGTTAGTAAACGAAGTGACGGTCAGCTCACGCAGATGAGGTGGGTGTTGCTACAGTAGCCCCCACACAGACATAATAATAATAATAATAATAATAATAATAATAACAATAATGTTATAGAAAAACGATATGAAAAAAGGCGAGACTTCGTCGAAATGATTATCACGTTGTACAAGAGCGGATAAAAGTAGTCTGATGACTTCGTTATAGGGTATTATACATTGGCTTTACGCGTACACATGCGAAAAATATGGACTGATTATAATGATACTATAAAAGCTGGAAATGGTAGTTAACTTTAACAGTTGAGTGAAAAAAAACAGTTTGCCGAGTTTTTCGCGGGGGTAAAGGGCCCAGCTGACGACCGAAAGATACGGCGCATAGCTATGGACGCAGGCATGTTAGTTTTCACTGCGTCAAGTGAGCACTTTCCCACTGCAGAAAACTCGGCATACAATCTTTTTCGCGTAACTGTTACAGATAACTTTTATTTCATAAAGTTTCAGCTTTCTTGGTTCCCGATAGCTATTAATTTTGATTAACAAGACAAATTCAAATTTTCAAATGTGTGTGAATGCCTAAGGGACCAAACTCCTGAGGTTATCGGTCCCTACACTTACACACTACTTAAATTAACTTATGCTAGGAACAACACACACACCCATGCCCGAGGGAGGACTCGAACCAACGGCACGAGGGGCCGCGCAATCCGGACATGGCGCCTCAAACTCCGCAACTAACAACTCAAACGCGTCGATGCGCGCGGACGCGTTGCATCCATGTCACTATATCGTCTGTTTCTCTCGTGGCCTAAATTATATTATTGGTTGTATTAAAAATGCAACTACATTTTATTCATTTACTGAAGAAATAGCTTATTTACAAATACGTTTGAGGAATCAAAGTAGTTGTTGTTGTGGCCTATAGTCCAGAGACTGGTGTGATGCAGCTCTCCATGCTACTCTATCCTGTGCAAGCTTCTTCATTTCCAAGTACCTACTGCAACCTACATCCTTCTGAGTCTGCTTAGCGTATTCGTCTCTTGGTATCCCTCTACGATTTTTACCCTCCACGCTGGCCTCCAATACTAAATTGGTGATCCCTTGATGCCTCAGAACATGTCCTGTCAACCGATCCCTTCTTCTAGTCAAGTTGTACCACAAATGTCTCTTCTCTCCAATTCTATTCACTACCTCCTCATTAATTACGTGATCTACCCATCTAATCTTCAGCATTCTTCTGTGTCACCAAATTTCGAAAGCTTCTATTATCTCGGTAATGCAGGCATTTAGTATGGTGTTGGCTCACCCTCAGCCTTGATGACAGCTTCCAATCGGGCAAGCATACGTTCAATCAGGTGCTGGAAGTTTTCTTGGGGGATGGCAGCCCATCCTTCACGGAGTGCTGCACTAAGGATAGGTATCGATGTCGGTCGGTGACACCTGGCACGAAGTCGGCGTTCCAAAACATCCCAAAAGTGTTCTATAGGATACAGGTCTGGACTCTGTGCTGGGCAGTCCATTATAGAGATGTTATTGTCGTGTAACCACTCTGCCACAGGTTGTTCATTTTGAACAGGTGGTCGATCGTGTTGAAACATGGAGTCACCATCTCCGAACTGCTCTTTTACAGTGGGAAGCAAGAAAGTGCTTAAAACATCAATGTAGGCCTGTGCTATGATAGTGCCACGCAAAACAAGGGGGTGCAAGCCCCCTCCGTGAAAAACACCACCACACCATCGGACCGCCACAATGTGTACCGTGATTCGTCACTGCACACAACGCTTCTCCACCGTCCAGGCGTCCAATGTTTATGCTCCTTACACCAAGCGGGCCGTCGTTTGGCATTTACCGGGGTGATGTGTGGCTTATGAGCAGCCGCTCGACCATGAAATCCAAGTTTTCTCACCTCCCGTCTAACTGTCATAGTACTTGCGGTGGATCCCGGTGCAGTTTGGAATTCCTGTGTGATGGTCTGGATAGACGTCCGCCTACTACACATTACGACCCTCTTCAACTGTCGGCGGTACTCTGTCAGTCAACAGCCGAGGTTGGCCCTTTACGCTTTTGTGCTGTACGTGTCCCTTCACGTTTCCACTTCATTATCACATCGGAAATAGTGGACCTAGAGATGTTTAAGAGTGTGTAAATCTCGCGTACAGACGTATGACACAAGTGAAGCCCAGTCACGTTCGAAGTCCGTGAATTCCGCGGAGCGCCCCATTCTGCTCTCTCACGATGTCTAATGACTACTGAGGTCGCTGATATAGAGTCCCTGGCAGTAGGTGGCAGCGCAATACATCTAATACGAAAAATGTATGTTTCTATGGGTGTCCGGATAGTTTTGATCATATAGTGTAACTCTCTACCTTGTTGTTCAGTTACGTTGCACGACACGTTATTACGCTCGGTGAAATGCGAGCTCTTTTTTACTCGAACGTAAGTCTCTTGAGCTGTTAATTTGATTCAGTCACACATTCCACATCTGTTACATATCATCTAATCTGTTGTCACTTCATAATGCAGTGACAAGTCATAACGGTCGTCATTCGGCCATAACTTATGGTTAAAATTTTTGAACAGGACTTCCAGAGACTGCTACCAGCCATTACTTTTCTGAACTTCCGCTGTTTAACCTTGCAACAGGTTTCAAGGTATATCATCATCATCAGGCATAAATGGCAATACAAAGGCATACAACATACTGTAGATACACATGTATCTTAAAGTAGTTGGGCTCTCTCTTGGTACGTGCAGAATACAACTGTTTTGAGTAGTGTTCAGATCAGAGTGGTTTCTCCCTCAGCTCATTAAATGAAAACCGAAACATTACGATCAATATTTCTCCTAATATTTCTGTCAGTAATGTATTCGGGATAACAGCTTCAGAGGAAGGAGAAAAACTAAACATCGGAAGTCGAGTATCTCCGTATTAGAACTGTTAAAGAGGAATAACTAATTACGCTTTACTTGCTCATTGCTTGTCCAGTGCTCACTGGCACTGTGGACCATGCGCTGCGTCAGTAGTGTCTCCACTGCATTGTCTCTGTTGCTGTTTCCTCCCAGCTGACTACGTTCAGAGCTTCCGCATCTTTCTTTACGTCGTGTTTCTGGCCTACCCAGGGGCCTTTGTTATAATGTGTACAATGAACGCTTCCTCACGAGGTCGGTTTCTGGCATACGAATTATGTAACCTGCCCATTGAAATAGTCTGATCTTTGAGTACTGTAAAACATTGGGCCAGTTCATGACCTCGTAAATTTCATCATTCGGTTTTGCTCCCCAAGTATGTCTGTCTCTCGCTGGGCCCCAGCTTCTTGTCATCGCCTTTCTTTTAAATCTTAGAAGCTTTTGTGCAATGGAGCCAAATGATTCTATAATTCCGTCGTGGATTATCTAGTGTAGTACTGTAGTGTCAGGCTTCGTAAAGTTTGTGTTGTTCACAGACGATCCCTCTGTTTCAACCGTGATGGCGCATTTAATTAACTAACATCATCATGTATAGTAATATACAGTAGGCTGTTCCAATAGTGGCCCACAGGGATACAGTCCCATGCCCACCTCTGTTCACACTAGTGACCTGGCGCACGTAATACTGATTACTCACTACACTGCCAGTACTTACTGTCCACTATACTGCCATATGGCACGTAATCTGCACGTGCGCAAGCTGCTTGGCCACCCCTGCCCGAGGGCGCTCAGCCAGTGCAGTATGATCACAAACGCTACGGCCCACCTGCATTTCTGCCCGCATATCAGCTCTTTGCCCATCCCTGCCGACCTCTGCCTGTGGCCACCTGGCTGCCTCAGGTCGGAACGCCAACTGGAACAGCATAGTACAGAGTCGTGCAAATCCATAAATTATGCACGTCTCAGATGACCAGTAACCATAGTCTGTCACCGGGTAGACTGCTACGGGAGAAGATACAGCAATGCAACTTTATTTGTTGCCACACTGTTTGCATGGTGCAGATTTTTCGGTTTTAAATCTCAGTTAACTTCCAATGACTGAATTTGAAGGGGAGATTCACACCCATGGCTAATGCTATCGGCGAATCTTACTTTTGTGTAGTTACAGAGAGTCGTTGGTGAATGAAATCCTTGAAGAAACTGGAGAGGAACTGGTTGGTAGGGTCTTTATGACAGACAACAGGGGCCAATGGCAGCCAGGGTTACTGAGAGAGTGTCTCAGACTTTTATTCTCAGTTCTTATGGACACACTGAGATAATGTCGTCACCTGCTACGAACTTAGGTAGTTGCTATTAAAGTCCAGATTGCTAAGGTGTCGCGCGTGGTATCTAGTGCTTAGGTGCGTGCCTAGAATAAAAACCAAGAGGTCGCGGGATCGAATCCTAGCTGGATCACGGACATTTTCAGTTGGCCTTTAATTCATCTCTCACGGCTTAACGGGGTGAGGAGTTGTCACGGATGACATAAACTGAAGGACCCCTTTCTCCATCTGTATAACTGGGGTAGAATATAGACACGCAAATCAGCAAAGTGGCGTTCAGTTGAAAGACTTGTACATGGCCATTATTATTATTATTAGTTGCTAAGGTCAATAAGATAATATTTCTTACTTGTTCTTAATTCCATATCCACCTGACACAAAGAAGTTAAAGAACTGTGACTGGTTTTGTGTATATACTGATTTTTAACGTTTAAAATCATGTTTTCTTCTCATTTGCATATTGTAATGAATGTACCGGTGACAAATAAGTACAAGCGACATAGACATAGCTTCCCCTTTCACTTTGTCCACTTTACGGCATTTTCACATTTATAAAATCATTAAGGTACCACTAACTGTTAACGACACGCTACAGTTACTGAGATGGGGTTTTAGGTAGCCAGATGAATATCTTACAGTATTTTTTTGGTGGTATTCTAACAAATATCTACTTTTAACTTTTTAACATTCGTCTGTACATATAAAGATGGCCTATTGTCGCTGAAACCGGTTAGCGAAAATGTATTTAAAATTGTGAGCTACGAGGTGCATTCAAGTTCTAAGGACTCCGATTTTTTTTTCTAATTAACTACTCACCCGAAATCGATGAAACTGGCGTTACTTCTCGACGTAATCGCCCTGCAGACGTACACATTTTTCACAACGCTGACGCCATCATTCCATGGCAGCGGCGAAGGCTTCTTTAGGAGTCTGTTTTGACCACTGGACAATCGCTGAGGCAATAGCAGCACGGCTGGTGAACGTGCGGCCACGGAGAGTGTCTTTCATTGTTGGAAAAAGCCAAAAGTCACTAGGAGCCAGGTCAAGTGAGTAGGGAGCATGAGGAATCACTTCAAAGTTGTTATCACGAAGAAACTGTTGCGTAACGTTAGCTTGATGTGCGGGTGCGTTGTCTTGGTGAAACAGCACACGCGAAGCTTTTCCCAGACGTTTTTGTTGCAGTGCAGGAAGGAATTTGTTTTTCAAAACATTTTCGTAGGATGCACCTGTTACTGTAGTGCCCTTTGGAACGTAATGGGTAAGGATTACTTCCCCGCTGTCCCAGAACATGGACACCATCATTTTTTCAGAACTGGAGATTACCCGAAATTTTTTTGGTGGCGGTGAATCTGTGTGCTTCCATTGAGCTGACTGGCGCTTTGTTTCTGGATTGAAAAATGGCATCCACGTCTCATCCATTGTCACAACCGACGAAAAGAAAGTCTCATTCATGCTGTCGCTGCACGTCAACATTGCTTGGCAACATGCCACACGGGCAGCCATGTGGTCGTCCGTCAGCATTCGTGGCACCCACCTGGATGACACTTTTCGCATTTTCAGGTCGTCATGCAGGATTGTGTGCACAGAACCCACAGAAATGCCAACCCTGGAGGCGATCTGTTCAACAGTCATTAGGCGATCCCCCAAAACAATTCTCTCCACTTTCTCAACCGTGTCGTCAGACCGGCTTGTGCGAGCCCGAGGTTGTTTCGGTTTGTTGTCACACGATTAAACTGTCGCACCCACGAACGCACTTTCGACACATCCATAACTCCATCACCACATGTCTCCTTCAACTGTCAATGAATTTCAATTGGTTTCACACCACGCAAATTCAGAAAAGAAATGATTGCACGCTGTTCAAGTAAGGAAAACGTCGCCATTTTAAGTATTTAAAACAGTTCTCATTCTCGCCGCTGGCGGTAGAAATCCATCTGCTGTACGGTGCTGCCATCTCTGGGACGTATTGACAATGAACGCGGCCTCATTTTAAAACAATGCACATGTTTCTATCTCTTTCCAGTCCGGAGAAAAGAAATCGGAGGCCTTAGAACTTGAATGCACCTCGTAGATGGTGGTATTCAGACAATAAGAACATGTAGATCACTGGCGTGTCACTAAGACAACTTAATGTCTTGTTTTAGTGATACTGAGCTAAATAGTCATTTCCGACCTTGAGCTGCGAATATCAAGTTACGTATCAGGTATCGTGATGACTATCAAAGAGCTCTTATAGCAACTCGAATATCCAAGATTTTACCAGCCTGAGTTTCCTTTCATTCTTCTGGGAAAAGCGCCCCTTAAAATTCTTGAAAGAGTCTGCGATGCACAGTGCCTGGTGCTCCTAGCACTGTGGTTGTTATTCTCGGATGCCCAAGTACTGGGGAACGGTCTCCTGACGCTGCTGTGGACATTACGCAAGGACGGCATTTGCGAGCGGCTGCCTGCTTTCGCAGCCCACATTCCCGTCCGGCGGCAGCTTGGTGCCAGCCGTATGACGTCCGAGACCAGTACCAGTGCGCTATTCAGGTCGCGCACAGGGCCCCAGTCACGCCTGCCCTGTTACAGAAATTGTTCGCACGTACGGTCCAGCACGGGCGGGCAAACTAGTAGCAGATCTATAGGGATGCGTCTGTACCAGTAGCAGATCGACAGGGATGTGTTTGTGACAGTGGCTTTTGTTCGCAATTTGCCGCTTTGCGTACGTGTTGCTACAGTGAGCTCCCAGTCTGGCTACAGTTGCTCAGACGGTCAGTAATATCTTTACATAAAAGATTTAAAGAACACAACACCAATGTTTATTGACTGCTACAAGGAGAGATAGTTTTATGGAGTGGGAAAAGTGCTGGAAAGTATTCAACCTCTTTAAATGGAACTCAGTTCTTAAAATTTCTAATGCTGATTTAAATAGTATAAAGTTCTCAAGATTTATTATAAGCTTATAAATGTCATAATACAACGATATGCAACGCCTATTATGTCTTTAAGATTTTTTGTACGAAAATTTTTTGCAAGCTTTCAAACGGCACATGCTATAATACACTGATATACAAACGCCTTCCACAGGCCAACATCTTGTAAATTTCAAATAAATAGAATCAGTGTGCTTCACATGTGAAAGACCGGTTAAATTGCGAGCCGCCACAACAGCCTACTAGCCTCATCCCAGAATGGCAACAGGCTCCACATACCATTAACACAATAGCAAATCACAAAAATGCGCCAAGGCCCCCAACAATACATAAGACACCTTTTGCACTAAAATGTTAAAAGAAAGAATGGACTGAAATTGCCCTGCTTGGGTTTAAAATTTTCATCCAAAATAAACGATAAATTTTACTACTAAGAAAGAGAACGGATCCCCAAAAATTAATAATTACTTCTTAGCATATCCAAGATGTGTGACGAAAATAGTTCTCAGAGATCCACTTTGCGTAATTTCGACCTCGAATTTCGATAATTTAAATCCAAAAGAACCTGTTTTACTTTAAATTTAACGAAGGTAACCACGTCAGAGTTTGATAACAACCACCAAAAGAACATATAACACGAAAACTCCCTCAAATAAATTCATGAATTATTCAGGAAACGATTATTCCTTTGTTTCATTATCATTGTAAAAGCCAAATAAACTTGTACTTGGTAATGAGACTGACCCAGTACGACTTCTTACTGAAAGTAAACACAGCGCACGTAGTTGACATCTGTCAGATTCACAGTTCCCACCTTTGGTGTGCCTTGCAACAATAGCGAGTGAACAGCTTTGCTGTGATTAGTCAGCGCTCAGAATTTAATGGCGGACGCAGCAAGGGGACTGACACATACCACAACCAAAACACGGAAATAAGCCTGATAGTTAAAAAAATGTTATGATGATCTCTCTATTGGCAGGAGAGAAGTGCCAAGTTGGAAGTGATCATGAGAAATGGATTGAATAATTAACAAAAAGCCAGCCGGTGTGGACGAGCGGCTCTAGGCGCTTCAGTCTGGAACCAAGCGGGCGCTTCGGTCGCAGGTTCGAATCCTGCTTCGGGCATGGATGTGTGTGATGTCCTTAGGTGAGTTAGGTTTAAGTAGTTCTGAGTTCTAGGGGACTGATGACCTCAGATGTTAAGTCCCATAGTGCTCAGAGCCATTTGAACCAACTAACAAAAGGATAACGTTCTACGAGTCAGGGCGTCGAATGTCAGAAACTTGAATGTGGTAGGGAAGCAAGAAAATCTGAAAGGGTACTGCAAAAGCTCAATCTATATATAGCGTTGGTCAGTAAAGTGAAATTGAAAGAAGACAAGTAATTCTGGCCAGATGAGTATTGCGTGATAACAACACCTGCAGAAAATGGTACAACGGGAGTTGGATTCATTATGAATACAAAGGTAGCGCAAAGAGTGTGTTACAGTAAACAGTTCAATGGCAGGGTTGTTCTGGTCAGAATCGACAGCAAACCAACACCGACGACGATAGTTCAGGTATAAATACCGACGTTGTAAGCTGAATATGGAGAGAGAGAGAGAGAGAGAGAGAGAGAGAGAGAGAGAGAGAGAGAGAGAAAGTATGAGGATATTTAAAGGATAATGCAGCACATAAAGGGAGATGAAAACCCAATAGTCATGCGGGACTCGAATGTACTCAGGGGAAGAAGTAGAAGAAAAGGTTACAGGAGAATATGGCCTTGGGAATGAGAGAGGAGGAAGACTAATTGAGTTCTGTAATAAATTTCAGCTAATAATGGCTAATACTCTGTTCAAGAATCACAAGAGGAGAAGGTGTACTTGGTTAAGACCGGGTGATACAGGAAGATTTCAGTTATATTACATCATGGACAGAGATTCTGAAATCAGATACTGGATTGTAAGGCATACCCAGGAGCAGATATAGACTTAGATCACAATGCAGTAGTGATGAAGAGCAGGCTAGCAGGCTGAAGTTCAAGAGAGTAGTAAGGAAGAATCAATACGCAAAGAAGTGGGATACAGAAGTACTAAGGGATGACGAGATACCCTTGAAGTTCTCTAAGGCTGTAGATACAGCAATAAGGAACAGCTCAATAGGCAGTACAGTTTAAAAGGAAAGGACATCTCTAAAAATGGCAGTCACAGAAGTTGGGAAGAAAAACATATGTACGCGAAGGTAACTACGAAGAAACCATAGGAAACAGAAGAAATACTTTAGCTCATCGACGAAAGAAGGAAGTTAAAGACGTTCAGGGAAATTAATGAATACAGAAACGCAAGTCGCTGAAGAATGAAACAGCTAGGAAGTGGAGGGAAGCTAAAACGGAAGGGCTCTATAAAAATGTGAACAAATCTAAAAAGAAATGTTCAGTCATTCTGCAAATGTACAAAAAAATATGCAAGGAAAATAGTAAAATTATTTGTGATGAGTGTTGTTTTTAACTGGCAAATATTCAGCTGTGAACCAGTACAACCGACAGTTAATTATTCGACACTGGAAAGTTCTGACGTAGTTTATAATATCGTTTGTCTTATTATACCAAAATAAAGGTCAAAGTATGGTAGAAAACACCATCTTATACATTCTGCGTCAACCACCCCTTGAAAGTTTGATATTTTTTTAACACGAAGATTAGTGTTTGTTTTAAGGTAGGACTTATTTATACTTCCTTCTGTTTTGGTTTTACTTGTCACGAGGACCACAAATTGGAACGTCGGAAAGTTAGAGACGGAGGTAGGTAATACCTGCTTTTCTTTTCAACATAGTCCGCCCCTGGTAGCTGAGTGATCAGCGCGAAGGAATGTCATACCTAACGGCCCGGGTTCGATTGCCGGCTGGGTCGTAGATTTTCACCGCTCAGGGACTGGATGTTGTGTTGTCCTTATCATCATCATTTTATCCCCATCGACACGCAAGTCACCGAAGTGGCGTCAACTCGAAAGACTTGCACCAGGCGAACGGTCTATCCGACGGGAGACCCCAGCCACACGACATTCCATATTTTCAACATATTTGTTACTCTTTCTTTAGGTATAAGAACAGTTAAACTAAATGTGGTAAGCCTATTGGGGATATTGCGAAAAAAGTATATTTTTGTAATGTTCTACTTCTTGGAAACTTGTTTTTCACAAAAAAATTTAATTAAATGAGAAGTGTTACTGCACGTATTTTGCTTCTCGGTTAAAAACGGGGACAACTATACATCCCGACTGATTTTCTCGAAGCACCAGGACATATATGTGAAAACCAGGACTGTCGCGGCAACACCGGGAATTCTGGTCAGCGTAATAACTCCATGTCCGTATGTGTGCGATTACACGAGTTCCCGTTTCTAACGTTCCGTACACAGTTTTAAAACAGCATAGTATCGAATTCCATCCACTGATAACGATATTATAGTCCGAACACTTTAGTAATCACGTTCGCGAGTTAACAGTTTTGACAGAAACAGTGCCATACGTCACGATGTGCTTGCAAGCCTCCGTGGGGACAGTTATGTTTTAGCGCACGCGGCAACTCGTTAAGTCGCAAACGAGATAATAGAATTCAAAGTACATTAGTTCGTGGCGCTCGGTTAGCTGCGAACAGTTCAGTTCTCGTAACGACAATCACAGTCTATTAACGCAAGCATTGTCACTGCTGTTTATAGTACGCCACGAAACTCACAGCACTCACACCGTCTAACATTTTGACCCACGTTGAAGTTTAGTTTAAGCCGTGGTCGAGAACTAAGAACGAAGCCATGATTTTTCGTGTGATTCTGTCTAGCACCATTACAAAACATAAACCGCGCGTACGCCACGTCATTCCACACCTGACCGTCTTCACAGTCGACTCACACTATCGATTTCGCTCTTGCATCGCAGTTCATACAGGAGTGTTGCATATTAACATTTGTTTCCACACAGCTCATTACACGTAAGCATTACAAATAAAATGAAACTTTTACATGCTCAGTTAAAAGAGACTCTAGTAGCAATAACAATAAAGAAAAATGTAGTAACATTTCATATTGCAGATCGAAACAATAAAAAAAATATATACTAGACAATCAAAGATATGTGTACATAGCAAACAAAGCAGAAGTATAGAAAGATGAAAATGAAGGAAATATCTCTTATAATTAGCGATATCTTCACAAAGGGCACAACAGTTTAACATATAATTGGGCTAATCCATTCCGGCAAAACAACTGTCAATAGCACAACAAACCGGATTTGAATAATCTCCATTTGACAGATCTTAATGGCTAATTATTTACCAGTATACCAATTTGTCAATGGCAGACAGTTGCGGCCGTAAAATCATTAGAATATTTGCCATACACTAGTTCATATCCTGACCCCAGTCCCACTGATAACAATTATGAAAGACAATTATATTTTAAGCAAACACTCCTGCGGTTTGAACACTGCACTAAATGACTTGAGTGTGAACTTTAAATATATTCCAACGTAAGTCATCCAGTCATCAGATACATCAGCCACTGGAAACCAGAACGGTGGACCGTTTTACATTTGCAAGCCACGTTCACTACACCTTGCCGGAACAGTAAAAGATAAGTGCTGAGAATATCAATAAATACACATTGCGTCCAGCACATTTACGGTGGATTTCCAATCTTTCACAGACTTCACCGAAATTATAATGGGATTCAATATACGGCACGTTCCCGTCCAGGGAACGGCAACCATTCCTCCCAAGGCGCCACATCCGAATCAGTACATTCGCTTATCTCCAGGCGCAAACCCCGCGATACCTTCCCGTCTTCTTCAGGGAAGCAGAATCAGTTGCCTTCAACCAGCCAACGAATACCGCGTACTGAGCTGCAGACAGCTTCGCTCTCTCTCTCTCTCTCTCTCTCTCTCTCTCTCTCTCTCTCTGCAGTCGCGGCAACACTCGCTCTCCGCCACTGAATCAACTGCCTTAGGCTAGGCGCAAACTGAGACGCGTGTAGCACGTGTGACGTGACAAGACACTACAGCGCGACACGCACGTGCCGCACGAGTGGCGCGGGTCCAGCGCATACTGCGACGTGTACACCATACTTCGCATGCGCCGGCTGGAGACGCTCTGCGCTGACAGAACCGAAGCGCGCGCAACTTCTTATCTTTCCTTCGTGACGAAGTGCCCATCAACTCGCTAATGACCATTCTTATTGTGATGTACACATTTTAGTAAGACACTACGCAAAACTCAAAAAGTTTGCAACGAAAATTAGGGGTCGCTATGATTTTGCGTTTGGTGCGTATTAAACCATACGTTGCTGCGTATCAAATTTAGCTAACATGCTGAATTTTTGTTTAGATTTGGGAGGAGGTATCTATCTGCCTCCGATCTCGAGAAAATGGATCTCATGTAGCGCGCTCACTTTCGATCTCACGCCCGCGAGAATGAAATACTCGCAACCTCTCTCATATCTCCTAAACCGCTCGAGACATCGAAACGAAAGTTTGGCAAACGATAGCACAAAAGGAGGAGAGTGTTTTGTCAATTCTTAAACACACGGAACTTTCTTATCTATGGCGATATATGAGTGTTTATACTTCCCTTATTATTTATTTCACTCCAGTGACTGTAATTTCTTAAGAGTTATCGACAGCTAGCGAAACAAGAGCTTCGTAGTATCAAAATAAACACGAAATTTCTGCAAACCGACACCATGAGATTTTTCGTAAGCTATTGAGCTCTGTGATTGCCAATTACTTGTTTAATGAGGCACTCCGTTTCGGAATTCTGTCTCAATAGCTGCTGTGAGATGAGTTTGGCAAATTACACTGTGACAAAGGAAGTACAATTAAACCATTCACCAAGAGAAATGTGGCCGTTACTCACAAACGGTGATGCTTCTTCGAATGAGAAAAGATTAACAACTCACACAAAAACAGATTGCCAATTCCGTTGGAATTTTGGTGGAATCCACGTAACCCATCGTATTTTTAACACTGAGCGACTGGAATTGAAGCTTACCAAAGGATTTTATTCCTTCTCTTGATCTGAGCAGTATTAAAATAATGACGAGCGTTCCTTCAGGCGGAATGATAGGCACATGCCAGATACTGTTTACTCACCTACGGCTTGCCAAACTGACAATGTGTGATCGCGAATAAAATAGCTGTTATTGAGAAAAATAAACAACTGATCTGTCGCACAACACAACGGCCAGTGTACTGTCAGCAGCGGAGGATAATGCACGCGACAGGAATGCGCAAGCTAGCTATGTGTGCCTTGTGAGTTGGAGTTCGAAAAACATTGTCATGAAAGTAGATCTGCCTTTGTCAGCAGTACATTTCAACAAATTAAATATATCTAATAATAACACTCTTTTAGGATATTCCTACTTTCGTAATAATACCGACCATTTTCTTCATTTGTGTAGTCTGTTGTATAATTAGTTTATTAATGCTGATAATGTGCATGCAACAATTGAAATGCTTTTTCTCATCACAGCGAACCAATTTCAACATTGTTATTTGTGAATGCTTTTCGACTGTTTCTAGCTTGCAGTGGAAATGTGATGCTCACATGCATGTAGTACAGTGTGTCGTATTACATCCATATCAGAGTAACCACAGTGAGACTTCCATACTTCAGATCTTGGACGCTTTTTATCACGAGCACAAAGGGATCATACCTGTGGAGATTATTCCTTTCTAAATTTTTGTAACAGATCGTACAGATACGCCAGCGTACTAGGCAGCGAGAAAATAACCTTGTTTTACTTTCCTACCTTTATTCTTAATCACATGATTTTATAATATTCCTTCCTTCCTTACTCACTACCCTCTGTCCCTTCTTACGATCTGAAAACATCGCGGAGGCATATGCTACAATTCCAGCGGCCAATGGCTCATCAGTTACTGAAGTATGCATTTTTGTTGACAGAAGAAAACAAAACAAAACTATACAGATATAAATAACAGAAAAGTATAATGTACCAACGAAGAAAGATGGAGCGTTTACATGGCGAAAAACGAAACAGTACCCAAAGGCAATGAAATTTAGTACACAGTAAGGCAAAATTTATCGTAAGGGCTGCTCATATGCACCGTTCCGATGTGAGCATATGGCCGGGCTACTTCTCCGCTCCCCGCCTCAAATTTCCCACGGTGCTAGCGAGGCACGCGCGGCGCGTGGCGCGAGAAACTGTGCCTCAACCACAACGCCGCACGACCTGGCGCAGGCGCGTGTCGCGTCCCAGTCGCGTCGCGTCGCAATTTGCGCGGTCCCATTTGAACCTGTGATGTTACAAAAACGCGCGCTGCGCTACGTCGCGCCACACGCGCTATACGCGTCTCAACTTGCGCCTGTTACACACACGTGGCCACGCGGCTGCTACCCGCTGGAGCTCGCTTCCATGTCTGAACTGGCTGAGAACATGCCCGAGCATTAACTGACCTTTAGAGACATATTGTCTGTCTACGCCGTGGCACCACCAATCAAAGATTGCCTTCGTAACAGCCGAATCGAAACGCACCGCGCCGCTACGGCTGAGTTGCAGTTATAGGTATGAGATGTGCTTCTTGTGTCATTAAACCTCGGATGCATGATTGGCTAGACAAGCAAAAATGCATGAGATGGGTCTGTGAGTACTAAATGTTAGCAGTATTTCGACACTTTATGGCCTATTCAGCTCATGATGCCCCATATTGAACTGGATAAAGAATGTAACAGCAGTGATAATTAGGTTCAAGAACAATTTTCTCTATTTTGTCGCATTTCTGTTTCATCCATTTTTCCCTTGCTTCTTCAATTTCTCTTCTTAATTCATTATTCAGTTTCATGTACATCTTTTTGCTCTCTTCATTTTCTATATTTTTCCACTTTCTTCGCTCTTCCATCTTTTTCAACATGTATTCTGTTACCCATTCTGGTACTTTGGGATACTCTAATTACTAGAACAGAATCCATGAGTCCTTCCCTCATTCTTATCCATTTGTCATTAACACTTTCATCAACACTACCTCTTTTCCATTCCTCCATTAATCTGTTTCTCAAATATGATGCCTTTCCGACCTCTTTGTGTTTTTTTATGTTTAGTCTTTCTTTTACTTCACATCTCCATACTTTTTCCGACTTCACTTGTATTTCTCCCATTACTAGGTTGTTGTCTGAATTTACATCCGCTCCTGGACAAGGTTTGGCATTCTTCAAACAGCTCTCAAACTTATTTGTATCAGGATGCAGTCCAACTGATATTTTTCCCTATTCAAATTTGATATCCATATGTAACGTCTCCTTTTGTAGTGTTCAAAAATGTGTTACCCACTGCTAATGAATTAAGGGCTGGGAATATAACAGTAACTTTCTCAATGACACATAACGCCTATCTTGTAAAGTCTGCCACAGGAGTTCATTGAGGAAGTCTCTTGTTGTTGATGTTGCTGTTGTGGTCTTCAGTCCAGAGACTAGTTTGATCCAGCTCTCCATGCTACTCTATCCTGTGCAAGCTTCTTCGTCTCCCAGTACCTACTGCAACCTGCATCTTTCTGAATCTGTATGTGTATTCATCTCTTGGTCTCAAAAAAAAAAAAAAAAAGAAAAAAAAAGAGGTTCAAATGGCTCTGAGCACTATGGGACTTGACTTCTAAGGTCATCAGTCCCCTAGAACTTAGAACTACTTAAACCTAACTAACCTAAGGACATCACACACATCCATGCCCGACTGCAGCGCCTAGAACGGGCTCGGCCATGTTGGTCTCCCTCTACGATTTTTACCCTCCACACTGCCCTCCAGTACTAAACTGGTGATCCCTTGATGCCTCAGAATATGCCCTACCAACCGGTTCCTTCTTCTACTCAAGTTGTGCCACAAATTTCTCTTCTCCCAAATTCTATTCAATACCTTCTCATTAGTTATGTGATCTACCCATCAAATCTTCAGTATTATTTTGAAGCACCACATTTCGAAAGCTTCTATTCTCTTCTTGTCTAAATTATTTATAGTCCACGTTTCATTTCCATACGTGGCTACACTCCATACAAATACTTTCGAAACGACTTCCTCACACTTAAATCTATACTCGATGTTAACAAATTTCTCTTCTTCAGAACCGCTTTGCTTGCCATTGCCAGTCTACATTTTATATCCTCTCTACTTAGACATTCGTCAGTTATTTTATTATTATTTATTTTATTTTATTTTATTATATTCCTTTACTACTTTAAGTGTCTCATTTCCTAATCTAATTCCCTCAGCGTCACCTGATTTAATTCGACTACATTCCATTAACCTCCTTTTGCTTTTGTTGATCTTCTTCTTATATCCTCCTTTCAAGACACTGTCTGTTCTGTTCAACTGCTCTTCCAGGTCCTTTGCTGTCTCTGACAGAACTACAATGTCATCGGCGAACCTCAAAGTTTTTATTTCTTCTGCATGGATTTTAATTCCTACTCCGAATTTTTCTTTTGATTCCTTTACTGCTTGCTCAATATACAGATTGAATAACATCGGGGATAAGCTACAACCTTGTCTCACTCCCTTCCCAACCACTGCTTCCCTTTCATGCCCCTCGACTCATAACTACGATCTGGTTTCTGTACAAATTGTAAATAACCTTTCGCTCCCCGTATTTCACCCCTGCCTCCTTCAGAATTTGAGAGTATTCCAGACAACATTGTCAAAAGTTTTCTCTAAGTTTACAAATGCTAGGAACGTAGGTCTGCCTTTCCTTAACCTATCTTCTATGATAAGTCGTAGTGTCAGTATTGCCTCATGTGTTCCAACATTTCTACGGAATCCAAACTGATCTTCCCTGAAGTCGGCTTCTACCAGTTGTTTCATTCGTCTGTAAAGAATTCGTGTTGGTATCTTGCACCCGTGACTTATTAAACTGGTAGTTCGGTAATTTTCACATCTGTCAACACCTGCTTTCTTTGGGATTGGAATTATTATATTCTTCTTGAAGTCTGAGAGTATTTCGCTTCTCTCAACATCTTGCTCACCGGATGGTAGAGTTTTGTCAGTTGTTACCAGTTGCATTTAAATTACCCAAGAGAGACATTGTTCAAAATTATATCCTTCCATAAAAAATCACTGAAAGTCATTCTCTAATTACTGACATTGGCAGACCTCATCGGCTGAACTTGCTATAGACCTGTCTACAGTGTATGCTCTACGGTGTATTCTCGCGCTACTATGTAAACAACGCATTTGTCATTATCGCCCTTTGCTCTGAATGTGGGCATAAGATTCAAAGGCGTTTCCATGTATCATCATTACAACCACAGAGAGCATTTAGCGTATCATTGTATGAGCGCTATTGAGTTAACAGCTTCTGCGGGGTACTATCACATCCACTACATTCTCCGTGGTATTGGTTCGAATAACCGAGTAGTTAAATGCTCATCGCGTGCGGGCTGTGAGCCACTACGAAAGTGGCTATTCGCGCTAAGCCCCGTGTCATAAAACGCTCCATTACCCTCGCTTTTGCCTCCATAGCTGCAACGCAGCGGACACCCGCGCAAAAAAGGCAAAAATGAGGTCGTAATCAAAATGGCATTCGAGCGGGTAACCAGAAACTCTCTCGCAGAAGTATTACAACACAATTATTCGTTTTACTTATTTCCGTATCTACATGAATAGTCTGCGATACACGGTTAATTACTTCACAGAGGACTTATAGAACCACTTCCAAACTACTGCTCGACTGTTCCACTCTCGCATAGCTCGCAGGAAAAATCAATACCTAAGTCCTTCCGTGCTAGCTCCGATTTCTCTTATTTTATTACGATGATTATTTCTCTCTAGGTTGTTCGATCATCAAAATACACACATCAACAAAATAGTTGTATCGCCCCGATATGCCATTCAGACTTGTTACTGTTGTGTCTGTTCTTGCACCATTTGAAAGGGCACCCCCGACGTTGTTTGTAAACATACATATAGTTCACATGAGCTCTACCTACGGATAGAACGCCACGCTCGAATAGATTGCAGCATTTCAGTTGAAAATGAAGCACGAGTAGGGACGGATTAGAGACGTCTGTGAAACAGCAGAGCGAACATCCATCATGCTACGATAGACAGCCGGCCGAAGTGGCCGAGCGGTTCTAGGCGCTTCAGTCTCGAATCGTGCGACCGCTACGGTCGCAGGTTCGAATCCTGCTTCGGGCATGGTTGTGTGTGATGTCCTTAGGTTAATTAGGTTTAAGTAGTTCTAACTACTAGGGGATTGATGACCTAAGACGTTAAGTCCCATAGTGCTCCAAGCCAGCCACGATAGACAGTTGTGACCGCTGATCGTGTCTGCACTGTCACATTATGCGCAGAGGCTTTGTCGACCAGGGGAGATGGCGGTGGTAAGTTCCTATGGGAACAAACAGCTGAGGTCATCGGCCCCTAGGCTTACACTTATCTAACTTAAACTAACTTACGATAAGAACAATGCACACACCCATGCCCGAAGGAGGAGTCGAACCTCCGACGGGGGAAACCGCGCGAACCGTGACAAGGCGCCCAAGACCGCGCGGCAACCACGCAGCCTCGGGAAGATGCTCGACGTGTGTACCAGAATGAAAGTGATGTTCAGTGGATATGAAATACTCTCCATTTGACAGGTAGAGTTGAGGACTTACACCGCACAGGCCCTCCACGTTCGACATGTGCACATAATAATTGATTTCTACCACCTTGAACCAGACAAACCGCTGGCTGAGTGCTCCCGAACTGAATTCGGTGTTCGAGGAGGCTACAGGACGTCATGTAACTGTTAGCAGACGGTTGCAATATGTGAATCTCCATTCTCGACGACCATAGCGAGTACCACGTCCTATGTCAAAACACCACGGATTTGTTACAACGGGTCAGAAAGCACGCAGAATGGACGCTACAGGATTGGAGTCGGGCATTGTTTATAGATTAAACTCATGTATTCGTATCATGATAACCGCAGACAACGTATTTGGAAACAATCAGGCCATATCGAACTCGTTGTACTGTGTCCCACGTGTGCAACAAAATGGTGATGGAACGATTTGCGCAGGGGAGGTTCAAAATGGTTCTGAGCACTATGGGACTTAACATCTGTGGTCATCAGTCCCCTACAATTAAGAACTACTTAAACCTAACCAACCTAAGGACAGGACACAACACCCAGTCATCACGAGGCAGAGAAAATCCCTGACCCCGCCGGGAATCGAACCCCGGAACCCGTGCGCGGCAAGCGAGAACGCTACTGCACAACCACGAGCTGCGGAAGCAGGGGAGGCATTATATGGGGCACCGTACACCTCTCGCCGTTGCTGAGGGCAAACGCACGGAGACGAGATTCTGCAAGCCATGGTCGGACCGTGCGCTGAATACTTTGGTGACAAATACATCTTGATGGATGATAATCAGCATACTGTTCGTGCTGTTCTTGTGAACACTTTTCTTCAGCATTCTAGGGTCACCAGATGGAGCGGCCTGTCTGTTTCCCGGACATAAACCCAATCGAACATGCGTGTGACTGATCGAAGAGAGCTGTTACTGCACTTCGACAAAGACCGCGTCCTCCGCGTGACTTATGCAGAATCGCCATTGAAGAGTAGGGCATTTTTAACCACAGCTAGCTTGATGATCTCGATGGTGCTATGTCACGATGGATACATCCTGCTTCTGAGCAATGGGACATTCCGCAAGTATTGACGTTGTTCAAGAGTGCTCTGAAAAATTCCCCACGGGAAACAGATGAACTTGCGTTAGAAAAATATTTGTTTTTATGATTTGGTGATCTGGACCCACTGTAAATGAATACATAGGCATGTCTCAGAGTCAGTTTGTGTGCGAAGAACTTCGAAATAAAAGGCTGATGCAAATATTTTGTTGATATGCGTATTTTGGGAATCAGAGGAAAAAATTGATGAGTGAAATTTCGTGAACAGATCTCGCCGCAACGAAAAGCGCTCATGTTTTAACTATTGCAACTCTAACTTGCTTATGAGAACTGTGACAGTCTACATCTGCATCTACATCTACATGATTTCTCTGCAATTCACATTTAAGTGCTTGGCAGAGGGTTCATCGAACCACAATCGCCGGTCAGAGTGGCCGTGCGGTTCTAGGCGCTACAGTCTGGAACCGGGCGACCGCTACGGTCGCAGGTTCGATTCCTGCCTCGGGCATGGATGTGTGTGATGTCCTTAGGTTAGTTAGGTTTAATTAGTTCTAAGTTCTAGGCGGCTGATGACCTCAGAAGTTAAGTCGCATAGTGCTCAGAGCCATTTGAACCATTTTTTTGAACCACAATCATACTATCTCTCTACCTTCCAGTCCCGAACAGCACGCGGCAAAAACGAACACCTAAACCTTTCTGTTCGAGCTCTTATTTCTCTTATTTTATTTTGATGATCATTCCTACCTATGTAGGTTGGGCTCAACAAAACATTTTCGCATTCGGAAGAGAAAGTTGGTGACTGAAATTTCGTAAATAGATCTCCCCGTGACGAAAAACGTCTTTACTTTAATGACTTCCATCCAAACTCGCGTGTTATATCTGCCACACTCTCTCCCCTATTACGTGATAATACAAAACGAGCTGCCCTTTTTTGCACCCTTTCGGTGTCCTCCGTCAATCCCATCTGGTAAGGATCTCACACCGCGCAGCAATATTCTAACAGAGGACGAACGAGTGTAGTGTAAGCTGTCTCTTTAGTGGACTTGTTGCATCTTCTAAGTGTCCTGCCAATGAAACGCAACGTTTGGCTCGCCTCCCCCACAATATTATCTATGTGGTCTTTCCAACTGAAGTTGTTTGTAATTTTAACGTCCAGGTACTTAGTAGAATCGACAGCCTTGAGAATTGTACTATTTATCGAGTAATCGAATTCCAACGGATTTCTTTTGGAACTCATGTAGATCATCTCACACTTTTCGTTATTTAGCGTCAACTGCCACCTGCCACACCATACAGCAATCTTTTCTAAATCGCTTTGCAACTGATACTGGTCTTCGGATGACCTTACTAGACGGTAAATTGCAGCATCATCTGCAAACAACCGAAGAGAACTGCTCATATTGTCACCCATGTCATTTATATAGATCAGGAACAGCAGAGGTCCCAGGACGCTTCCCTGGGGAACACCTGATATCACTTCAGTTTTACTCGATGATTTGCCGTCTATTACTACGAACTGCGACCTTCCTGACAGGAATTCACGAGTCCAGTAGCACAACTGAGACGATACCCCATAGGCCCGTAGCTCCCTTATTTTGTGATAATACAAAACGAGTTGACCTTCTTTGTTTTCGATATAGTCTGTCAATTCTATCTGGTAATGGTCCCATACCGTGCAGCAATATTCCAGAAGAAGACGGGCAAGCATAGTTGGCAGTCTCTTCGGTACATTTGCAGCATTTTCTTGGACCACGAATGAAAACAGTCATTGGTTCGCCTTCCCCAGAGCATTTTCTATGTTACAGTTTCAGTTTGAGTTTTCGTAATTGCAATCTCCAGATATATATTTGTGTCGACAGCATTTAAATTTCTGTGATTTATCGTGTACCCTAATTGTAATGGAGTTTCTTCAGTACTCGGTGGAGGACCTCACACTTGCTCCAATGCCAGTTTTCACATTATCCAAATATACTGGAAGACGATAATTCTTAGACATTTTTTTTTATATTTTCCTTCTTCATTTTTATTTGTTACCCATCTAGGTACTGATTATTGATTCTGACAGCGAATATTTTCAAATCCTCCAGAATATTTACGTCAAAATAATTATTCTTCTGCGACACTGAATCGATGGGAAGCATTACAAAGCATGGACGGTGATATTTTTTTGATCTCATTTTGTTTGTTATTGTCCGTTGCATTTCTTCGGAGCGGACGTCCAATGACATCTGTTGAAGTTCATTGTTGATCCGTTCACTCAGTTTTTTATTACAGAGGGTAGCTAACGCTCTGACCGAACACGTAGGGCTACCGTGCCGGCAACTGAGCCATTGAGGGCGTAGAGGATGGAGCGACTGCAGTGACTCATCTCTGGTGAGACCCATATTTCCAACTTACTGTCCACACACTACATTTTTAGTGCCCCTGCCCACTATGCTCATTACTCACGGCAGTCAGTCTAACGATTCCCGTAAGAGTTTGAGCAATGTTGAGTGCATCCGCACTGAAGAAGATCATTGGCCAGATGGTATACCATTGGTGATCTTGCAACTCTCGTAGAATCAGATTACAATGGAATCCAGACCATTAGCTGCTTACAGGCATTGATAAAATATCAACAGTGAGAGTTGAAAATGTGTGCCCCGACCGGGACTCTGACCTGGGACTTCCTGCTTACCTGGCAGACGCTCTATCCGATTCAGTCATCGAGGACACAGAGGATAGTGCGACTGCAGGGACTCATCTTTGGCACGCTCCTCGTGAGACCCATATTTCCAACTTACTGTCCACACACTACATTTGTAGTGCGCCTGCCCACTATACTCATTACTCCTGTAAGAGTTCGAGCGATGTGAGTGCATCCGCACTGAAGAACAGATATTATCTTCATACTTGATATTAAAGAATAAAGTAACTGGTTTCCATTGCAATGTATAAGTTTGGAGCTTGCCTCAAAGCTGCCTACAACCTTCCCCCGTAATGGTACAAAAGCATGGCGCACTGAGACGTCACCTTCGGGCTCGACGACGCTTCGAACAGCAATGTGTCGACACGTGCAAAAAGAAAGCCACAGCTCAGAAACTGATGGGAGGAATAAGGTGGGTTAATGACGTCACATTTGCACCAAATTTCATCACAATTCCTTTCAACGCCACAGTGAACGTGTCACACGATGGGAGGGTCGTTGCAACCCTCCTTGCCCTCATTTCGCCCTCTTATTTTGACGCCTCTACGATGGAGGTTTGAACCGCCGGCAACGTTGAAATCAAGCGGTTTTGTTATGGGTGGCCGAGGAAAATACACGGTTATTACAAATGATTGAAGCGATTTCACAGCTCTACAATAACTTTATTATTTGAGATATTTTCACAATGCTTTGCACACACATACAAAATCTCAAAAAGTTTTCTTAGGCATTCACAAATGTTCGATATGTGCCCCTTTAGTGATTCGGCAGACATCAAGCCGATAATCAATTTCCTCCCACATTAGGCGCAGCATGTCCCCATCAATGAGTTCGAAAGCATCGTTGATGCGAGCTCGCAGTTCTGGCACGTTTCTTGGTAGAGGAGGTTTAAACACTGAATCTTTCACATAACCCCACAGAAATAAATCGCATGGGGTTAAGTCGGGAGAGCGTGGAGGCCATGACATGAATTGCTGATCATGATCTCCACCACGACCGATCCATCGGTTTTCCAATCTTCTGTTTAAGAAATGCCGAACATCATGATGGAAGTGCGGTGGAGCACCATCCTGTTGAAAGATGAAGTCGGCGGTGTCGGTCTCCAGTTGTGTTATGAGCCAATTTTCCAGCATGCCGAGATACACGTGTCCTGTAACGTTTTTTTCGCAGAAGAAAAAGGGGCCCTAAACTTTAAACCGTGAGATTGCACAAAACACGTTAACTTTTGATGAATTGTGAATTTTCTGTACGAATGCGTGATGATTCTCTACCGCCCAGATTCGCACATTGTGTCTGTTCACTTCACCATTAAGAAAAAACGTTGCTTCATCACTGAAAACAATTTTCGCATTGAACGCATCCTCTTCCATTAGCTGTTGCAACCGCGCCGAAAATTCAAAGCGTTTGACTTTGTCATCGGGTGCCAGGGCTTGTAGCAATTGTAAACGGTAAGGCTTCTGCTTTAGCCTTTTCCGTAAGATTTTCCAAACCGTCGGCTGTGGTACGTTTAGCTCACTGCGTGCTTTATTCGTCGACTTCCGCGGGCTACACGTGAAACTTTCCCGCACGCGTTCAACCATTTCTTCGCCCACTGCAGGCCGACCCGTTGATTTCCCCTTACAGAGGCATCCAGAAGCTTTAAACTGCGCATACCATCGCCGAATGGAGTTAGCAGTTGGTGGATCTTTGTTGAACTTCGTCCTGAAGTGTCGTTGCACTGTTATGACTGACTGATGTGAGTGCATTTCAAGCACGACATACGCTTTCTCGGCTCCTGTCGCCATTTTGTCTCACTGCGCTCTCGAGCGCTCTGGCGGCAGAAACCTGAAGTGCGGCTTCAGCCGAACAAAACTTTATGAGTTTTTCTACGTATCTGTAGTGTGTCGTGACCATGTGTCAATGAATGGAGCCACAGTGAATTTATGAAATCGCTTCAATCATTTGTAATAGCCCTGTATTTGAGACACACCGACGCTCAGAATGGATATTGCTGACACCCTACAGACGTGTCAATCCGTCTCTAAGGACATATTGGACCTACAACCCCAATGAATGTTTTCGCTCTCCTTTGGAGTGCACATTGTGAAACCACTTGGGACCATTCAAAATCATTCGACGAATGTCGAACGCGATCCGAAACAGCGAAGGCAGCTTATGTCTTTTCAACCCTCCTATTTCGCGCCCTCTTGTGGCGTGATCTCGGAGGTGTATGATGTTGGCCTCTGACTGGACGAAACAGCAAAGCACCCCTGTTAACACCTCCCAGTTCGGCAACATCCTCAGTGCCACTCGCCCATGTTTTTTGAGCACTCTACAAAAGTACCTGTAGAGAGAGAATGTGTGACTGCAGCCCTAGGCGCCTGCGGGGTGGCAGTCACTTGACACTCCTCTGCTGCTGCGTGCTTAGTGGCAGCCAGTCAGGACTCTCTCAGGGACTTTCTTTCTTTCTTTGCATGACGTACACTTTTAAAATGCTCAACAAATGTGCGCAGGTGGCACTGATAATGTAGTTCAATTGCGCTGAAATGTTTCTCATTTGCATGTCAGTACATTTCGTGACCATTTGACGCTCGTTGCATGGCGCCTTCATAGTGTTGCATTTGTAATAATTAACAGTGTACATATATCAATCAGCGTCATACCCACAGTATTATTCCGCTCAGTCGTTTACAAGTCTTCCAGGAAAAAGTTTCTGTAGTAAACCAGTGAAACCCGACTCTTTAAAAGAGTCGAACTCCCCTGCATAAACCAGTTTCAAACGTCTGATTACAAATGAGCTGCGTGTTCAATACTTGCTTTTAGCAAGTAGGCAAGGTAAACTTCAGGAAACGGTTGAAATTCAGCTTACAGTTTGTTTGAAGTGGCTAAGTGCTCTATTTATGAAACACTGGATAAACATAAACTGGGCCATTGTGCACCTCAAGTTTTATGACGTCGTATCTCCTGAATAGTGTGTGCTTTCTGTTGCGTATTTAGATACCATCTGAAAAATGTTACCAATAGAGTTAGTGGTAAAGAAGTAATAAATTAAGATATCATGACAGATGCTGCCGTTTTGCTACATGAATAGGGGAAATGTAGTAAGCCAAAAGCGTTTTTCCTTTCGTCATTTTGTGGGAAGTGTCAGCATTAAAAAGTTTCGAAAAGGTTTGAAATTATGTGCAAAGTTTGTTGAGAGTCGCTAAGTGCTGTCATTCTCAAAAACTGGATTAATATAGTCCTGGCATTGGCACGCTGCCAGTTACTTTGCTTCGAGATAAACAGACATTTTCTAACTGTAATACTTGTTTTGTTGTGTTAAACCTCTAACTCAAGATTATACCTTTCAACGAGTAGATTATGAGAGCATTTTACACTTTTAAATTCAGTCAATAACTACGCTAATTGTTGAATATCAAATTTTTGTTGCCCCTGGAACTGTTAGATACACAAACTGCAAATAATTCTAGCTACCGTATCCCGGATACCAGAATACTCATTTATTAATGTAGGTGTCCACAGGGCAAGCACAAACACCATCAACAAAATTTCAGAGGTTTTTGCAGGTATATTTTCTGTTTTATACCATCCGTGGTCGCCAATGATTCCATACATACAGTAATGTAATTGTAATTTATTCAGTTTGTTACCCCTGTTACCGACGTTTCTCTTGAAATACCTTCCAGACAAGTAAATCCTGTAATGTACAATCGCCAAAACGTACAACACTAAACAGAGAGTGTGTAACAACTCTATGACGACGAACGTATGCTTTTCACACAGTGTGCTCAATCTGTTCTGTCAGCGTACACTACAGTATGGTAAAGCCATACACATTAGTATATAGACCAAATCTCCAGTATTTTTAACCATTCTGCTGCGTATTAGTGTTAACCCTTGAATGGAAGTAAGTGTCTGAGGGACACACATGTAGTTTTGTTTTGTTAGATTGGTAGTACTGTCTACGCTTTTGACGGGAAAGCCTCGGTGGCTTCATATAATTTCCTTGTCAGTCTTGGTGTGAGCCATTGTTGATGACGATTGCTACAAGTGAAGTAGTGGTTGTTTTCTCAAATATTACGGCGTCTGTGAAACATGTTTTTGCAGTGATGCAAACTTCACTAAATGTGATACTTCTATTTCTGGTGCGTATAACTAGATGCAACTAAATGCCTCTTCTTTTACGCAAACTTTTTAAGTTACAAGGTCTAGCTTTTTATATTACATTATACAAGTGGAAAGATTAGAGCATATTCCAACTACGTCATGAAAAAGGAGACGAAATGAAGTAGTGGGAGGGGATGACTCAAATTTTGAAGAAAAACTTGCTAGGGTACAGGAAGAAGTAGATGGAGAGGAAATCTATGTAGAGGATTTTGTTTCTGACTCTTCCGATTGTGATCCTTCGACTCCCTCTTTTTCTCGTGAAAAAGCAACCTATAAGTCTTCCTCTGCTAAACAAGACTCTGTAGATGTTGCCTTTTTCTGCACGGATGACTACGCAGATGACGATATTACAGTTCCCTCTGTTTACAAAGGAAAACAATGAATTTCATTGGAAATCAAAAGAACCAAATAGTGCTAGATGAGTATCTCCTGATAATATAATCTAGGGATTACCGGATATAACAAGGGATGTTTAAAATTTAAGTGATAATCCTAAGATAGAATATATTTGGTCTTTCATGACTGAAGACAAACTAACTGAAACAGACGAACGTTGAAATGGAGCAGTACCGAAACCGGATTGAAGTACATAAGTAACGACAAGCCTACTGATCTCATTGAAAAAAATAAAGGGGGAAGTGCAGTCTTTGTCCTAACCTGAACAACAGAGCATTGCATAGACTAGTCAGTGTGTGAACTGTAATAGACTTGTATGCCTGGAATGTTCCAGAAAAAGTGTGTTGAGTATTTAATGGATTAATTAACTAAAAATATTTGTGAATTTGTAGCTTATCGCTGACAGTTTTTTTCTTTCCACAAGTCATTTATTTTTATAGAGTTCCATTATACAAGTATTCATGATACTAATACATATTAGAATCCTTACTTCATGGAAATGTTTAGTGATATTGTTCATGGTAGTAATATATTAATTTAGCTCTTTGCCAGGAAAGGGTTTTTTTGGTTTTTTGTCACTGGGTCTGTCAGACGCATATTTACTGTTTAGTAATGAAAAACGTTCTTCCTATCAGGTGTTAGTTCGTACAACTAAGACTACCGGAAAACCAAAACCCGCGGCAGAAACGTGTACGTGGGTAAAAAAATCAGACAAAGTGAAATTTCTAATAAACCATCGGATACCACGGGTCCATTACATTACCATACTCAGAAAATATCCCCGAGAAACATCCTAAGTTTTACGCTGTGTCCATGGGCTGTGAAATAACGACGTACACCGCGACGGTATTGAATATGGTTGTCGAAACCTCTTAGCTCCTTGCGCTCTTTTTCTAACAAAAAGAGGCATACAACTGGGTTTGGCTTCGGTGTTACAAGAATACTGAAGACATTGGTCTGACGTCACAGTATCGACGGCTGCGAGTACGGCATAGCTACGCTAATGGTGGCCGCGTTCCTGACGTGCCACCGTGACCCACCAAGTCAGCGCACCTAGACTGATGTCCCAGGGCAATCTGGATAGCGGAGGGCACGTAACTTGCTATCCGTAGCTCGCGGCCCTTCCTAGGTATCTGCCTGTTCTAACGCGGAATCTGGCCGCTCACGGAGCTGCTCTTGTAATATACAGGACGTTTCCATGAAGATTATACAAACTAACGGAGATGAGGAAAGACTAAATGTATCGCCGCTGGAGAAGCAAAGCGTTCCAAATGACCAAAACAGTATCCATGTCTTTTGCATTTTCAAGGAAGGTCATCGAACAGGTGCACCAAACCGGGCCTATATCACTTACTTCACTGTGTTGTAGAATTTCTAAAACGTTATAAGACATCCCATCATAACCTTTGCGAAGGTAGAAAACTTCCACGTAGAAATCGACATGCACTCCACAAACTGCACGCCCGGACAGTTGCAAGTATGACTCGCGCTTTATACAAAGTTCATCATCTCCTTCCAAGGATTAGTTGTTGTAATCAACTGTTATGGGTTCCGTTTTCTATCATCCATCCATCCATCCATCCATCCATCCATCTCTTAGGTCTACCTAGTTCTCCCTTTCCAGTCGGCCGATAGTTCATTATCATTTTTGGCAATCTGTTTTCCGTCATTGTATCAACATGACCCCTCCATTTCATTCTATCCTCTTCTATCTTGTCATTCACTGAAAAATCTGACCTTATTCACTGAAAATCTGACCTTGTTGTTTCATTCTTTATTTTGTTCCTTTTATTAGAACTTCTTACATATCTCATGAACTTCAACTCCGCTGTTTGTATACGTGATTTTTCTTCTTTTGTTACTGTCCATGACTCGGAACCATATGCAGGAGTACAGCCATAACTTTACAGAATTTCATTTTTATTTCTTTTCTTGTTTTTTTTCCCAAAAGATCTTCCAATTGTCCCACAGATAGCTTGATATTAATTAACCTTCTTCTCAACGACTTTGTCATAGTTAAAACTAATATCAGAGTCTCGATAACTGAAGTGGGATACTTGTTCTAAAATTTCCTCATTTATTATTATTTTCGATCTGACTGGATTCTTTTCTTTGAAAGCCATTACCTTTGTCTTATTTGCAGATGTAGATAAGTTGTAATATATTGCGTTTTGGCTCAATCTATGTACTGCTCTTTCTAAATCATCTTCTGTTTCCGGTATAATTAAAAAAATGGTTCAGATGGCTCTGAGCACTATGGGACTTAACATCGATGGTCATCAGTCCCCTAGAACTTAGAACTACTTAAACCTAACTAACCTAAAGACATCACACAACACCTAGTCATCACGAGGCAGAGAAAATCCCTGACCTCCCCTGTATAATTAGCTGGCGATCAGCACATAACGGAGTATTTAATAGCACGCTAGATATTATTTAAATTTCTAAGTGTATTTCATCTTTCCACTTCATAACTAGGTCGTCAATATTTGAATTAAATAAAGTCTGTGGTAGACTGCAGTCTTATCGAACATGGTGATTGATTAAAATTTCTTGTGGTTTTCGAACCTGAACTTGTAACTTTTTTTTGTACATATGTACTCTTTATGGTATTAATAAGGTATTTAGGAGAACTTTTACTTCTAATATTTTACACAAAGGAGCTCTTTTTACCTTATCAAACGCTTTCTGAGAATCAATAAATGCTAAATACGTTTATAAGCCAAATTCCCGCCTTTTTCAATAATTCGTCTTATTATAAATATATTATCATTAACCCGAGCGCCCCTTACTGAAGCTTGATTGCTCTTCTGAGATTACTGCATCAACGATAGATTGTAGCCTTTGATTAAGAATTTTCCCATAAATTTTATATCCAGCATTTATCAAACTTATTCCTCTGCAGTTTCCCATGTCTTTCCTATTGCCTTTCTTAATTATAAAAATTACTTTAGCTTTGTTCCATTCTTGAGGTACAGAACAGTTCTTCCAACACATCTTTAAAAAATGAAGAAAAATTGTAAAATGTTTTCTCCATATATGATTAAATCAGCATTAATGCCATCTAGGCCAGAAGCTTTTGTTACATTTAAAGCTGTATTTAACCCTTTTCTTCTATTTCATCTACAGAGCTGTCATCAATTTTTATAGATTAATTTTCTTCATTATCTTCATCATACCATAAATTTCTTCAATGGTGTATCCATTGATTTTATGTATTATGTTAATAATTTCAGTATCTTTATCCGTTTCATTCTTATGGTTTATAAGTTTAAATGCTATATTCTGTTTTCTGTGAATGTCATGTTCAACATTAGCAGTAAATATTTCCCAAGATTCACTATGCTATCTTTTTCTTAAATTCTTTGTTTTATTTCTTTCGGGTTATAAGTTTCCCAGGCTTCATTTGTTCCTGTTTGTAAACAGGTGTAGAAAGCATTTTGTTTTTCCTTAATATTGTTAGCTTTTCCTGTATTCCATATTTTCAGACCCCTTTTCTGGTCCGATTCTTTACTTTTCCCTAACATCTCATTAGCTGTCTTCAGCATTACTGTTTTTTATCTTTCCCATTCCAATATTGTCTTTAGTTTGAACCATTTGCAATTCGTGTGTGAGCCTTTGTTGATATAAGTTCCTTGTGCTTTCCTCCTGTAGAATACGAACTTTGTATTTCAAGTTTTGGCTTTGGGTTTCCTTTACTCTTTTTGTTTCTTCCGTCTAGCACATACACTCCTGGAAATGGAAAAAAGAACACATTGACACCGGTGTGTCAGACCCACCATACTTGCTCCGGACACTACGAGAGGGCTGTACAAGCAATGATCACACGCACGGCACAGCGGACACACCAGGAACCGCGGTGTTGGCCGTCGAATGGCGCTAGCTGCGCAGCATTTGTGCACCGCCGCCGTCAGTGTCAGCCAGTTTGCCGTGGCATACGGAGCTCCATCGCAGTCTTTAACACTGGTAGCATGCCGCGACAGCGTGGACGTGAACCGTATGTGCAGTTGACGGACTTTGAGCGAGGGCGTATAGTGGGCATGCGGGAGGCCGGGTGGACGTACCGCCGAATTGCTCAACACGTGGGGCGTGAGGTCTCCACAGTACATCGATGTTGTCGCCAGTGGTCGGCGGAAGGTGCACGTGCCCGTCGACCTGGGACCGGACCGCAGCGACGCACAGATGCACGCCAAGACCGTAGGATCCTACGCAGTGCCGTAGGGGACCGCACCGCCACTTCCCAGCAAATTAGGGACACTGTTGCTCCTGGGGTATCGGCGAGGACCATTCGCAACCGTCTCCATGAAGCTGGGCTACGGTCCCGCACACCGTTAGGCCGTCTTCCGCTCACGCCCCAACATCGTGCAGCCCGCCTCCAGTGGTGTCGCGACAGGCGTGAATGGAGGGACGAATGGAGACGTGTCGTCTTCAGCGATGAGAGTCGCTTCTGCCTTGGTGCCAATGATGGTCGTATGCGTGTTTGGTGCCGTGCAGGTGAGCGCCACAATCAGGACTGCATACGACCGAGGCACACAGGACCAACACCCGGCATCATGGTGTGGGGAACGATCTCCTACACTGGCCGTACACCACTGGCGATCGTCGAGGGGACACTGAATAGTGCACGGTACATCCAAACCGTCATCGAACCCATCGTTCTACCATTCCTAGACCGGCAAGGGAACTTGCTGTTCCAACAGGACAACAGGACAATGCACGTCCGCATGTATCCCGTGCCACCCAACGTGCTCTAGAAGGTGTAAGTCAACTACCCTGGCCAGCAAGATCTCCGGATCTGTCCCCCATTGAGCATGTTTGGGACTGGATGAAGCGTCGTCTCACGCGGTCTGCACGTCCAGCACGAACGCTGGTCCAACTGAGGCGCCAGGTGGAAATGGCATGGCAAGCCGTTCCACAGGACTACATCCAGCATCTCTACGATCGTCTCCATGGGAGAATAGCAGCCTGCATTGCTGCGAAAGGTGGATATAGACTGTACTAGTGCCGACATTGTGCATGCTCTGTTGCCTGTGTCTATGTGCCTGTGGTTCTGTCAGTGTGATCATGTGATGTATCTGACCCCAGGAATGTGTCAATAAAGTTTCCTCTTCCTGGGACAATGAATTCACGGTGTTCTTATTTCAATTTCCAGGAGTGTATTTCAGTCTTCAAAGCAACTAGGAAACGGTTATTATTGAGCATATTTGGGGTGCCTTGCAATGTGCTGTTCAGAAGAGATCTCCATCCCTCATACTCTTACGGATTTATCGACAGCCCTGCAGCATTCATGACGTAAATTCCCTCCAGCACTACTCCAGACAATAGCAGAGTCTTTGCCACGTCACAAGGCCTTCTTACGCGCTCGCTGGGGCCCTACACGGTATTAGGCAGGTTTGCCACTGTTTTTGGCCCTTCAGTGTAAATGACCTGATGAATAGCGAAGGAATCTCCTTCAGGCTCTTTACTGACGATGCTGTTTAACAGGGAGAAGTTACAAAATATAGGAAGAACTGCAGAATATCAACGCCGCTTGGTACAGAGATTGGTATTTGCCCATCAACGTAATCAAATAACGTATTCCGCATAACTAGACGAAAAGAACAATTATTGTTTGTGTACATGATTTGCGAAGAATCACTGGAAATAGTCACAGCTCTTAAAAATCAGGGAGTGTGTGGATGGAGCTATTTAAAGTGTAGCGAACACATGAAACTAAAGATACGAAGGGCGGATGTCAAACTGAGATTAAGCTATTGAGTCGTCTAGAAGTAGTCTAGAAGTGGTCAAACCACGAAATACACCTTTCGCTGCAGATACTTCAGTACCTACAGGATATGGCTGAGAGAGGAAATAGGGAAGACCCAAAGAAGAACAGCGTGTTTCGTCATGGCTTAGTTTAGTAAGTGCATTAGCGTCACAGAAATTTACATGTAATTATAGTGGCAGACGGTACAAGAGGGTGTTCGTTCCTAGAAGGGTAGGCCAACAGATATCTCACGAAAAGACCGTGGAGGTGAAACCAGAGAGATTATCAACAACTGTATTCCTTCGCATCATTCGAGACTGGGACAGGAAATGAGGGAAGTGGTAGCAGAGATGAAGTACCTCCCACTACACACAGTAAGGTAGGTTTGGGTGTATAGATGTAGATGTGTTTCTGAGATAGGGAACTGTGGTCCAGAAAAGAATGACTCGAAAGTTACGCGCCAAAATGAGAAAATTTCGAATTTACTGTTGTCCTCCTTAATATCCTGTAGTGCAACAAGTATATTGTTGCAGCGATGGTGCTCGAGAGTCACATATCTGGGCGGGAACTGCAATTTGATCACTACATCGGGAAGACTGGAGTAGCGGAACTGCGAACATGTGTTTATACGTGACCCTAAAAATGCCTGAATATATGTAGCAGTGAGCGATGAGCCTGAGACAACGTGGTGAAATTTATGTTATAAATTACTTCATCACACAATATACAGCTGTTGATATTACCAACAAAACATCAACAACTAAACTATGATTTTTTAATGGTCTAACAACAATTCGAATGTGTAGTAAGATTCTTGCCACGAGAAAAACAATAAAACCGCCGATATGTGGACTCTGGATGACTGTTTCGCAATATCTGGCAGCTCCGGGTGAATATTCGGAAACTATGAGCAGTGAAATCACAACACTGTACCATGTTTTCAAGAATTATGAACAGTGTTTACCAGAACTTAATGACTTTTATTCGGTTGTTTACCAGAGCTTATTTGATGTTCATTCCTAAACGAATTGTTCGGTTTGCTGAGCTTGTTTAAGTTCGAAAATCAACCAACGAAATCTGTATAACCTCTGAGGATATCTCCAGCATTAGGAAACGAAATGTTTGGCGGAGAAATTCGTACCAGAGCACGGCCTAATGCCAATATAACAAAAAGCACGAAGAACGTAAATACCGGCCGTGAAGGCCTGGGTTACTTTGTGACTGCAGTGGCAGGGAGCAGTGTTGATGGCCTTTCGTGTACAGGTACCTAAACTACGGTTCCAGAAAGAACTATGATTGGCTGGCGGCTGGCCTCTAATACTTGACTCGCTGAGACGTCAGTCACAAAGTTATTTTAATCGTACTGGATATGTTGTGGCTGAGATAGAGCAGTAGAATCTACCTCCAGCGGTCCGCTGTTCAGTCCTGCATAGGGCAGAGGCAGGGGGGAGGGGAAGGGAACTTTTTCTCGCTCCAGTCCATCCAGGACAGCCCTGAATGAATAACAGGGATCTTTCCAGGGATTATCAGGCGACAAGGTCAACGGGCCCACCATTCACGCACTCCTAGCGCTGCAGCGAAGAAAGGCTATCCCCAACTTACAGTGAGGACAATAGACCGTTCACATTCTTGTGCCACAGACTACCAACAAGGTTCGCAGGAGAGCTTCTGTTAAGTCTGGAAGGTAGGAGACGAGGTGCTGGCAGAAGTAAAGCTGTGAGGACGGGGTGTGAGTCGTGCTTGGGTAGCTCAGTTGGTAGAGCACTTGCCCGTGAAAGGCAAAGGTCCCGAGTTCGAGTCTCGGTCCGGCACACAGTTTTAATCTGCCAGGAAGTTTGATATCAGCGCACACTCCGCTACTGAGTGAAAATCTCATTCTGGAATTTCTGACCATTACACCGTCGCAGCACAATGGTCAACAGTGCTGCACGAACTACTCAAGTCCATTGTCCTCCCCAACACAAACTTTGATTCATATCTCCAGCTTATTTTCCCCTTATATTGTCGCTACGACCAGGTCTCTCCGGCAATGGAATAGCACCCTAGCATTGGACTTAATGGGGAAGTCCTGTGCTACATGTCATCGTATAGACCTTATAATTAAATTTTCCCCTTGGACATTTCAGTCTTATCTTCATCTACGATAACGCTGGGGTACTATTCCAATGCCGGAGAGCCCTGGTGGTAGTGACAATGTAAGGGGAAAATAAGCTGTAGATATGAATTGAAGTTTGTGTTGGAGAGGGCATTCGACTTGGGTAGGTTGACCAAAGTGCTGCGGTGATGTAACGGTCAACGATTCTGCGTAGTAATTTGTAGCCTGTGTATGTCTTGCATTACTGAAAGTTTTCTAATACGTGGTGTTATACTGTAATCTGTGGTGACAAATAAATCAACTTGGTAAAAAAAAAAGTAAGCAAGAAGACGCGGGTTCGGGTCCACGCCGCGGCACAAATTTAAATTCATTTCTTCAGTTTCCAACATTATCGTAGAATTCTTGTAGCGTTGCACATACAGTTCTCACTACAATATCTGCTGTATAACTGGAGCTCACGGGCATGTGAGGCAAGTTTTACTTTAGCAACTGGCAATTTTCCTTCTTTATTACCGTCATCTTACAACATTATGGTTTACAACCTGGCTCGCTCATGAAGAAGTTTTTAACTACATGATGTCATAATCTTGTTGGCCTACGAATGCATTTCATTGCATGCCTACAGTGGATGATGATGTTTTTCAGCGCATCTGCAATGCTTTTTTCCGAGTTGAACGATCTGAAGGTGGTTCTAAAATACAGCCGAAACTAGTCGTGCTGCAATTGTATACCGAAAATTAGGGGCCAGACAAAAAAATATTTTTACATTAAAAATGTTTTATTTTTTATAAATGAAAGTCATTAATTCTATTGGTCGTCGGAGATAATTAGTTTGAACTCAGGTTGGAAAGTCACGTTCTTCGGGATACGTTAGGTTGTGAAAGAGTTCATAAGCTTCCAGAATGAGAACATTCGTGGAGTAGATTCAGCCAGAAATTCAACAGACTATGCCATGTAATGGCGCTCGTCTTCCACAGCAGGTTATTTTCTCTAAATTTATCCAAAATTCTACAAAAATTTGTAGCAGCGTATTAGGTGAGTACACATCGAAGTGAATATTTCTGAAACACTGAGAAGCAGAGTTGACGATGACCTACACGTTGCGGAAGAACAGAAAATTTGAGATTTCCCTACTATATTGAATGTTTTATGTCTTTTTGAATTTCAGGCGAATGACGTTGACAACTGTCCGGAGCGAGGAAATTTGGATAGCAACCAAGTCATTAAAAGTGAGTTTTACGACTGGTATTTGGTAGCGCGCGTCGATATGCAAATACTGAAAATTGGTCGCCGGCTCTGGCGAATAAAATGTTATTGCATGTGCTCCCTCCATCGAGTTCCACAAGTTTAAGCTCGGTGTACAAATTAATCAAATTAACTGTTGTCCGATTCGGAACGCGGCATGTAACACTAACTTTCGAGTGCGGATTACTGCTATGACTTGGTTCCAAGCCTTATGTTATAGGAAAGCTCCACGCCGATTAATAAGATCTTCAGATGACTGCAGTTCCACAGATGCCTTAATAATTAAGGCGCAAGCATATTTGTCCAGCGCCAGCATTTTTGTACTTCAAGTAAAGCACGGACTGGCTGCTAGACGGATTACAGGCTCAGAAACGGCCGACTTACTGGACTGCGAAAGGCGAGTGTCCTGCTGTATGTATTGGCCAGATACTCGTACAAGGATAAGTAATTTTGGCTTTCTTTTCAAAATTGTGAAGGAGTGGAATTCATCATACATTCTTCTAAAATTTCGGCCATATCTTGACCGTTTGGTAGAACCTAGCTGCGGTGTAATACAACAATAACTTTAATAGCTGTATTTTATGTACGCTGTACCACGCCGTTTTAAGAAGATTTTATAAAAATAAATTTATAATCAAATTAATTTACCGGATATATCTGGACTCTGAACTCCTTAAAACCAGTTTCTGGGATTGAGGTATTCGTCTGCCAATACTGAGAGTACAAGATATCATTATCTGGAGAAGAGGTGTTCAAATCTCTGTTCAGCATGCTGATTTATATTTATTTCATGTTTTCGATAAATCACTTCAGGCGAATAACGGCCTCGTTCCTTGGAGAATATCATTGCCAACTACTTCCTTTCCTCTCTTGTTCACCCGAGCCAGCAATCTGTAATAACTACTCTTGGCGTCAACCGGACCTATCACAGACCCCTTCGCTCCTGTATAATTGAGAACTTCTGTAATGCTAGTTTTAGATCTCGTTTACTGTGTGAAATCGTGTGTGATGGTGTCATAACATCATAATCGTCAACAAGATATCTTTTTTCCCCCTTAAAGGTTACGAAATTAGGTCGGATATTTTGTCACTGCCCCCGTCTTGGACCACTTTAATCAGACGGGCGGCTGTTAAAAGTACCAGGTTCTCTCTCCTTAGCTCCTTGCGGTGCCTTTCGCGGACTGGTTAAACTGCCACTCCCATTCCGTGAAGTTCCAAGAGTTGAGCGCTCTTTGAGTAATTTTTGCAGTAGCGCTGTCGTACCATAGAGCCAAGGAACAGTCAGCTCCTCACCTTTCTAGGACATCTCTTTGCCTTCTGCGAAGTGTAAATTATACTTAAATCCCTTAGCGGCGCGTAAAAAGTTTTGTGGACGGCTTGCCGCTGACGGTGACAGAGCGGCTCGAATGTCGTTTCCATCTTCGGCACTAGATTTTTTTAATGGAACCCTCAGATCTTTCAACGGAGCGATAAAAGAAATTTATGGCACAGCACTAGAATTTCATTTTCCACGTAGCATCGACGTTCTGTTCTTCGTATTTTATTATCCTTCCATTCGGTTGTCTCATACTTGAAATGAAAATAATTTCTCTACAATTTTAGAACACTTATGATTAAAACACTGCAATGGAATAGACATTCTTATTTATTTAATTGCTATTTCTTTTAGTCTGTTACCTAGGCATAAGAACAGACCAAATGTTGCTCATGAATATACCACATAATATTCAAACGTATTTTTAATTTAGATAGTGTAACTAAGCAAGATGCTGTTTAAAGAAAAAAATCATAAAATATTTTCATACTACCTATCGGCCATCTGACTCGCAGATAATATGTTCGTCCCGCTACATACTATGCCTCGGGCATAGATGTGTCTGATGACCTTAGGTTAGTTAGGTTTAAGTAGTTCTAAGTCTAGGGGACTGATAACCTCAGATGTTAGGTCCCATAGTGCTCAGAGCCATTTCAACGATATGTTCGTCCGGAATCCAGAAAGTAGCTACTGGTCTACTGTATTATACTACGGCAGGGGGAGGGGGGACAAAAATATGGGGACACAGCACAAAACAACTCACATGATATGCTGATCAGCAAAGATACATACAGCACATATAGAATCATTAGTCACAGACAAGAAAGTTATTGAACAGGTCTACATCTTCATCTACATCAATACTTCGCAAGCCACCTGACGGTGTGTGGCAGCGGGTACCTTGAGTACCTCTATCGGTTCTCCCTTCTATTCCAGTTTCGTATTGTTCATGGAAAGAAGGATTGTCGGTATGCTTCTGTGTGGGCTCTAATCTCTCTGATTTTATCCTCATGGTCTCTTCGCGAGATATACGTAGGAGGGAGCAATATAGTGCTTGACTCTTCGGTGAAGGTATGTTCTCGAAACTTCAACAAAAGCCCGTACCGAGCTACTGAGCGTCTCTCCTGCAGAGTCTTCCAATGGAGTTTATCTATCATCTCCGTAACGCTTTCGCGATTACTGAATGATCCTGTAACGAAGCGCGCTGCTCTCTGTTGGATCTTCTCTATCTCTTCTATCAACCCTATCTGGTACGGATCCCACACTGCAGAGCAGTATTCAAGCAGTGGGCGAACAAGCGTACTGTAACCTACTTCCTTTGTTTTCGGATTGCATTTCCTTAGGATTCTTCCAATAAATATCAGTCTGGCATCTGCTTTACCAACGATAACTTTATGTGATCATTCCATTTTAAATCACTCCTAATGCGTACTCCCAGATAATTTATGGAATTAACTGCTTCCAGTTGCTGACCTGCTATTTTGTAGCTAAATGATATGGGATCTATCTTTCTATGTATTCGCATCACATTACACTTGTATACATTGAGATTCCAAGCGTCTCGGCATGGATAAACACCAGTCCTGTATGGTTTTCTAGGGAATCTTGTAACAGGTGATTGTAATTAAAGTGCAGCTACTCACAGAGATCCTGTGTGGATTGTAAATATTGCGGACATCGAAACTTGATAAACATTATAATGCGTTTATGTGGGACCGATCAGCGCTGGACAAGAATTAGTTCCAATTTTGACCAGTAGGTACAAATCTGCCGCTGTCAGTGTATGAAAGAAGTAGAGAAATTCTTCCATATGAACAGCGCCAAATGTGAACCTGCTGGCCAACATTGAAACTAATTTTTTACAGCGTAAATCGGTTCAACGTTAATGCTTTAGCATATACATAAAAAGTTTCGCTGCCATACGATAGTTAGAGCACACACTAAATCTCCGCGAGTGTCTGCACTTTAATTATAACCTCCCGGTACTGTTATTCCCGCAAAATACTGGCACGTTCAGGTAAAGATGATGGAGGTGTGTAGTAATCAAGCACGCTTCTCTACAAAATAGACCATAAACGGTCATTAATATGTAGATCTGGAGAGTGTGTGGCCAGGAAAGATGTCACGATTAATGCTCGTGCTCACAAAACCTGTCTCGGACGATGCGAGCTGTGTAAACAGGAGCCCTGTCGTCTTGGAACACAACATCATCATTGCGTAACAGTCGTTTAGATTAGATTAGATTAGATTAGATTAGATTAGATTTACTTTCATTCCAATTGATCCGTAGTGAGGAGGTCCTCCAGGATGTAGAACATGTCAGAAAAACAACAATACATGACAAATATTTACAACTAAAACAAATAAGCTAATGTACCATTCCACAGGTCCCAAGTGGAATGATCGTCATTTTTTAATGAACACTAAGACTCATTTTACAAATACTAATGCACTGAATTTAAAATAAAAAAGTTTTTTATTTATTTATAAGGTAATAAACATGTAATACAACTACTGTAACACTTATTTACAATGAACACATTACTGCACTGAAATGGTGCAGAAGTTAGATTATACTTACACACACACACACACACACACACACACACACACACACACACACACACAAATTTTCAGTGAACACATTACTGCACTGAAATTGTGCAGAAGTTATATTGTATTTATATACAAATCAGTTGGTTTTACTAAGAAATTCATCAATGGAGTAGAAGGAGTTGGCCACCAATAAATCCTTTAGGCTTCTCTTAAACTGAATTTCATTGGTTGTTAAGCTTTTTATGGCTGCTGGCAAGTTATTGAAAATGTGTGTTCCTGAATAATGCACACCTTTTTGTACAAGACTAAGTGACTTTAAATCCTTGTGAAGATTATTCTTATTTCTAGTATTGATTCCATGAATTGAGCTGTTGGTTTGAAAAAGTGATATATTTTTAATGACAAATTTCATTAAGGAATAAATATATTGGGAAGCTGTAGTTAGTATCCCTAGTTCCCTAAACAGGCTTCTGCAGGATGTTCTTGAGTTCACACCACATATAATTCTTCTGCACGTTTTTGTGCCCAGAAAACTTTAGCTTGGCTTGATGAATTACCCCAAAAAATAATCCCATATGACATTATGGAATGAAAGTAAGCATAGTATGCCAGCTTTTTCATTTTTATATCCCCTATGTCTGACAAAATTCGCATTGCAAACAGAGATTTGTTAAGACGCTTCAGCAGTTCTGTGGTGTGCTCCTCCCAGTTGAATTTATTATCAAGCTGTAATCCCAAGAATTTAACACTGTACACTTCTTCTATCTTCTTGTCATCATATGTTAGACATATACTCTTGGGACACCCCTTACAAGTTCTGAACTGCATGTAGTGTGTTTTTTCAAAGTTTAGTGACAAAGAATTGGCTAGGAACCAGTTATTAATGTCCACAAATATTTTATTGGCTGATCTTTCTAAGACTACACTTGATTTGCTATTTATTGCAATGTTTGTATCATCGGCAAACAAAACAAACTTGGCATCTGGTAATGTTACTGATGAAAGGTCATTGATATACACAAGAAAAAGTAAGGGCCACAAAATGGAACCTTGTGGGACCCCACATGTAATTAGTTCCCAGTTGGATGATGCCTGATAGCTTGATACATGTCTCTTTCCTAATAACACCCTTTGTTTCCTGCCAGAGATATAAGATTTGAACCATTTTGCAGCATTTCCTGTTACACTATAATATTCTAGTTTACTTAAAAGGATATTGTGATTTACACAGTCAAATGCCTTTGACAGATCACAAAATATACCAGTTGTCTGCAATTTTTTATCTAATGAATTAAGTACATTTTCACTGTAAGTGAAGATTGCCTTCTCAATATCAGAACCTTTTAGAAATCCAAAATGTGACTTTGACAGTATGTTATTTGAGATAAGATGGTTATAAAGACGACTGCACATTACTTTTTCGAAAATTTTTGAGAATGCTGGCAACAGTGAAATTGGACGGAAATTTGATGCTATTTCTTTATCTCCCTTCTTAAACAGTGGCTTAACTTCAGCATATTTCAGCCATTCAGGAAATATTCCACTGATAAACGACTGGTTACACAGATAGCTTAATATGTTACTTAGCTCAGAATCACATTCTTTAATTAACTTTGCTGATATTTCATCATACCCACTAGATGTTTTTGATTTTAAAGATTTTATGATGGACATTATTTCTGTTTGGGTAGTGAGGGTCAAATTCATATTATGGAAGTTACTTGAAATGTCTGGTCTAAGGTAATCCATAGCAGCATCTACCGAACCTGACAACCCCATCTTTTCAGTAACAGTTATAAAATGTTTGTTAAAAAGTTCTGCAACACTATACACATCTGTCACCAATGTATCATTTACTCTTAATGCTATTTGTTCCTCTTCATGTCTGGTTCTACCGGTCTCCTCCTTCACTATATCCCATATTGTCTTTATTTTGTTATTTGATATGACTATCTTTTCCTTGTAATATATTTGCTTTGACATCCGTATTACAGTCTTTAATATTTTGCAGTATTTCTTATAATGTGCTATAGCATCAACATTGGAAATGTTTCGGATTGACAGATACAGTTTTCTTTTTGTTTTACAAGATACCCCTATTCCTCGAGTAATCCATGGCTTCTTTGTAGACTTTGCTCTAACCTTGGTAAGTTTTGGGGGAAAGCAGTGTTCAAATAAGGTAAGCACTTTATTAGCAAAAATGTTATATTTTTCATTCATGCCATGAGCACTGTAAACATCAGTCCAGTGAATGTCTCTGAGGAGTGTCCTAAAATAATCAATTTTTGGCTTACTGATTACCCTCTTGAGCTCAGATTTAACAGATTTTATATCCTGTTCAGTATTAACATTTAACAGAAGGAACTGCATGTCATGGTCTGAGAGGCCATTGACTATTGGTTTTGTAATATAATTTTGTTCATTGGACTTTTCTATAAAAGGAGGTGTGTAGTAATCAAGCACGCTTCTCTACAAAATAGACCATAAACGGTCATTAATATGTAGATCTGGAGAGTGTGTGGCCAGGAAAGATGTCACGATTAATGCTCGTGCTCACAAAACCTGTCTCGGACGGTGCGAGCTGTGTAAACAGGAGCCCTGTCGTCTTGGAACACAACATCATCATTGCGTAACAGTCGTTGTGCCAAGGTATGTACCACATCAGCCAAAATGAACATATAATTCCTGGCAGTAATGCGAACCCGTGGGGCCCATTGAATACAGTGATACGGCTGCCGAACCCCCGTCATGTTTCACTGTGGACGTAAACTCGTACAGAAGTTGGATACACTGTGCAATAAGATTCATCGCACCATATGTCTTTTCTTCTATACTTCATAGACCAGAATTTATGCCTTCGGCACCACGTTTTCCTGTTAACTGCTTATGCATCTCCCTTCCTATTGTTTTGGTGCTGACACAATTCCCGGGTGCGACATTGAGTTCTGCAGTGACTTTTTTAGCTATCGTCCTCTTATTTCTCGACGCAATCCTGTTCAGTGACAGTCTGCCACGATCGCTCAACACAAACTTTCATCCGCTTTGTGACTTACTGAATGATATTTCTCCATTTTCGGTATATGCGGTATACGTAATTGATGTGGAGGCCCTTGAAACACCCAGCATTTCATCTGTCTTGGTTACTGAAGCACCCACCTTACGTGCACCTACTATTTGCCCACTTTCTAAGTCACTTAGCTCCGACATAATGCACTCACAACTACACAGAGTACTGTTCTGGCTACGAATGTCACTTTCAACGTATTGATGACATTTCACAGGTGTCGCTAGTGCTCAAATACAACAGCCGAAACAATCTGCAGGCTTCACCAGCGTCTGCATTTATTTTCAAGGCTGCTTTTCTCTGCGGTGTTTTCGTATTGTTCTCCAACTCTTGTAACTTGCTGCATAACAAATTTTGTAATTTTTAATTACTGACTACTCTGTAGTAAAGAACACTACACTACACAGCACTACACTACACTGCTGTACTTGATATCAGAACGAAACTAGATTTCATCGTCTGTCTGGATAGTTCACACCCGACGCGCTGAAGCACATCTGAGGATTCACAGGAGTTGTGCTGGCGTGCCACATATGGTAAAGAGGCTGAGAGACAGCTGTTAGGGTATTAGGAAATGCTTCTGGGTCGTCCCCGAGGCTCATCGCCTGACTGCTTCTGTAAGTTGATGTATGCGGAAGTTGCGACGTGGAACAGTTCCTTGCCTTTTCTTGGTAGTCTCTCGGCCTTGCGGATTGTAAATTGATATTTTGGCTGTGAGTAAATTCACTTTTTGTCAAACGTCCTAATTCTTTGTTCCTTGTTCCTATCGTGGCCCGTAACATCTTGTCTGATGCCACACTCCCATGCGATGTGTTACGGATTACCGATTGCTACATGTTCACAAATATCTGTAGTGAGTTGTCGTACTTTCAGAATGTAGCTGGATATGGGCCAGTCCCTACCGCTAATATTGTATAGGTGCATCTGTTCATAGCCTCTTCCAACGAGTTTAATAAACACAACAGATACACATAACACTAATAATACATTCTCCTTCACTATTTAAAACAGTCTGCCAACGCTGGAATACTTTTCGATTTCGTGACTGTAGAAATCACTTGGTTTTGAGGCGAAGAACTCTTCGGCGCACTTTCATCCGGAAAAGAAGTTCCTTGGAGGTTGTGCGACAGAGCGGAAAAAGTGAAAATCTGTCACAGGATCTGGAGCATAATGTGCATGCGGAATGGCTAATCAGCCCAACTCCTGTATATTGTTTCTTGTCAGTCAACCAGAATGCAGAGGTGGGGGAAAGGGGAACGGAGTCATTATAGTTTAGTAGCAGTCTTCCTGGCCGTTGTTCTCGCATTGCGTCTGTAAGACGTCTCAGTTGTTGATAATAAACTCAGCAATGATCGTTGCAGCTCAGCGAAGCAGTTCGTGCTACACCCCACCGTCGCTGTTCCATCAGGTGCATAACGTTACCTTTTGTGGATGCACGTAGGTCTTTTTACGGGGAGTTGCAGCTTTGTTAGGGCTCAGCCATTTCTTTCTTTGTCTTATACAATAAAGCATAAGGACACAATTTCTCGTCACCGGCAGTTATACAGGATACCAATGGTCGGTGTTGTTCACGAGCAAGCAGAGATGCACTTATGGTATACCAGTGATTTTTGTCACTTTGGCTTAGAGCATGCAGCACCTATACAACGAATTTTTGAGCCTTCCCCATTGCATGCTAATGTCTCGCGATAGTGGAATGATCACAGTTCATCAGATTTGCCAGTTCTCGAGTACACTGACATGGATCATTGTGGATTAACGCGTTTAAACGATCTTCATCGAACTCCGGTAATCTTTCTGGACGTGGACGGTCACCAATGTCAAAATGATCCTTCTTAAAACGAAAATAGCATTTTATTGCCATGCTCTGCCCAATGAGATTGTCCCTATACTCGACGCAAATGTTTATGGCTGCCTCCGCTGCTGTCACCCCTATATCGAACTCAAATAGAAGACGATGTCGAAAATGTTCCGATTTCTCCACTTGGCACTCCAGTACGTTCTTATTAAAATAAGTCTGCTTGAAGTTTCTCTGGCGATCTGTTGCTATTTTGTTTATCATTTTAATGCCTCCTTGGAGAAACATTTCTAACATGTGCATGAATGTTCTGATTTCAGTGGATATTTATATTTAGGAACCATAATACTTATTTTCGCAGGTCGGTCATTTATTATGATTGCGAGATTTCTCAGTCTTGATAATGTTCCTTTTAGTAAGGTACAGTTTTGTGTGCTGCTATCCTTAATTTAGTTTCTATGCACCAATTATCAAGTATTTCAAGAATTTGCCTACTACTTTCCTCTAATTTAGCCCTTGTGTTGACATACTATAATTATCAGATCGACTGTGTAAATGATGCAGCTTCTAGTGTGTGTTATATTCTGTAACTGATTCAATAGTGGCTGTATGTCAACATCTCAGGACACTGGACCACAAACAGAGTTCTGCAGGCAGCCTTTTTTGATTTTTTTTCACAATTTACTTTCGAGACATTTCAGTTTCACCTGCCTATCTTTGCCCTACTCTCGTAGGCTATTATAGAGGCACCTTGGACAGTCCATCTTGTTCAGGTTTCTGAACGGAGCGGGCGACATTAACTCATCGAATTTCCTAGCTATAACAATAATTATGCCTATAATATATCAATGCCTATACTATACTATACTATACTATACTTGTCTAAGATGGTCATACCATGCACTGAGCGATTTACAGCATCCTCGATGAACTTCCCTTTCCTGAAACAGTGCTGCGGGGAGCTCAAGCCGTTACCTGCCCGTGATCCCTCAGACGGCGGCACATAATCTTTTTCTATACCTTGGCTTGAATATTTAAGAAACACCGTTGAGATAGATTTCAGTTCATTTGGGTTTTGTTTTCCTCCTCTTTTAGTATAATGATATTAGAGATTTTCCACTTTCCGAGCACCCGTGACTGCGAAAGTCATTCGTTAAATGACAGTGTTTGATATGGAACAATTTTATCTATTAGCTGGTGCAACACATCTTTCATAATCCCACGTGTTTTCATCTTTTCGTTGTTGCCAATCTCACTTCTTGGCAAATGGGATCACAACACTATTATTCACATGCTGCTCTAGTAATTCAAAGCGAAGGTACTCTCTGTCGTCTTATAGTCCGGCGACGGGGTTCTCAATAGGTTCTTCACTATAGTCATTAACGAGCTATCGGATCATCTAAATGTTGATAATCCAGAGAGTGAACCTTGTTTGTTGCAAGTTTGTGTGGAAAACACCGAATATCAGTCACCATTTGACCCTTGACATATGCCTCACATTTCTTGGAGCAACAGTTCTTTGTATACAGAATGAGATTATCACTCTGCAGCAGAGTGTGCGCTGACGTGAAACTTCCTGGCAGATTAAAACTGTGTGCTGGACCGAGACTCGAACTCGGGACCTTTGCCTTTCGCTGGCAAGTGCTCTACCAACTGAGCTACCCACGCACGACTCACGCCCCGTCCTCACAGCTTCAATTCTGCCAGTACCTTGTCTCATACCTTCCCAACCTCACAGAAGCTCTTCTGCGAACCTTGCAGAATAGCACTCCTGGATAAAAGGATATTGCGGAGACATGGCTTAGCCACAGCCTGGGGGATGTTTCCAGAATGAAATTTTCACTCTGGAGCTGGAGCTAAATAATAGCGTCTAATTCATTATCTGCATCTGTAATTGTGAAGTAAATGAGATTATGGTCATTTGTAAGTCCGCCACAGACCTTTAAGTTTGTAATATAATCATTGACTTTCGAGTTTGCAAGGGTGATATCTATATTTGTTGTTACTCTTGCACGATTTTGAAAAATAGGCGCTCTGAGAGACCTTTTCATGACATGAAGGCTAAGTTCTTGTTCAGCGTCCTGAAGGCCGAGTCCTCTTTCAGCAATTACTCAGCAATGTCAAAATTTATTTCGTATTTGCGTCAACTAAGAAAACGTGTTTGTCGTGTCGACCAATTACTGTTGCTGTTTTCGACTTTCCTATAATTGGTATTATCCCATGACTGTGTTGAAAGTATTGATTAGTAATGTGAAATTTACCTAAATCGGTCTGTTCCTGTTGTCACCACCTGCTCGTCGCACAGTTGAGGTATCTATGTCACTGTCATAATTTTATCGGGCACCGGAACTCGATAAGTATTGCACTAAGCAAGTTCAGAGGAAAGAGTTCGAAACTCAGGAGACGTAGAGAGGACATAACTAGCCACTATAAACCCCGTATTTACAAAAGTCTTGTAAACTTATGTTTGAAAGTAAAAAGTTGTTGATATATGCGACTGCTTTTCCTGTGATAACCTTTTGGAAGCCATTCATATTTAATTATTTATTACTCCTCAGAGAATCACTAAGGTGTCCAAACACACCTGGTTGTTCGTGGATTAATCTCAGAGTAAGTTTCATACGCTTGTCGATGGCTGTGGCGTATGATATTTGACTTTCTCCGCCATATCCACTGCTCTTCAGACTTTTGTCTTACGCACTGTACGCGGAAAGGCAGTGGTGCCCCACAGTGTACAACACACAACTTTTTTTTTTTTTGCTAGGGTAAAGTTGTCTAAAAGTGTGAGGGATTTATCACGCGTGTATAAACAGCACATGTCACTGTATCAGTTGACGTGTCTATCAGGTACAACTTCTGCTTAAACGTTGATGGTCTAGCAAACCTGTTGTCTTGCTTCCACAATCAGTCCAGGATTATTTAGTAACATACATGAAACGTATACTGCGGATCATCAGCGTTCAGTTTCACAGTCCAGTCACTCTGAAAACTGAGATCTGGTCATCCTAACAACAATACCAAAAAATGGTTCAAATGGCTCTGAGCACTATGGGACTTAACATCAGAGGTCATCAGTCCCTTAGACTAGAACTACTTAAACCTAACTAACCTAAGGATATCACACACATCCATGCCTGAGGCAGGATTCCAACCTGCGACCGTAGCAGTCGCGCGGTTCCGGACTGAAGCGCCTAGAACCTCTCGTTCACCGCGGCCGGCTAACAACAGTACCACAATCGGTGGAATGACAAAGGTAAACGCAAACAGTATGAAATGCGTAGAGACTGCTATGTTTAAGTATCCATACTTTTGTTTCTATGCCAATTTATCAGTATGTTTGATAGTATTATAAGACATACCAGAATATATCAGGTGAGTCAATAGATATTAGAGAAAGTTATAATAGTTCATTACTAATTTAGTTAGTGTTTGCAGTGTGTATGTACTACGCAGGAGTCGACAGGCAAGAGGGATGAAATACTGTTTCCAGCATTAGAATTTAAAAGAGCTTTGAAAGACGTGAGGTCAAACAAGACAGAAGGGAAGGATAACATTCTATCAGAATTTCCAATATCACTGTCACTGGCGAGAAAGGAAGGAAGATTGGGTTTAACTTTCCGTCGACATCCAGGTCATTAGAGACAGTGCACAAACTCGGATCGTGTCAAGGATGAGCACGGAAATCGGCCATGCCCTTTCAAAAGAAGCAGCCCGGCATGTTTCTCGAGAGATTTAGGGAAATCACGGAAAACCTAAATCTGGGTTTCCATACTCGGGTTTGAACCACCGTCCTCCCAGTGTGCCAACCACTGCGCCACCTCGCTCGTTAACACTGGCAAGGGCATTCCTGGCAAGAGAAGTTTTCCAGTGTCAAACATTGACCTCGATTTGGGGAAGAAACTTCTGAGAGCACAGCATTGTATGGCAGTGAAACATGGACTGTGTGAGGAGGTCTCCGTAGAACCAGGCTGAGAGGAAAGGAATATATGGAAAACGCTGTCAAGAAGAGTGAAGAGAATGTTAGGCCATCTGCTAAGACATCAGGAAGGATCTTCTATGGTACTAGAGGGATCTGTAGAGGGTAAATGCTGTAGAGGAAGACAGAGATTGGAATACATCCAGCAAAGTAGTTTGCAAGTGCTACTCTGAGATGAGGAGGTTGGCACAGGAGTCAGAAGACTGATGACTTAAAAAACATAAAAACCTATCCGGACTTCAGCAGGTTACACTGAAAACAGGAAACATTGTATCTACGCAGTATACTGGAAAAGTGGTTCGAGTATTGATTTTATTCTCGTTGATTCATTCCTTGTAATTTCTATAAATGCTTTTGTCTTAAAAATAGTTTCTAATAATGAATGCAGCAATGGCACATATGCATACTATAGAATTTATGGAAAGGTCTATATTTTGTTTGCAGTTGAAATACGTTTGTATTTGATCTTATGCTCCAGTTATTTCATTAAATTACAGTATAGCTTCCATATTAAACCTTTTATTGTAAAGAAGTCAGTTTGTGCTAAAGTGAAGCTTACAAATATATCAATATGCTTTTTTACGATATCGTAGTATTATTTTTTCTGATATTATTAACGTGTCGATACAGTTTATATATCGATAACAGTAACAAATATCGGATCGATTCTGTTGTTGACACATCTGTAAATCTGGGCTACCGGAAGACAGAGGACGACACTGAGTACAAAACATTACCGGTACAAGTCTAAAAAATGGCTCTGAGCACTATGGGACTTAACTTCTGAGGTCATCAGTCCTCTAGAACTTAGAACTACTTAAACTTAACCAACCTAAGAACATCACACACATCTATGCCCGTGGCAGGATTCGAACCTGCGACCGTAGTGGTACAAGTCTCTAAAGACTTTTGCTTCCAGAGATATGCTGTTAACACTTTTTTCCTAGCTTTGAGCTCTAGTATTACCTATATGTATAAAGCAGACTTTTTAAACACTTTGTATAGTAATATCGTTTTGAAACATTAACTTTTAAAACTCTACACAAAAATTTCTATCATACGTAATTTCGTTCGTTGCTGAGATATCGGAGAAACGTTCCGCCTTTGATCATGTCTAGATGTATTTCTTTTCATCATCCTAATCGCAGTGACTCTAGCAGGAATTATCTGATATACAAGAAGCGATGGAAACTACTGGGTGCGGTAATGGCGCTGCAGACTAAGCAGTCTTCATAATTTTTTTATTTAGATGCGTACGCGAATTACATGTAATGGTACTCACAACTTTTACTATGTACACGCAAAATAGACTGTCAGACAACTGTACTGTCAGGATTCATCAATGGATCTTCCCAGAGAACTTCCGTTAAATTACCTAATACAACTATTCAGAGTTGTAATACAAGAACTTGCATTTTAGAATAATATAAAATGGCACCAATTTATTTATTTGATTACTATCCATAGAACGTAATCCCGCATGAGGTCTTCAGGTTTCGTGAAAGGGGGCAAATTAAAAACTCTGTGGTCACACAGCACAATTGAAGCCAGCGCACGTAGACCCATGAAAGGTAGTCCAGTCAATGAAGGAGAATTAGGGAAGAAAAAATCGTGTAGTCGGAAATTTTTGTACAGTGATGGGGAGGAGTGTCAGGATGCTAAAACACCTGTGGTGTGTGAGGATGGCGGTTTGGAAGCCGTTCAAGGGTCACTTTTTATGCATTTCTTCAGTAACTCTAAAACCGTGTCTCCAAGCTAAAATTTATCCCCACACAAAATTTAACTGCATTAAATTTCCTACAAAAATACTGTATTGATTTTCGCGTGTCACTAACAGGTAACACTGTGCGATGAAACTTGTGATATATAGGGTTATTCCGTGATGACGTTCCAAACTTTCAGGGTTGAAGTAAAGGGGTAAATGAATCAGTTTGACTTGACGTACCAGAAACGACCAAGTCGAAAGTTATAAGCAAAATTAATTCTGACATCTGGCAGTGATATAAATGCACCGGTACTGTTGTTGCTAAGATTCTAGGGTTGGAAATTTTCAGAGGTAGTAGTATGGATCAAAACAAGAAAAAATATTTAGTAAACATGGGCTCTAAAATGCAGACCTTAAGAGCTGTGTTCACTTGTTCAGTGGAAGAGCTGTGTTTCGCAGTATCGAAGATGAACAAGTACCCGTAGCCCTTAAGGTATGCATTTAGAGTCCATATTTACTGGCATTTTTTCTTGTTTTGGTCCATATTACCACCTCTGAAAGTAGCCTAACCCACAATCGTAGCAACAACAGTACCGACAAATTTATTCACCGTTAGACGTAGCAGAACGATTTTCGCTTAAAGCTTTCGACTAGGTCCCTTCTGGATCAGCGTTCCCGACCTCAGATTGATATATTTACCTTTCTCCATCATCCCTGACAGTTTGTAACAGCATCACGGAGTCACCCTGCACCTGGAAAGAACTGCAGCAAGTGAGTATAGACGGTAACTGAAAGAAATACGCAGTGAGACGAACGAGCATTACGTACTCTCATACACTCCCGGAAATGGAAAAAGAACACATTGACACCGGTGTGTCAGACCCACCATACTTGCCCGAGAGGGCTGTACAAGCAATGATCACACGCACGGCACAGCGGACACACCAGGAACCGCGGTGTTGGCCGTCGAATGGCACTAGCTGCGCAGCATTTGTGCACCGCCGCCGTCAGTGTCAGCCAGTTTGCCGTGGCATACGGAGCTCCATCGCAGTCTTTAACACTGGTAGCATGCCGCGACAGCGTGGACGTGAACCGTATGTGCAGTTGACGGACTTTGAGCGAGGGCGTATAGTGGGCATGCGGGAGGCCGGGTGGACGTACCGCCGAATTGCTCAACACGTGGGGCGTGAGGTCTCCACAGTACATCGATGTTGTCGCCAGTGGTCGGCGGAAGGTGCACGTGCTCGTCGACCTGGGACCGGACCACAGCGACGCACGGATGCACGCCAAGACCGTAGGATCCTACGCAGTGCCGTAGGGGACCGCACCGCCACTTCCCAGCAAATTAGGGACACTGTTGCTCCTGGGGTATCGGCGAGGACCATTCGCAACCGTCTCCATGAAGCTGGGCTACGGTCCCGCACACCATTAGGCCGTCTTCCGCTCACGCCCCAACATCGTGCAGCCCGCCTCCAGTGGTGTCGCGACAGGCGTGAATGGAGGGACGAATGGAGACGTGTCGTCTTCAGCGATGAGAGTCGCTTCTGCCTTGGTGCCAATGATGGTCGTATGCGTGTTTGGCGCCGTGCAGGTGAGCGCCACAATCAGGACTGCATACGACCGAGGCACACAGGGCCAACACCCGGCATCATGGTGTGGGGAGCGATCTCCTACACTGGCCGTACACCACTGGTGATCGTCGAGGGGACACTGAATAGTGCACGGTACATCCAAACCGTCATCGAACCCATCGTTCTACCATTCCTAGACCGGCAAGGGAACTTGCTGTTCCAACAGGACAATGCACGTCCGCATGTATCCCGTGCCACCCAACGTGCTCTAGAAGGTGTAAGTCAACTACCCTGGCCAGCAAGATCGCCGGATCTGTCCCCCATTGAGCATGTTTGGGACTGGATGAAGCGTCGTCTCACGCGGTCTGCAGGTCCAGCCCGAAAGCTGGTCCAAATGAGGCGCCAGGTGGAAATGGCATGGCAAGCCGTTCCACAGGACTACATCCAGCATCTCTACGATCGTCTCCATGGGAGAATAGCAGCCTGCATTGCTGCGAAAGGTGGATATACACTGTACTAGTGCCGACATTGTGCATGCTCTATTGCCTGTGTCTATGTGCCTGTGGTTCTGTCAGTGTGATCATGTGATGTATCTGACCCCAGGAATGTGTCAATAAAGTTTCCCCTTCCTGGGGCAATGAATTCACGGTGTTCTTATTTCAATTTCCAGGAGTGTATCTTGGAAGGTGATAACATGTAATGCACCCAGGAAAATTATCAAACGTCATCGTTTTGGTGGTAAAGGTATTACGGTTTCAGGAGGCATAATGTTGCATGAGCATACTGACCTGCAAATATTTGAACACGGTTCATCTGCCGGTCAACGTTATTATGCCACTGTAATCCTCTGCGTGTGTTTTTTAGGGATGCATTCGACCCTGATTTCATTCAGCGAATGAACCTACCATTCCATTGATCCGCCTTCAATCCCATAGGGCACGTGTGGGATGCGAGACGTATTACAGTGCGTGCACGAGTATCAAGAACCATCCATGAGTTACCTCTGACGGAGGAATGAAACGCCCTACCACAAGAGCTCAATGCCAACCGTGCGGACAGCAATTGAGTGCGTAGCAGAGCATGCACTGCTATCCGTAGCGATCACGCACCCAATTATGAACCATTTCCCACCCTTTTGTAACGTCCAGCTGACTTCCGTATATCTATTGTTTCTGAATAAAAGTGTTCATCTCATTGCGTATTCATTTCATTTACCTCCTGTACTATACTGTTCAGGTCCTTCTATGTATGGTTTACCGAGTGAGGTTGCGCAGTGGTTAGCACGCTGGACTCGCTTTCGGGAGGGCGACGAATCAAATCCGTCTCCGGCCATCCTGATTTAGGTCTCCCTAAACCGTTTAAGGCAAATTCCGGGATGGTTCCTTTGAAAGGTCACGGCCGATTTCCTTCCCCGTCCTTTCCTAATCCGAGCTAGCGCTCTGTCTGTAATGACCTCGTTGTCGACGGAACGTTAAACACTAATCTCCTCCTCCTTCTATACACCGTTCCTTCTACGTGTCGTCCAAGTTTCTTCGAGCTATGTTACTTAGCAGTGGCACATCAAGCAGAAGTTACCTCCGTCCTTAGCTTTTCCACATCAGTGTATTAAATTACACTAACAAATTTAACCAAGGTGGCCAACGCCAGACTTTGGTCACCAATTTTGTAAAAATATCGGGTCATTTCACATTATAATGAATATTACTGCGGGGGTATTTACAGAAACGGTGTTAAATCTTAATTAAAATAGCAGGTGTATATTTTCAACCAAATTTGTCCACGAGTTTAAAAGACACACAGACCAATTGCTAAGTTTTCTCGCTCTTTTGCTTTTCGGGTAAATTTATTTTTGTAGAGTTTTGGACCGAAAGGAAGCAAGGATGAGGATGTTGTTATGGGTGGCCGGTATCCTCTTTCTGCGACACAAATGCACATGTGGATTATATGGTTCTTTATTTACATGAATTGGAAACATTTTTTTTTAAACTTGAATAGAGTCCGTGTTTTGTGGTACAAGCTCATCAGTAATAGACTTCTTGCAGACTGATGTAATGTCAGTATCGGTAATCTTGCTATTGGAAATTTGTAGTAAGTTCCTATGGGACCAAACTGCTGAGGTCATCGGTCCCTAGGCTTACATATAATTGGTTCAAATGGCTCTGAGCACTATGGGACTTAACGTCTGAGGTCATCAGTCCCCTAGAATTTAGAACTACTTAAAACCTAAGTAACCTAACGACATCACACACATCCATGCACGAGGCAGGATTTGAACCTGCGACCGTAGCGGTCGCGCGGTTCCAGACTGAAGCGCCTAGAACCGCTCGGCCACACCGGCACTAAGGACAACACACACACCCATGCCCGAGGGAGGACTCAAACCTGCCTCGGAGGGGGGGGGGGGGGGGGGGAGCCGTGCGAACCCTGGCAAGGCGACCTATTACAAACTTTAGTTTCCCACTGCTAGTAAAGTACAATTCCTGTTTAGGTAAACTACTCCCCCTATAGTCACTAATCTGGTCGCTATGTACTGTTGGTTCAATCCCGCGTCCGGCCATCCTTGTTTAGGTTTTCCGTGATTTCCCTAAATCGCTCCAGGCAAATGCCGGGATGGTTCCTTTCAAAGGGCACGGCCGACTTCCTTCCCCGTCCTTCCCTAATCCGATGAGAACGATGACCTCGCTGTCTGGTCTCCTTCCCCCAACCAACCAACCAACCTATGTACTGTTGTAGCCTGTGACGAACTAAACTCGCTGTGCGAGTAAACTGACAGACGCCAAACTGGATGACTGAGTGAGGCCCTCCAGTCAGCAGTGGCGGCCTAAATACATGCTGTCGAGAGGGCGTAGGCGGCGTGTTGCTTGTGGGTGTGTCTTTGGCCTCTCTCATGATAGGTGCACTTGACCCAGCGCCTACTGATCGATCTTTGCGCTTCACCTTTGCTGGCGACAGCTTACGCCAGCATAATTTTCGCTACTTTAGTATTAACGTCTCGTCTCATCTTGAGAGAGAGAGAGAGAGAGAGAGAGAGAGAGAGAGAGAGAGAGAGAGAGAGAGAAAGGGGGGGATGGAGGGAGAGAGGGGGAGAGGGAGGGAGAGAGAGAGAGAGAGAGAGAATCTCATTGCCTCTCAACTTGTCCTTCACAATGTGCAGTCTCTCACAATTTGCTGGGTAGAACAGTATGTTGCTAAATGCGGTGGCTGTACTATTCAGTTTACTTCGACAAACGTCCTTTTCAGAAATGCAGCGTTCTCTGAACTGATTACGAACTATACCCATCAGATAAAGACAGCATAGATCGCTTTATCCTATTTGCCGCTACGATGCCACTATCACTGGAGAGATGTACAGGAGTCACATTGTGGGTTTTATTCTCGACCTATTTAGCACCTATGGGCCGCGCAAAGGTATTGACCGGCTACAACTATAACATGCGTCTGCTGTTCATATACAGTAGAATGACTTCATTTGCAGGGCTCCACAGAAATTTACATGCAAATGGCGACCCACACACACGTGAAGCGTCAACTACGTGTTTAGTCGGGTGGGCGCGCCCGCGCGCGCGCGTGCGCGCGCGCGCGTTTGTGTGTGTGTGTGTGTGTGTGTGTGTGTGTGTGCAGTTGGGTGGTGGGTGGGTGAGTGTGTAAATAGAGCATTGTTAATACGACAAGCCACAGTTAACTTCTGAACGTGTTTAATTTCTGTATTCCATTAGCACGCAAATGACAGTCAACAGGTTTCCAAGAGAATTAAGCAGCACATTAAACTGGCACAGAAGCCAACCGATAAATACATTTTTTAGCAACGGAAGTTATCCTACTGCGGTTCGATCAGTGGCTTCCATTTCACTCGTTTTATGATGTAGGTACTATTTCGCTTTCTCTACCGTTCTACATGTCACAAATTTAGGATGTTTGTTCGGTAATAGAATATTTTTCTTGCTATCGCTAGAAGTAGATAGCAGAAAGTCATAAAAAAGAAGGAAAGAAAAGCGTAAATAAGCATAGTAATGCTGATACAGGAGATACACTACTGGAAGGAATTTTGATAGAAATGCAATGAGCGTTAGCAACTACGTACAACCTGAAACGAAATGATACCGAACTTAGTTCACTAGATAAATGGAAACAGAAATATCCGCATAGATTGTTTCGAATGCGACAATAACTAATAATGCGGAAGAATGGAGATTAGTTGATAAGATGTTGTAAACTGAATTAACCCACCCGCAGGAAGTGCAAAAATAACAGTGACAATAAAATTTGGTGAAATCTGTCATTCTTAAACTATTTTATGAAAAGGAGACTTGGACATTTTAATACGTTAGACAAAAGTAGTCCAGCTTTCCTAATATCGTAAAATAAAGATCAACCGTCTTCAGTCAAAACCGTGATTTTATTTCAACGCACAAAGAATTTCGAACCTTCGGCGTTCATCTTCACGTGCTCTGACAGTATACATCGATTATTTTTCCAAATTTAGGTTAATTCTGTTCCTGGAGGGTTACAATGGTATATTACAAAGTGCGCATCTAGTGAATATAAGTTTATAAAACTAACACAAATCGAAAAATACCTTATTGTTTCCGGTGGCAGATACATGGTTTTGAAGCACTATATGAGTAAACATGTTTATGTACGTACATACACTACTCATTCACAACAAATTTTGTAAACGCATGTCAAACAAGTCAAAGTATTTTCAGATATAAAGATACAGCATTTCTACAAACACACAGCTGCAATTATTTCAAAGGACATACAAAGCCATTATGTTATTAGTTATACAGGATTTCATTTAGAAAAACTGATATTTGTTAATATTTCAAATGTGGATTATGTTATCAAGTGACTGCGCTGTGAAATATTCATTTCCTTAGCAAAAGGTAAACTTCTAAAAATTACTGAAAAAGTGTCGCTGCTAAACTCTGTTCATTCGACATGTTTTCAGAAGGTTTTCCTTTGTTCAACATTATTTGTAATTGTCCTAGTAGGTCAAGCTTTTTACCAGCGACAGTCTTCACTTTTTCGGCGTAACGGCCTCAGACGTATTGGCGAGTCTTGGGTAAGTGTTTGCACTGAGATCTCACTTAAAACTGCGTGGTGATAAACAGAGATAGATACTATGAATATTGCTGCCATATAGGGTTAGCGTAGTTGGAAAATCTACGGTTGGTTAAGATTGGGTAAGTACACAAAACACAGTGCACTGGAACATACAACCGTCTTCGTCAGTGCTTCCAATGTCTAACATTCTGTCGTCAAAAGGTTTTCCTCTTTTGTACGAGAGAAAATTCACTACCGTAGACTTGGGATATAATCTCTGCAAGGCGTCAGAGCAGATACGACGCCTGTTAAAGTCAGGTTTTCCACACAGAGAGGCATAAAAGAGAACTAATTTAAGCCACTAATTTGCGCCTTTAGATTAGGCAGCCCACCGAGACAGCCAGTATAAAGCGTACTCGCGCAGCGTGTGCTTTAGACACGACACTGAAGCCATACATCGTTGCTTTGCTTTAGGTCCAACATGAAACACACTCATTTACGAGTTAGCGGACAATGCAACTCCGCGTTTTCACAGTCTACGATCCTTCATGGGTTTCGGACCATTAGTTCCTACATCGTAATTCGAATGACCTCTTTCGTTTATAAATTCATAGCCACGTTGATTAAGTTTTGTGAAGTAGTTTCCTGTTTCATTATGATACACTAGATAATATTTTATCCAACATTACTTACGCGTTGTTAATCGTTGAGCTGTTTGAAATATTGTATTGGTGCGCAGTAGCAAGTTACCCATTACTTTTTATAGAGTACAGTACATTTCAGCTTAGCACATTCAACAGAACGATCGTTTGGAAACCCTGTAGTAATTCGTAGTTCAGATGATGTTCTCCTGCATGACAATTGCTACTACATTTTTGAAGAAATGAAATTTAACTGTGGTTACGACCGTTTCATGCAGTTTCCTGTTAGATAATAGTTCATTTATTTTAATGATGCCAGCTATTTTTAAAACTGGTGAGGTTTCAAGATAACAGTTTGCGGAAACTTCTCACTAAATGGATTCCCAGCATTTAAAACAATGTAGTGGCGTCAGTGGGGGCAGCCATTTTCTCGTTTAGCCAATTCTAACATTTCAGAATATAACATGGAATACGGTTCCCAAATTGTGAAACCCTTACCGACACATTGGTCGCATGACAAATGCCTTTCACGGAATAACTAATGGAATGGGAAAACTATTAATGATTCAAACACCTTGAAGACAAGGCTCGCTTACTGTAAGTTATTGGAAGCACCGTGGCTTTTATCATAAAGCGAACCAGAGTAATAAAACTTTAAATATATATCTAAACTGATTTTTCAGCACAACGGCTAATATTATGACGATTTTTCTTTCTCATACACAAATATTTTATGTCCTAAATATAGAGGGCGAGAAGCTGGACACTTATCCAGGAGGGTCACTTTTCGAATCTCCGTTTTCCCATCCAGATTAAGGTTTCCCATAGTTGGTGAAGGCAAATATCGGGATGGTCTCATCATAAAGCACACGCTCGATTTCGTTCCCAGTCCTTTTTCAACCTGAGTTAGTATTGTGTCTCTATGATTTCACGTAATAATTCTGGCACAACTCACATTTTCATGCAGGGTTGCCACTGCATTTTAATGATTTACACGATGAGCTACGCATAACAAGCCACCCACAGATTGGCAAATAGAGACAAAATATCGTTCATAGCACGTGACAGCAAAGTTATAAATTTGTTTGCGGTCTGATCCCTGAGACATTAGACGGTTACATGATAAATGAGCAATGAATTTGCTATTAAAGTATCTACAGGAATTGTCATCACTGTATCCTTTAAGGGGCTCCGGAAAGGCTCAAAATCATGAAAAGTTCAATATTTACTTTTTTGCGTTTTCTGAATCTGCAGACTATTACCTTTTAATAGATACATAATTTATTCAATTCCGAAGACTACAACCATTTTCAATTTTTTTTAAAATGTGTTCTACATGGGCGTGACCCAACGTGGCGCTGTTAAACTGCTGTCAAATGGTGTTATTATTAACGTCCGTGTGCATCAGGTACATTTTAGTGATGTGAGATAAAGTATGTGTTGTGGCTAACCTGTGATGGTTCAATATATATCGCTGGTGTGATTGTCGATTGTTTCATGTTTATTTACTCTGTCGTTATCTCGAAAATATTCGTAATTAATTCTGTTTCTTGAGTCTCTGTTTTGTTGAAGTATAATAATGAGTAAAAGTAAAGTTATTAGAAATCCTCTGAAGGCTTTTAAGAAAAGGAGAAATGTTGGAAAGCCAAAGGTATTTAGAAATATGGGAATGAAGATAGGTTCTAACATGGTACGAGCGATGCTTGCTTTAGACAAAGAACGCCTTCGGGCTGCAGACAGGGCTGTAAAGAGTCTAGAAATACAAGCAGGAGTAAACAGGAGGAGGAACAAGAGGAAGCTGGGGGAGGAGTTTGCAGAGGATGAAGATAATCCATCCTATGGACCTGGAATGCACTAAAAAGTTAATCCAATCTTTGTCGCTCGATTCCCAAAACTTTTATTTTCTCATACTAATTACATGTTTTCTAAGGATCTTCCAAACATATTTGTTTCAAACTTTCAGCATATGTTACACAGTACCTTCTGCATAATCTAACAAAGCCTTTTTCCAAAAAACTGTATATTTTTGAATATATAAATAAAAAATTGCAAAAAATGTGAATTTTCATTACAATTGAAAAAAAATCATCTTTAATAACTGAACTAAAATTTTGTAAAATCCCTGTGTTAAGTTGTAGCCCATATTCCAATAAATAATCTGTTAAACGTTCAACTTTCTACCTCCAATACTTTGTGAGGAAAGATGTAATTTATAAGCGTTATTTTAACATTGCAAGTATAGGGCGTTCCGGAGCCCCTTAAAGGGGAAACCAAACTACGTAAAATATTTTAGTTACAAGTAAAAGCGTTGAATATGTTTTGATTCTAACATATTTAGCCTGTCAAAGTAATCGCTTGTCTCTAGCTCCATCTTTCTAAATCTATATTTAACATTGATATATGCCTTACAGTGTTTCACGAAGTGTGAAGGAAAACATTGTTTAAATTGCGCGAATTACAGGCAAAAATATTGCTGGACTCCGGAATCTGAATTTAGATCATGGCATGTGGTCAGTTAGAACAGAGACAAGTGAAATGAAATTTGTACGATAGTAGCAGCATGCAATATTTGACCATCAAATTAATGCCGAATTAAGAGAGCTGTGGTAAGTACGTATATGTATACCCAAATTTTTTCAGCCTGTACTGGTATCTCTGAACTTCATTATTCAAAGCAGTATAGGAATACGAATTTCATGGAAGTTAAAATAGTAATGTTGCTGATTGGAGTGTCCAGAAGTGAGTCAAAACAGTCTAAATACCCTAAATACTGATACCAATGATTATGGTCATGTTGTGTATCGGAATGATAGCAAAGACAAACATTCTGTAGCAGCTGTTTCAGCTCAATCAAAGATACGCTGACGAAAATGGAAAGTGCTGCACTGTGAATCTCCAGTCAAATATATGTCACATTCTGGGGAAATGTTCATCACGAACGAGTATTAAATCCCATTCGGAACTCATGTCCATCATCAACATCAGTATGGGGTGTGGCCACCATAGGCACAAATACAATCTTGTATTCTTTGTGCCACGCAAAAAAATTTTTTAAAAAAAGAAAAAAACAGCTACTGAATGTCATCTTGAAACGTGCTCTGCCAGTTCTTGAAGTTTGCTGCCTAGTGGCTAGTATGAAATTATAGGTCTTCCCATCACATCTCAAGCATTCCATATGGATGACAAATCTGTTTACCAGGTAAAACCCTTAAAGGATCTGCACATGCGACAAGGCGTATATGGATCCCATTATCCCGTTGAATATACCACGTGATACTCAGGTCATGAAATGTATAGCAACGGTATTCATCCTTCTTGCCACATAAAACCAATCAATCTCCATTCAACAGTCCCCAAATCACTCCTGCTATCACATTCAGTAGTTCCGCACGCAATGGTTCTTGAGGTTGCATCTCGAACTGGATCTCTAGAGTTGCTACTTTCGGTGCTCTTTCACCAAGTCGTCTCCACACACATTGACGTCAGTTTGACTGCCACAAACAGAACTGTGACTGAAACATCGTGGCAGGTTAAAACTGTGTGCCGAATCTAGATTTAATCTTTGCCTTTCGCGGGCAAATGCTCTATCGACTGGGCTACCCAGGAATGAATCACGACCCTTCCTCACAGCTTCACTTCCGCCAGTACTTCGTCTCCCACTTTCCAAACTTCACAGAAGCTCTCCTGTGAAACTTGCGAGATTAGCAGGCACTTTTCAACTGGCGAGAGCTCCGAATAAATACTACTCATAACGTATGTCTTCAGTTTATCATGAGGTATCTTAAATTCGTGGTCAGCGCAGTTGACTACCATGGGAAGACGCAGGTCGGTACTGTCAAGCCCCTTTTTCCTTTGTGGGAGGACTGGAACGGAATGCACTCAGCCTCGTGGTGCAGTTGAGGAGTTACTTGACCGGGAATTACTGGCTCCGTGCCACGAAAACTGACAATGGCCGGGAGAGAGTGTGCTGACCCCCACGCCCCTCCATACCACATCTACTGATGCCGCTGCCATTGGGCGATATGATAGTCGGTCGCTACCGATGGTGCTGCCAGGTCTTGTGTTTCCCTTTAGCATTGCAACATTAAAACTGTGGCATCAAATGTCATGAAACGCAGGCTACATCACTGCTGCCAAGTCCTTTTACTCACATAGCTTTTACTATTTGACAGTAGTGAAGTAGGATAGATTTTATGCTATCTGAAGCCACAGTTTTTGTCTCGTCATGTAAGCTTTTGTAAATGACTAAGATACCTCATGATGATCTGAAGACAGAAATCTGTTGCGCATACAAAAATATCGATTAGCAGCTGGCGGCTGAGCATTGATTAAAAAAAAACAAAAAGCAAGAAAGAAAAAACGCCTTATTGTCCAAGGTGTCCATTGCATGGTGTCAGCGGTAAATGAAATATCACAACTTGAGATTTCAACACTAAATGGCAGACCGCCTGTAGCCCTTGCTGTATTCACCTGTGTTCGTTAGAGCCAGTTGAACAGTCCAGTGATCTTCTAGTCGGATAGTCCACCTGAAAGGACATGTGCCGCCTCCTCTTGCCAAGCACTCGTCGTAAGTTTCGTAACCACTCGTTCTTCAGTAATTGCATTACAGATACCTATCTGTGTGTGTGTATGTGTGTGTGTGTGTGCCTGTTGTTCCATATTCTTTATTCTAATTATTCGAAATTTCCCATTGTCTGAAGGCTAAAATCTGCACGTTCGCGTCTCCTAGTTTCCTGCGTTGCGACATCAAACGGAAAAGTTCCAGTAGTGTCAGACACATCCAGCATACATCATGTACTAACATCACACTTCGTTCATGGGAACGGTTTGTTTCTGTACTAAAGATAAGATCGTATGAGAATTATCAATTCCCACAGGCATGGAAATTCTGCAGTATCATTTTGATAGCGTTCAATCAAGGTTTTCATGGTGCCATACTTACCATTGCAGTCAGCGTATCAGCGATAGTTGGGAAACAACCAATGACAAATTCTTTCAGGCGCAGACAGTGGATAGTGAGCTTTTAAGGTCGTTTGCGTAACGGACAAACTGATGTAGTTGCATTATCAAAGTCACGTTTCGAACGAATACTGTGCCTCATTTACGTCCTACTTAGACCTCATATCTGGATAACTATCTGATATTCTCATTTCCAGCTGAACAGGAGAAACAGCTTCCGTTTATTAAGAGATGTTGACATCCGAGCATCTTGCGTTGATGAAGATGCAAGCTGTCGCTCGCTGTAATCAAGAATATATGCTTGAATGAAGGTAAATGTTATTCTTTACATAACGAAAAGTATTATCTTGTCAGTAACCTTTAAATCAAATGCTATTCACATCAGTCTTCTATATGAGTTAGTGAATATACTCATACCACTTTTGTTGCCCTATGCGTTCAATCACTTTCGGAAGTCAAATTAATGTAATTAACTAATTTAATAATACTGAATTTTAGATTGCTAGTGACTCACGCATCATTACAATAAAATGAAAACTATGTATAGTAGAGGAAGTATGAATGAGAATAGCGGTGTATTTAAGTCTACAAAGAATGACAATTTTTATTAAACCTTTGGTAACTGCAACTGTTTTGGAGAACCAGCTGATAAATCATTCGCAAAAAATTACAAACACAAATCGGTTAAGGAATGGTATTTGATAGACAAAGCATACATTGGTTGAAAGCTATAAAAATTCTCCCCTGAATTTAACCCTTTCGCAACGTAATCTGACTTGGTTTACGTGACTCCACTGTGACACCCAACTCTATTCAAACGGAATCAGCTACGACCAAGTACGAGTATAACTGTTCACGTGATAACAGGGAGCCGTGAACATCATTCAACAGCCCTACACCAGTGCAACAGTATTTTACTCTTTCACCTTCATTCAGGCGGCAGCAGGAAACGGCGCTATGGGCGAGGAGCAGATCCTGCGGCAGCTGTAATTTTTTGACGCGTCCACGAAAATATGCAAACTACACGGTCTGGCGTTCTGATTGTCATAACGTGAGTAAATTCCCTATCAGAGCCATGAAATTCGGACAGATTTCATTTAGAGGTGCACACGTTCGGTCGTCTGGCCAAGCCAATTTGATCACGGTGCGTGATGGAATTGTCAAACATCAGATGGCTACCTCAGGACGAATAAGTTAATCCTCATGATACATGATATGTCCGAGATGATGTGCAGTTCCAATTACGGTAAATTTGCAAGCTGCCACAGGCTCTTAGTCCACCACGAGATAAAGACCACAAATCTCACCCACTAGGGAAAGACCTGAAGTTCTCCACCAGGGATGACCAAAAGACAATGTCCCCAAAGGACCACAACCACCTTCCATCAAGCCTCGGTATGGGAGTCGAATTACCACAAAAGGAACTTCCCCCACATTGCACAAACCAATCGAAGTATCCTCTACCTACCGAAACTCCCATCTTGACTGTTCGTTTGGCCTGGTGGCCAATTCACACACAGCTCCGGGGTTCCCACGATGGGGGAACAAGCCCCTACTTTGCATATCCTGAGACGAACCAGTTGGTGACCCTAAATCTCACTTGTTTGAAAAAATATTTCAGACTAGGAAGGCATCGTTCTCACAGAAAGCATGGTCGCATTTTGGAGAAACACAGCTGCCTATAAGAGACCACAAATCCTCAGTTATGTATTAGTCTAATCTTTCCAGACCATTTCCAATTTCTGAAAAAAGACTTAAGCTTTCCAGACAGCTGTGCCCATGAAATAACGTTTTTGCCGCTCACTAGAAGAGCCTGGCGACTTCGTGACGTCAGGGAAAGATTGCACTCCTACATCCACTAGACGCTTACGCCAGCAGCTCTGTCCGCAACGACCCAGCTTCTAATATGAGAATGTACGGAGTTTTATGCCCTTACTACGGCTTGAAAAATAGCTCAGTTTACAGCAGTCTCTCTTAAATGGCTTCCTCCACCAACTTTCAGCTATCTGGCTGTTTTCTGCAACGGACTGGCGCCTGGCCCAGGTAAAAAGTTTTGTGAACCGACGCCTTTCTGTTCGACCCTAAGCAGAAGGAGGAGAGAGCTTCAGCCAGAAGATCTCCTGCGGTTAAGAACCACTGAACACTGTTTCCAAGGAGATCACACCCTAAAATATGAATGTTAACCTGACTGACAATTTTCTTAAAGTGAGTGAGTGGCAAGCCACCTCTCACAGGCAGACATACCTCTCCGACACACATTTAACGACCCTGCTCACATTACCAAAGAACTAATTGTAATGACCTGTTGCTGCGTGATCGTCTTCCAACACTGAACTGTGTCCATACTCAGTGACACGTTTCTTTAAAATCAAGTCCGTGGCAGTGGACGAGCAGTATACTACAGTCGTGTTCTCGCATTCCACCTGCAATGGTATCGACAGTGCGGACAACATAATCAGCCAGGATGGTCGCCTCTGCCGCAGAACTGCGGTGCAAAATGATCTGTTGCGTTCTAGCAGCATCACAGCGAGTGCAGAATCAGGAGAAGTTAATTGGTAATAATATTCTTTATTCTGCAATGCTTGTATACAGAAACTGTTGACGGTGTCTCGTTGGACATCCAGAGAGCGGTTCTACCTCAGCACGACTGTCAGAAGCTTTTTTTTTCTTTTTTTTTTCATATCAACCTACAACACACATTAGGTCGAAGAACGATATATTATACATATTTTGCTATAATGGACATTTTATTTCCTCATTATATTTACATCACGACGAATTCGATTCGCCAGTTTTTGCCTTTCTGTATTCATCCTGCAATGTCGATACAATTTTTTCTAATGTTATTATACAATAAAAGTACATTCCTTACGATTACGTTGGAAGCTGTTTTTTGTTCTACAGCGTCTGACAATATATTAGTATGCTACAGAAGAATATAGCTTACGTCTATACTAACGGGTGTTTAGTTTATGTGTCAATATAGTATAATATAAAAGTAGGTGACTTGTTTACAGGCAAGTACTTCTTTGCTGTAAGTGTCAGGTGTTACAATGTTTTTATCTGTCAAGTTTTGTGCTATTGGTAAATTTTGCATGTCATCACGTTTATAACAGCAGTTATATTTGTTTGAGAACACGTTTATAGTAGCACTTGTAAATGCCCACCACCCTTACGTGACCCACAGACACCTTGTTAAGTTACGATTATCTCATAGATGAAGTCCGTCACAGATCTTATACGTATGTGTGTGTCTTAGTTCTATAACGCAGGGAACAGGAATGGTTTCGAGTTTCAACGAAGGCAAGTGAAGAAAAAGAAGTGCCACAGCCTTGCATGGAGAACGCCGTCGCTCACCTTGAACCACTCGACCGTGGCTCTGACACCGTTCCCTTCGTAGTAGGGAATCTTAGATGATGTCCTGCACGCTCTAGTATAGTTCACAATCGACTGTCTACTCTTTTAGAATAAACTTTGTAGTAAACGTCACTGCGTTTAAACTAGATTGTTTATATCAATCAACCAAAATAAGCAAATTGGTCTTCGCGAAGCAGTATGAAATAAAAGAAATACAGTTCCAAATGCTAGTTCACGCATTTATTTCTGTATTAGACCCAGACGAAATCCCTCGATTAGAAGTATCTAAACAATGATGTTAAGAGTGTTTATGAATAGTTTCAGGAGAAAAAAAAGGTCTAAATGGTTAGCGGAAAACATTTGTCATAACGGTGGCATACAGCGTATGACATAATCGATCGAATGAAAATAGGACTTGAAGGACTCAGGAGTCAAAGACTTTATCTCTTAAAATTATTCTGTCAAGTTTGTCGCTGTATCTCAATAGCTAATATGAGAGAACTCACATTTTTGTCGTGATAATTTATTCCAGAGGATGAAGAGGAACCCACGTAAACTATGATATTTCAGGCTTTCCGCCCAAATTTGTGACTTACAAGCTTCAGGATATGCAGCTGAGTTCTTCCTCCTTGATATTTCGACGACTTGTGCGCTCAACAATACGAAAGAACACAGTATCCCGTGAATATAATATCAGTATGTCACAGCTTAAAGAGACCTGGTGTAACACTTGTTAGGAACGATCACACAGATACATTTGTGGGTAAAGCAGATAGCAGATTTTGGTTTATTGTTACAATACTAGGCCGCGCGGGGTAGCCGCGCTGTCTTTGGCGTCTTATCGCTGACCGTTGTGGCCGAGCGGTTCTAAGCACTTCAGTCTGGAACCGCGCGACCGCTACGGTCGCAGTTTCGAATCCTGTCTCGGGCATGGATGTGTGTAATGTCCTTGGGTTAGTTAGGTTTAAGTAGTTCAAGCTTAGGGACCGATGAACTCAGCAGTTTGGTCCCATAAGACATTACCACAAATTTCCAAATTTACAATACTAGGAAAATGTAATAACTCTACAATGGAGATCGGTTACAAATCACTCGTGTGACCAGTCCCAGAATATTACTCAAGAATGTGAGACTCGTATCAGAGAGGACTAACAGGGAATACTGAGTATATGCAGGCAGTCTGTGGTTCACCGCAGCGTGGTAGACAAATGTGTGTGAAATCTTATGGGACTTAACTGCTAAGGTCATCAGTCCCTAAGCTTACACACTTCTTAACCTAAATTATCCTAAGGACAAGCACACACACCCATGCCTGAGGGAGGACTCGAACCTCCGCCGGGACCAGCCGCACAGTCCACGACCGCAGCGCCCGAGACCGCTCGGCTAATCTCGCACGGCGCGTGGTAGGCGTTTGAAAGCGTTATTATAAACGTGATCACATAAAAAAATTACCAGTAGCACAATACGTCGTAACGAGACGTACAAGAAATAACGAATGGCCACAGGTTTGTTTACCCGCGGGAGAGTGTCACAGAGATTATGAAAGAACTGAATTGGCAGACTCTTGAAGATAGACGTAAACTATCCCGAGAAAATCTACTTACAAAGTTTCAGGAACCGGCTTAAATGACGACTTTAGGAATATACCACCACCCTCTACGTGTCAGTCCCATTGGGATCGTGAGGACAAGATTAGGTTAATGACAGCACGCATTGACGCATTTAAAAAGTCATTCTTCCAGTGCTCCATCCGTGAATGGAACGGGAAAAAGCCCTAATAAATGATGCAATGGGAAGTACCCTCTGCCAGGCACTTATTAGTGGTACGCAGGGTATAGATGTAGGTGTAGATGTAGACTTCCCTAGTTGTGTTTGTTGTGTCGAGTGTGGGGTTTCGTTGCTCGTGTTCCAATCCCAACGAAACTAAACGTGAGAGTTATAAGAAATAGAGAATGGGCAGCGAAAGGGACTATTGATTGTAAAGTTGGAAGTTTGTATCTCGTTAGTAGCAACTTGGCTTTTATTTTTAAATTCGTTATTTATTAACGAAAAGATATGTTAACTAATGTTGAATCATAATTTTAATGAACATAAGATATTTGTATTTTTACTTAGTAATCACATGAAAATAAATTAAGTTTTAAAACACATGTGAAATAAATTATTGTGAAATGAAATAAGTTATGTACATCAAAAATGCTGTCAATAAAATTGTTCAGGGTATGTATTCGTATTGTCAATGTACAAAATTCTCCGACGCTTCGGCAGCTGTTGCAAATGGCCTTACTCAGGGTGCTTTTACTAATATTGTCAACGTGTAAAATTCGTTGACGTTTCGGCCACTGTTGTAAATGGCCGTCCTCAGGGTGTTAGCAAGGACCCCCTGAGGAAGGCAATTTGCAGTAGTGGCCGAAATGTCGGCGAAGTTTACACATAGACAATGAAGTTACGTATCCTGAAGAATTTTATTGACTGCGACAACGGCCGCGGAAGCCCATGCGTAAATCAAAAATAGTATTAAATCCAAATAATAAGCTGGCCGCTGCGGCCGAGCGGTTCTAGGCGCTTCAGTCCGGAACCGCGTTGCACCTACGGTCACAGGTTTGAATCTTGCCTCGAGCATGGATGTGTGTGACGTCCTTAGGCTAGTTTGGTTTAAGTAGTTCTAAGTCTAGCGGACTGATGACCTCCGATGTAAAGTCCCATAGTGGTATGGGCCATTTTGAACCAAATAATAAACTAGACTATTTTCTATTTAACGTTTCGCAAGTTTGTACCAAATTTTGATTTGTTGTGAACACTCGCATTGACGTGAAATTAGTAATTAAAAAATAGAGAGAAAAGCAACAAGAGCTTCGTGTTGTGGCCCGAAGGGGCCAGCCGGTCCCGACTGACCGCCGTGTCGTCTTCTGCTAGTGGCGTCAGCACACCGCCCTCCCAGCCGTTACCGGCTTTCCTCACCTTGCAGCTCTCCAGCTGGCCTCATGAGACGGAGAACACTGCGGTGCAGCCCTCCCACCAGTAGTGGAAATCGACTCAGAGCCTCTGCATACCAGCCCGACACGCTGCCCACTCTGCTCCAGAGGTGTACAAAAATAGAAATATGTTATCTTTAGTAACATAATTATGATTCAATATGAGTTAACGCACATTTCCTTCTGTTGGTAAAAACGGTCCATAACAAAGTTTTCAACAGTTGGTAGAAACTGGTTATTGGAATAGCGTGTGTAACGACACACGGCAACTCAGTACCACATCCACCCAACCAACACAACATTTCGCTGTACCAGCAGAACCCTTAATATCGGCCCAGTTCCCAGGGTAGTCGTCTGTGTTATCAAGCCCACTTTGGCTGGCTGATCAGATTATCAGCACGACTAGGCTATCCATTTACGCCCACAATATGTCGGCCACACAAATAATATACAGAAGAATGGAAAAGAAAATTCAGGATTTGCTGCATGACGGCAGTTTGGCCTTAGAAAAGGTAACGGCACCAGGGAGGTACTGTTGTTGGTAAATCTTCCGGGTTATATGGCCGTGGTCCATTCCATTCTTCAGGAATAGAAGAATTCCATGGACCACGGCCATATAACCCGGAAGAATTATCAACAGCAGTACCATCAGGTCGTTAAAGCCTTCATTGTATGAGGTGCATTCAAGTTCTAAGGCCTCCGATTTTTTTTCTCCGGACTGGAAAGAGATAGAAACATGAGCATTGTTTTAAAATGAGGCCGCGTTCATTGTCAATACATCCCAGAGATGGTAGCACCGTACGGCAGATGGAATTTTACCGCCAGCGGCGAGAATGAGAACTGTTTTAAATACTTAAAATGGCGACGTTTTCCTTACTTGAACAGCGTGCAATCATTCGTTTTCTGAATTTGCGTGGTGTGAAACCAATTGAAATTCATCGACAGTTGAAGGAGACATGTGGTGATGGAGTTATGGATGTGTCGAAAGTGCGTTCGTGGGTGCAACAGTTTAATGAAGGCAGAACATCGTGTGACAACAAACCAAAACAACCTCGGGCTCGCACAAGCCGGTCTGACGACATGATCGAAAAAGTGGAGACAATTGTTTTGGGGGATCGCCGAATGACTATTGAACAGATCGCCTCCAGAGTTGGCATTTCTGTGGGTTCTGTGCACACAATCCTGCATGATGACCTGAAAAAGTGAAAAGTGTCATCCAAGTGGATGCCACGAATGCTGACGTACGACCACATGGCTGCCCATGTGGCATGTTGCCAAGCAATGTTGACGCACAACGACAGCATGAATGGGACTTTCTTTTCGTCGGTTGTGACAATGGATGAGACGTGGATGCCATTTTTCAATCCAGAAGCAAAGCGCCAGTCAGCTCAATGGAAGCACCAAAAAAATTTCGGGTAACTGCCAGTGCTGAAAAAATGGTGGTGTCCATGTTCTGGGACAGCGAGGGCGTAGTCCTTACCCATTGCGTTTCAAAGGGCACTACGTTAACAGGTGCATCCTACGATAATGTTTTGAAGAACAAATTCCTTCCTGCACTGCAACAAAAACGTCCGGGAAGGGCTGCGCGTGTGCTGTTTCAGCAAGACAACGCACCCGCACATCGAGCTAACGTTACGCAACAGTTTCTTCGTGATAACAACCTTGAAGTGATTCCTCATGCTCCCTACTCACCTGACCTGGCTCCTAGTGACTTTTGGCTTTTTCCAACAATGAAAGACACTCTCCGTGGCCGCACATTCACCAGCCGTGCTGCTGTTGCCTCAGCGATTTTCCAGTGGTCAAGACAGACTCCTAATGAAGCCTTCGCCGCTGCCATGGAATCATGGCGTCAGTGTTGTGAAAAATGTGTACGTCTGCAGGGCGATTACGTCGAGAAGTAACGCCAGTTTCATCGATTTCGGGTGAGTAGTTAATTAGAAAAAAAACGGAGGCCTTAGAACTTGAATGCACCTCGTATGACCAGGGAGGTAATTCTGACCTTGCGATTGATAATGGAAGGAAGAGTAAAGAAAAATCAAGACGCGTTCGTAGGATTTGTCGACCGGGAAAAAGAGTTCGACAGCGTAATATAGTGCAAGATGTTCGAAATTCTGAGAAAAATACGGAAAAGCTGTATGGAGAGAGACGGGTAGTATACAATATGCACAAGAGCCAAGAGGGAATAATAAGAGTGGACGATCAAGAACGAAGTGCTCGGAGTAAAAAGGGATGTAGACTTTCGTCCCTGTTGTTCAATCAGTACATCGAAAAAGCAATGATTAAAATAAAAGAAAGGTCAGAAGTGGAATTAAAATTCAAGGTGAAAGGATATCGATGATACGATTCACTGATGACATTGCTATCCTTAGTGAAAGTGAAGATGAATCACATGATCTGCTGAATGGAATGGACAGTCTAATGAGATAAATCAAGGAAAGACCAAAGTAATGAGAAGTAGCAGAAATGTGAACAGCGAGAAACTTAACACCTGGATTGATGGTCACGAAGTAGATGAGTTAAGGTATTCTGCTACCAAGGCTGCAAAATAACCGATGACGCCGGCCAGGGTGGCCGAGCGGTTCTAGGCGCTACAGTCTGGAACCGCGCGATCGCTACGGTCGTAGGTTCGAATCCTGCCTCGGGCATTGATGTGTGTGATGTCCTTAGGTTAGTTAGGTTTAAGTAGTTCTGAGTTCTAGGGGATTGATGACCTCAGAAGTTAAGTCCCATAGTGCTCAGAGCCATTTGATTCATTTAACCGATGAGGGACGGAGGATAGAGGACGTCAAAAGCAGATTAGCATTCGCCAAAGGGGAATTCCTACCCAAGATAAGTCTAGTAGTAGCAAACATAAGGCGTTAATTTGAGGAAGAAATTATTGAGAAGTACATCTGGAGTACAGCAATGTATGGTAGTGAAACATGGACTGTGGGAAAACCGAAACAGAAGAGAATCGAAGCAGGAGACGATCCAAAACAAAACAAAAAAGTGGGTCCCTATTGTGGGTTGCTGACACTCTTGTGACGCAACTACCACCGTTACAGTCGGACTGCGAACCAACGAGTGCTGGCTGATGGCCGAACAATCGGGTAGCACCGCCGTCTGCTCGAGGCCATCGCATGGGATACAGCCGACACCTCATGATCCTAAGTAAAAACTGACATCCTCCCAGCTCTATGCCACTGGAGACCGATGCCGCCCTATGTAACACCTCAGCCATTAGTCTTGACTTCATCATCCGGGCGACACCACCGTCTACTGCCAGGCTGCCCACGTGCCCGCCTCGCCCCGACGCGACAGTGGCACGCTATGCTGACACAACAATACTCGGCCGCAGGATGGTGCTCATAGCGAGGTTCTTTGCCACTGGCTGCCTCTCGTAGAAACGCTTACAGCAACGCCTCTATGCCGATGTGCTTGGATCCAGGTGTTAACGCACGTCGCCTGCCATCTGCTTACCACAGATATATGCCCGCATCTCGTGGTCGTGCGGTAGCGTTCTCGCTTCCCACGCCCGGGTTCCCGGGTTCGATTCCCGGCGGGGTCAGGGATTTTCCCTGCCTCGTAATGGCTGGGTGTTGTGTGCTGTCCTTAGGTTAGTTAGGTTTAAGTAGTTCTAAGTTCTAGGGGACTGATGACCATAGATGTTAAATCCCATAGTGCTCAGAGCCATTTGAACCATTTTTTATACATAGGGAAACATTCCACGTGGGAAAAATATATCTAAAAACAAAGATGATGTAACGTACCAAACGAAAGCGTTGGTATGTTGATAGAGACACTAACAAACACAAACACACACACAAAATTCAAGCTTTCGCAACCCACGGTTGCTTCATCTTTTCTTGTCCAATCTTTCCTGATGAAGCAACCGTGGGTTGCGAAAGCTTGAATTTTGTGTGTGTGTGTGTGTGTGTGTGTGTTTGTGTTTGTTAGTGCCTCTATCAACATACCAACGCTTTCGTTTGGTACGTTACATCATCTTTATATATAAACTGTGTCGTCCTTGGACTTGTTAAATCGCACCTCGAATGCGCGCAGACTCGACAAACGTGAAGAGGACGTGTGGCGATCGGCCCCGCTGCCGCTTGGCTAGAGCCGCGGTTGCTGCTGCCGTTGGTCGTGACGGCCTCGCGCAGCCGCGTGGACAAGGCCGAGGTCACCTGCTGCCGCTGGCAGGGCTCCCACCGCCGCGGGCAACTCCCAGCCCACTCCATCCGCCACTGCAGAAGCTGTGCACCAAAGGGCAAGGTTCTAGTAGTGACGCCCAGCAAGTGTCCACACTGAGGAGGCACTGGGGGTGCCAAGTGCTGTCTCCACCTGGAACCTATTTAAAGTACCGAAAAAAATGCAGTAGATGTAATCATCCAGATGGAAATTTTTACTCTGCAGCCGTGTGTGCGCTGATATGAAACTTCCTGCAGATTAAAACTGTGTGCCGTGCCGGGACTCGAACACGGGACCTTTGCCTTTGGAGGGAAAGTGCTCTACCATGCGAGCTACCCAAGCACGACGCACGACCCGTCCCCACAGCTCTACTTCTGTCAGAGTCTGGTCCGGCGCACAGTTTTAAACTGCTAGGAAGTTTCAGATGTAATAATTGTAACAGTAGGTGACAAAACTAATGTAAGGAGCACTGATCGTTAAATTTTACTAATTTCTTATTTCCAGCATCCTTCAAGGGAAGACGTCAGCAACTGTATGGTTCACTAATTATGCAATAAACTGAAGAAAATCGTCGAAGCTGCAATATTAATTTTCTTTATTGCTCCATGACTAGACTCGTGCCACAAATCACCATGAAATCATCTAGTGAGCTATTCAATAACACCCATTACGACAGCCACACGACTTCATTCTAGCTAAATATGTCCAATAAAACAGTGCAGGGCTTGACTTCAGTCACCTAACATAGAATTGCAAGATGTATTTAACTGGAAAGATCAGTCGTGTGACTGTTGTAATGTATGTTATTGCACAGTTTACTGGATGATTTGATAACGATCTCAAACTCGAAACTAGTCATCAAATAATAAGGCAAATTAATATTGCAAATTCGATGGTTCTCTGCAATTTATTGCGTGGTTTGGTAAATTGATCGTTAAATTTTATCATCAGCCCATTTAGCAAATATAGCAATAACGCTGCTTGTTTGATTGCCGAGTGGGTTCTTAATCAACGGTCACTTCCATTTCACCCCTGATCAAGACTTCCAATGGACTCGACAACGTAACTCTGGACAGACTAAAGCATTAATACTCTAACTGCAATAATAAAGTTACAGTTGTAGCATGTTGTTGCGCTTAGTGTTTCTTCAATGGCTGGTATAGATTCTCAGTGCCGAAGCATGAGTTGCTCCAAGAATACGCCAAATTCCTCTTTAAAATGGCAAATGCAGTCAAAGTGACATAATCCCGATAATTAGTTTTCAGAGGTTAAGCAGTGGCTTCTTGGGATACATTATTCTAGTTGTAGCTAATTTATTCAACACCGAACAGTGATTGCTTGAATACATGGTTTCACAATCTGCATTAGATAATGACACTGCAGCTTTAAATTGCTAGCAGCAAGAAACAAATTTTCATGTGAATATTTTTCTTCTTGACGCAAGGTATGTGACATGACTGTTACAATCCTGCACAACTGGGCAAACGATACGTACCTTCTTCTGTGCGCTGGTCACTGGAGACCTCTCAGATTCGGTATGGTGTTGAGTGTTGTCCTCCTGAACCCATCACTTCTGTACTCACATGACAGTCGTGGCACCCCGGTCACACGAATGTGCATGTACAAATGTTCGTAAAAAATGTTAGCGCAAATTTTGGTTCTCACATAAGTCTCAGGGGATGATTACCACTCTTGATGCATTAGTACACTGTTCCACACCTAAGCATTAGTTATAGTTTTTGAATTAATGTTCACTCAGACATGATTGCAGTTTATGCTAGGGAACAAAAATTTGGCGATTATTATAGCAAAATCATTTTTCACAACACACTTCAATTAAGATTTTATCATCACTATTTATTGGCGTCGTCCTTTTCTTTCACACAATGAAATTAGCACTGGTGAGACGGTTTACAGTTTTACTTTAATAATAATAATTTGACTCCGAACCCCCCAATAGTCGTAATGTAGCCTGCTATAATCGGAAGTTACTCTATCAACTCGTACAGAACCACAACTCCCACTGTCCTCTTTGTTCTAGCAGTTTTGGTGCGAAATCACAGATCGCCACATGTTCACTTACGCTGAAGTATACCTCGTAATTCGTACTCTCACAAATAATCGTAGCACTTCCAGTTCACCAAATATATGGTTGCACACTTGCTCTATTTAACAATACTCTTTGTCGAAATAAATCGACGCGAAAATTCTTACTCAAACGACCACATGGGCCACCCACAAGTGGGGCTCGCTCGCCACCCGCTGGCCAAACGCTCAGCGACTGCCGAAAGACTGACCCCGGCCAAGATGGCCGCTCGCTTCTATAGGCTCGGATGTCTCCCCTCCTGGGTATGCAAGTACCAATCTCACCAGTTAAGGTTACAAATTTTTGACACATACATCCCTCAACAGAAATAAGTACACCATCGGAACCGCGCTAAAAAGTACATCTTATTTACCATTTTACATTAATTTATATGATTATTCTATCGCCGTAAATCAAGTTTTAATTTTTTGAAAAATTCTGCCGCTTAGTGCAAATCTGTTTGTTTACATCTGTTCTGCAAAGTTTTAACATAGAACTGCATATAGCAGTGTTTTAGGCGTAATCTATAGCAATCTACACATTGCGCTGCTCAAAAACTTGAAATCTATAATAGTTAATTAATTATGGTCAATAAATGTTAGTAATAATTTGCAAACAATGAAAAATATTGCAAGTTAAGTGTATAGCTTAACTAGTTTAAAATACGTGTGACGCCACCCAAAATATTATATAGTGCATTTCTTTACGTCATGAATTTTCTATTGAATTTTATTAAGAATTTCCCATCAAACTTTGTTCATTGCTCTTTACGAGCTTAATTATTTATGAATCTTAACATATGACTACCGCACTCGATCCGCTATGATGAGACGTTTTTAATGAATGCTTGCTCATCTCTGTAAGTTTTTATTTACTATTTTTATTAATTTTTCAGTATTCGTAATATTAAACAATTTTCAAGTTACTATAACTCTTGCGTCTCGTGACTTATAATAAAGATCGATCTTTCAGAAGGTGCATATTGCTGACCACAATCCACTGCCGCATCGCTCTTCACCGTAAGTTACATAATTTTCGCGTAATGCGCGTAAAACGAAGCAATGCCCCAAGCACCACCCGGCCACCCGGCCACCCGGGGCACCCGGCGGCGGAGGCATCACACCACACCGACACATTGCAAATCTCGCGCGGGCGCGCCACGCGCTTCCGTGAATGGCGCACCATGTCGTGTGCTCGCTCTCCACAAAGAAATCCTTGCATACCAGACCTATTTATCTAGCGACGGGGGTTTGTACCGTCATAACCCATCACTTCTGTATTGACATGACAGCCGTGGCACCCCGGTCAACACGAGCAGCTCTAACACGCGCCCATAACCTCATTCTCACTAGATCATAACCTTGCTGCTGTTGAGCTGCCAGCACACTGATTACGAGATAAGTTACACACAGACTTTAAAAATGATACTGATTTATTAGACAATACGATTGGTAGGATCCTCGAAACGAAAATGAGAAAAGAGAAGCAAATGCGATTTTGCGAAGTAAGGCTGTTCCTATGCCACTGTACAGAGCACAGTACATTACTGCAAGAAAGAAAGACATCTCGCTATTGGAAACTTCTGAAATCAATTTCCTCATATCTGAAAAGGCTGCAACAGAGAGGATAAAATCACAAACATCTAAATAAGAGCGAGTGATATCCACACAGTTTGGTCCCTTTCGTCCCCAAACCAACCAACCAACCTAAATAAAAATAAAAATAAATCAGATATCTAGCACAGTAATGCTCAGTGTTACATAGAACATCATATATGGGTAGACAGAGACGATATTATAATCGTTATATTGAGAAGATGTAGGGTATGGTACAAATTAACTGCAAAAATTAATAAAAGATGTTAAAATATAGTATTGAAACACTGTAGACAGACTCGAATGAATGCAAGTTGCATTGATGAAGAGGTTTGCACATTATGAATTAGCGTGGAGGGCTGCAGCTAACCAGTATTTTGACTAAGAACCACAGCGACAATAGTAACACACCAGAACCAATACATCTTACTTGGGATAATGAAGTTATAAATAATAATTCCCGCTACAATGTCTTTGCGGAGAGCTTTCGAAAATCTGGGATGGTATCATTGGAGGTATGTCAGTTATTTAGCATATTTACCTTGTGAATGACAAATTTTTCAGTTTATTTTGTATTTTTTACTTAATGTTTCTCGCTGCGTTACGTCCTGAGACTAGAAATCTCCAGTGAACAATGACACTACTGTGGTCATACAATAGTTGCAGGCGTTCTGGATATGATCTCTCTCAATACTATATCTGTTATGTAGCTGAATCTAAAAATTGTTTGAATATTACATCAGCCATCAACAAATTATTCTTCTATACTGATTTTTCAAGTGTATAATCCAAAACAGCTAATTGAAAGTATCGAACCAGAAAAGAGGTCCAAAATACGGAATACAAAAAAGCTAACAATATTTTTAAAAATACTTATTACCCCTATTTACAAACACGAACGAATGAAGCCAGGAAAATACATAAATAGAAAACAAATGAAGTATTTAATAAAAAATACCATAGCGAATCCTGGGGAAGATTAATCGCTAATGTTGAAAATGACTATCTCTGAAGATAGAACGTAACGTTTAAACTTATATAAGGTATGACTAAAAGGGAGGAAGATACAGCAAACAGTAATATAATAACAGAAAATCAATCGATACACCACGACAGAAATTTTTGGTACAATGAGAATAATGAAGAAAGTTATTCCATAAAAACTGATAATAACTCTGTACATCAAATACACATAAAAGAATTAAAAGTAGCCTTAAATGTAACAAAAAATAGAAAAGCTACTGGCTTAGATGGAATTAATCCTGAATTAACCAAATATGGAGAGCCCATTTTAGAATTTAGCTTCATCCGTTCTTTCTAAATATGTCTTGGAAAAAGTTTTGTACATGAAATTGGAACACAGGTAAACTACTTTCTATATTTAAAAAAAGGCCTTAGGAAAGACAGAGAAAGTTACAGGAATAAGTTTACTAACTGCAAGATACAAAATTTATGGAAAAATTCTTAATCAATGACTGCAAAGTATTGCTGACGCAATAATCTCAGAAAAACAATCAAGCTGCAGAAAAGGACGCTCGCGTAATGGTAATATATTTATAATAAGACAGAATACTAAAACACGTCGGGAATTTGGCTCAGAAACGCAATTAGCATTTATTGATTTTGAGAAAGCTTTTGATGAGGTATAAAGATCCCTTTTAAGGAAAACTTTGGAAATTATAGGTTTTCCTAAACATCTTACTAATACCATAAAAAGTCTATAGGAACAGAAAAAATGTTATGAGTCATGTTCAAAACTGTCAGATGAGTTTTAACAAAACAAGGTGTTTAACAAGGGTGTGGTCTTTGTACCATTTTATTTAATTGATACATTGAGTAACTAGTTATGAAGTGGAAAGATGAAATACACGAAGGAAGTAAAATAGGGTCTAGTGTACCATTAAATACTCTGTTACGTACTGACGGCCAGATGATTATACAGGAAACGGAAGATACTTTAGAAAGAGCAGTATTTTGAGCCAAAACGCAGTACATTGCAACTTAACTATATCTGCAAATAACACAAAGACAATGGTTTTCAAAGTAAATAATCCAATTAGATCAAAAATGATAATAAACGAGAAAATCTTAGAACAAGTATCTCCCTTCAATTGTTTATCTAATATTAGTTTTAACTATGACAAAGACATTGAGAAGAAGGTTAGGAAATATCAAGCTACTTGTGGAATAATTGGAAGCACTTTAGGTAGAAAAATAAGAGAAGGAACACAAATGAAATTCTATAAAGCTATGCATTACCTACTTTTGTATATGGTTTCGAATCATGGACAGAAAAAAATCACGTGTACTACCAGCGGAGATGATGTTCATGAGATGTAATAAAATGGATAAAATAAGGAATGAAACCATAAGATCAGATTACAACTATTCAGTTAATGACAAGATAGAGAAAAGAATGAAATGGATCATGTTGATAGAGCAGAAAATAATTGTCGAAAATGATAATGCATTATTGGACAAATGGAAAGAAAGAACTAGGGGTGCCTTGGAAGACACGGACGGACAGACGGAATACAGATACTGGAACAAATGTTTACAACATCTAATTCTTGAATGAAAATGGTGTTGGAATAATCTAAAATTATTCCCAGGAACATATGTAGATGTTTTTCTCCAACGAAACACCACTAAGCGACGATGCGCGATTCTTTCTATGCGAGTCTATGGCTTCAGTAAAGCTATAGCTCGCATTACGGACGAGATTTTCTCTGTATTAAAACAGGTGGCATAAATTTTGTGGCTTCCTTTTACCAATATGGGCTGTTTCACATCGTAAGCTTTTTCTTTGTTCCTGATACGATTTTCGTTGTTGCATCTCACGAACTCATAGTGGAGACGAGTTAAGAAGCTATTGAAGTGAGGCGAATGCCCTGACTGCACAACGGCGGCTTTTACAATCTTCTCTTCAAACCAAACATAACCTCGTTAAATTCCCTTTTGACAGCTTAACACATCAAAGCAACGCGCCGCAATTCCCTCTCGTCTCCTGCCCTCTTTCAAAGAGCACAAAATTCTTATTTCACTCTTAGACGACGGTTCTCTTTAATTACATCCTCTTTGTTCATAATGAACAACAAAGTAAAAGATGGCGCGAAAGATATGTACAAAAGCTGTTTTGTTTGTTAGACTGCTGGTATTACATAAAAGGTTTCAGAATTCCGTCACTTCAAGGACTTCGTTTTTACTGCGTAGCGTAGCTGGCAGCGTTACCGCCTACCACGCAAGGGAGCCTGGGTTCGATTCCCGGCAGGGGACTGGGTTTTGTGTGCCCATCATCATTTTCATTATCATTGACACGCAAGTCGCCGAAGTGTCGTCAGCTATAAAGACTTGCAATACGTCAGTCGAACCCCGAAGGGGATATTCAGGCCAATAAATGTCTAACGATCATTTCATTTTGATTATGATATGTGGACAACCGAAATGCGAATTTTTCAGGCATATCTTTACTTTGCTTGATGGAATAGAGGAATGATCAAGAATTTTGTTACTCTCATTTATGCAGTCGGATAATGGAAGTCATGACGAAATAGCTACTGGTTTATTTGCTGCTACTGAAATGGTGTGCCATTTTAGTGCCAGCATAATTAGCTGTTCGATAGGGGGTACAGGCCACAACAAGTAAAAGGAAATATTTCAAGCACCACTCGCATTAAAATAACGAAATTCAGTAAACATTTATTTTGAAACGTTACTTTACACAATACTTATAATGAAATTATTTAGATTTCGATTGCAGCCTTTTTCAAAAGAACGACAAACCAAATTTAGAACAAGAATCTTTAAAAAGGCGCCCTTGTAAAATTTGGAAATTTGTGTTAAGGTCTTATGGGATCGAATAGCTGAGGTCATCTGTTCCTAAGCTTACACACTATCTAATCTAATTTAAACTAACTTAGGCTGTGGACAACACACACTCCCATGCCCGAGGGAGGACTCGAACCTCCGGCGGGGGGACCGCACGAACCGTGACAAGGCGCCTCAGTCCGCGCGGCTACTCCGTGCGGCGCGCCATTGTAGACAGTTACAAACAGGCTGGTCCAGTTGCCATAACAGGATCTCCCAACAGTACCCACAGGCATAGGTAGAAGGGCAGTCACAATCAAATCACTGCAACAGACTGAAGACTAAGATTATATCAAATACAAACGGAGCTCCAACAGAATGTTTTTGAACCAGAAACCTAAAACGCTTTAAAATGTTAAGCTGTGCCTCCGTAGAAAATTCATGTAAATATTTAAAACTTTTAGGATTCTGAGCTGGCCCACAAATCATTTAAACCTTGACAATTTTTAAATTCCATCTCTAAGAAAATTCCAGTATGTTTCCAGAAGGCATCTAGTTGAAACCGCGCTGATCATAAAAAATGTGTTACAAGTAATTAAAAAGGTTACCTTAAGAACAAATACCTGCTTGGGGTTTAATAACCATTAGCAATTCAGGAGAGCTATGACCAGCTCTGCAGTAAAATTTGTACTGATTCAGTTAACCATAACGAAACGAAAAATGACGTATAACGGCACTTTAGTGGCAACTGGCGTTTGTTAATTAAACTACTTATTACAGGTATTAAACCCACAGCACAGTGCACTGTAATGACTCAGAAATCTGATTCAGACTGCACAAGTGCTTTAAAACTTAAGAAACACTCAAATTTTGTAGGCTACAAAGGTGTACTAGTCAATTTGTTCAGTAATTTCTAAGATTACAATAACCATAGATTGGAACAGCTTTTCTCACCAAAATGGTATAAGATAATATATACTGAAGAGCCAAAGAAAGTGGTATACCTACCTAATATAGTGTAGGGCCCACGCGAGCACGCAGAAGTGCCGCAACACGAAGTGGCATGAACTGGACTAATGTCCGAAATAGTGCTGGAGGGAACTGACACCATAAATCCTGCAGGGCTGTCCATAAATCCGTAGAAGTACGAGGAGGTGGAGATCTCTTCTGAACAGCACGTTGCAAGGCATCTCAGATATGCTCAGTAATGTTCGTCTCTGGAGTCTGGTGGCCAGCGGAAGTGTCTAAGCTTAGAAGAGTGTTCCTGTAGAAATTCTGGGCCTATGGGGGTCGCATTGTTCTGCTGGAATTGCCCAAGTCTGCCGGAATCCACAATCGACATAAATGGATGTAGGTAATCCGACAAGATTCTTAGTTACATGTCACCTGTTAGAATCGTATCTAGATCTATCAGGGGTCCCATATCACTCCAGCGGCACACGCTCCACACCATTGCAGAGCCTTCACCAGCTTGAACAGTCCCCTGCTGACATGCAGGGTCCATAGATTTATGAGGTTGTCTCCATGCCCGTACACGTCCATCCGGTCGATACAATCTGAAACGAGACTCGTCCGACCAGGCAACGTGTTTCCAGTCACCACAGTCCAATGTCGGTGATAACGGGCTCAGGAGAGTCGTAAAGCTTTTTGTCGTGCATTCGTCAAGGGTACACGAGTGGGCCTTCTGCTCCGAAAGCCCATATCGATGAAGTTTCGGTGAATGGTTCGCACGCTGACACTTGATGGGGCAGCACTGAAATCTGAAGCAGTTTACGGAAGGGTTGCACTTATGTCACGTTGAACGATTCTCTTCAGACGCCGTTGTATCGTTCTTGCAGGATCTTTTTCCGGAGGTCTGATGTTTTACCGGATTCCTGATATTCACGGTACACTCGTGAAATGGTCGTACGGGAAAATACCCACTTCATCGCTACCTCGGAGATGCTGTATCCCGTCGCTCGTACACCGACTATAGCACCAAGTTCAAATTCACTTAAATCTTGATAACCTGTCATTGTTGGAGCAGTAAGCAATCAAACAACTGTGCGAGGCACTTGTTTCCGACCGCAGTGCCGTATTCTACGTGTTTACATATCTGTTTACTCGAATACCCATGCCTATACCAGTTTCTTTGACACTCGAGTGTATTTTAACTGCTCTAATTAAGCTCAAAGAAATCTGAACACAAACAGTTAGAAAATTAGCTCAAAAGCTTGTCCTCAGTCCGCGTTTGAACGTTAATTACGAAATAAGAAAGTGTAATACTACTGTGCATGTACCTTTCATTGCATTCATCCAAACTGATAAGTTTTTCCAGAACACACACGAACGGAATCAGTTACCATTCACATGGGCAGTGTTTCGCATACTGCAACAGAACAAGCTGCCACTGTAGGTTGTACAGTCAATCTAAAACTGAGTCACACGCCGGCAAACCACATTAAAACTGCAGCGCCATGTGACACAAACTGAACTGCACACCAAATCAATTGTTGTCTTGGCAAACACCCATGTGGATTAATACACTACTGGCCATTAAAATTGCTAGAAGAAATGCAGATGATAAACCAGTATTCATTGGACAAATATATTATACTAGAACTGCCATGTGATTACATTTTCGCGCAATTAGGGTGCATAGATCCTGAGAACCCAGAACAACCACCTCTGGCCGTAATAACGGCCTTGATGCGCCTGGGCATTGAGTCAAACAGAGCTTGGATGGCGTGTACAGGTACAGCTGCCCATGCAGCTTCAACACGATACCACAGTTCATCAAGAGTAGTGACTGGCTTATTGTGACGAGACAGTTGCTCGGCCACCATTGACCAGACGTTTTCAATTGGTGAGAGATCTGGAGAATGTGCTGGCCAGGTCAGCAGCCGAACATTTTCTGTATCCAGAAAGGCCCGTACAGGACCTGCAACATGCGGTCGTGCATTATCCCGCTGAAATGTAGGGTTTCGCAGGGATCGAATGAAGGGTAGAGCCACGGGTCGTAACACATCTGAAATGTAACGTCCACTGTTCAAAGTGCCGTCAATGCGAACAAGTGGTGACCGAGACGTGTAACCAATGGTACCCCATACCATCACGCCGGGTGATACGCCAGTATGGCGATGGCGAATACACGCTTCCAATGTTGCGTTCACCGCGATGTCTCCAAACACGGATGCGCCCATCATGATGCTGTAAATAGAACCTGGATTCATCCGAAAAAAAATGACTTTTGCCGTTAGTGCACCCAGGTTCGTCGTTGAGTACAGCATCGCAGGCGCTCCTGTCTGTGATGCAGCGTCAAAGGTAACCGCAGCCATGGTCTCCGAGCTGATAATCCATGCTGCTGCAAACATCGTCGCACTGTTCGTGCAGACGGTTGTTGTCTTTGCAAACGTCTCCATCTGTTGACTCAGGAATCGAGACGTGGCTGCACGATCCGTTACAGCCATGCGGATAAGATGCCTGTCATCTCGACTGCTAGTGATACGAGGCCGTTGGGATACAGCGCGGCGAGCCGTATTACCCTCCTGAACCCACCGATTCCATATTCTGCTAACAGTCATTGGATCTCGACCAACGCGAGCAGCAGTGTCGCGGTACGATAAACCGCGATAGGCTACAATCCGACCTTTATCAAAGTCGGAAACGTCACGGTACGCATTTCTGCTCCTTACACGAGGCATCACAACAACGTTTCACCAGGCAACGCCGGTCAACTGCTGTTTGTGTATGAGAAATAGGTTGGAAACTATCCTCATGTCAGCACGTTGTAGGTGTCGCCACCGGCGCCAACCTTATGTGAATGCTCTGAAAAGCTAATCATTTGCATATCACAGCATCTTCTTCCTGTCGGTTAAATTTCGCGTCTATAGCACTTCATCTTCGTGTTGCAGCAATTTCAATGGCCACTAGTGTACATGTACATTTCCGATACAAGCAGTTGACATCTAAGTGCATGAAATCCAGAGCAATGTGTCCAAAGACCAGGGCCGCACAGTACTGGGAAGTAATCATGCAGATGACTCGGTATAAGATCCTGGGCGGCCAGTTGCCTGAACCTCACTCACAACAGCCATGCCACACAACTGGTCACGGCTGGTCGCACCTGCTCTCGATATTGCTGCTCCTTACAGGTGCCTGTCCATGACTGCCCCACGCAGATCCGAGCATTGTAGACTTAAACCCCATTCCACTCTTTGTGAACGCCCTCTGGTCCAGCAGGCGTGGCTCTCAAAGTCAGGGACTCTCCTCTGTCACCAATATCAATAGGAGTCCGCACGGCCCAGCTGCAACTTTCCCGTGACTTAATGTTAACGTAAAGCGATTAGCACTGCTGCGAAGTCTTGGAAAGAATAGCCAATTTAAAACAACACTACTTAATGCAACTATAATGAAAAGAGGATTTCTGTATTACCACTGCGAGAACATTGAACCACACAAAACCATTCGATGTAAGAGATGATTTCGTATTAGGTGACTGTCACTTGATTAAGAGTGACATATGACAAGAAGTAGATGTGTTTGACACACGACGAGTGTCAGTTACTTTCCACTGCTGAATCTCGTAATCATGAACAAAGCTTCAATACAGTTAAGATGTAACAAGCTCCGGCTGCTGTTTCACATGGATGTTGGTTGGTGGTGTCTTCCAGCATGTGTCCAGAACTAAATACTCAGTACTGCTCCTCATTCATCCTTGGAATGAGAAACAGTGCGCAATTGTGTTACGCAGTTCAACATCTAATAAGTGCCATTGGAAAGATACACGTGTGGACATCCCTGTTTTATTTCTAACATTGTTTTTAACTAACTATTCACTATAATCTGAACACGACGTACAGCTGCGTTTGAATTTTTATTTCAGTAGGTGTAATTATTATTGTTCTGGTGAAAGACGTACAGAAATGTGTAAAGCTCCACCTCTGACAATGTTAGTATTCTGATTGAGAACAAAAATGTTAAATTATTACTCTTTCTATAAATCATGAAAAATCAAATTCTCTTGTATCTGACTGCGATTACAAAAATATTCTCTAACGTGGCCTAACAATTAATAAAATAATGCTCCTACACGCAATAGGCAACCTACCTCCTCTTGCCGCTGCAGCTGCGTGAATATTCTGCCTCCAGCAACATACTAAACTAATTCAAAAGAGGTATTGCGATCCATGATGCAGAGTGCAATGCATGGTCACAACTACTGAACAACTACAGCCCTATTTTTTTAATATATAAATTGAATTTTCAGGAAGTGTTTGGTTAATAAGACTTAAGCAGTGTAAAAAAAATGAAATAAACCAATAAAAACTTTTAATTTACTATGATTATCAGCAACTTAAATTATTCCACAACGTCTACCATCAGTAATCACATATATCGTCACAACAAAGGTACGAATATTACTCTCGACGTATGCATACACAAACCTGACAAAATCCTCCAGTGAGGAAGCAAGCAACAACTACATGCAGCATGAAGGCAAATTACCAAACATACTCATATAATACCAAAATCTCCTCCGGCGCTTCTAGCACCGTCACGGCAGGCTGCGGTCTATTCTGTCGCGCGGCTTCTGTCCACCGCAGGCTGTGTCCGACTACTCTCAACTAATGTTCGCTCGCTATCGCTCGCGATAATAATATCTCAGACTCAGAGTTTGTGTTCGCACGTCACACCAGAATCAGTAGCCAACCTTCGAAAGAAATATTAACGTCCAATATTCAAACTGGTCGTCAGGAGTACATACTATTGAATGCTATCTTGGCTATTACATTTTCTTCAAAGCAACTACAGATCACTCCTTGTTTCTAATTATGAGAAATTTAAAAAAGTGACCCTTTAATTCTTTTGTGATCAATAATAATAATTATCAGCAGCAGCACAGCTGACTGCCAAGCGGAGGACCCGGTTTCGATTCCCGGTACTGAGAGAATTCTTTTTTCCTTTACTGGGAGGACTGGAAGAAAGTGTACTCTTGATGCCATCTGAGAAGTTACTTGACTAAGTAGTAGTGGCTCCAGGTCACGAAAACTGACTATGAGCAGGAGACCGTGTACTGACCACAGGCACATCGGTTCGCATGGAACACCGTACACACTGGGCCCACGAAGAGCTATGTCGTCTTTAACGGGTCATAATGTACAGAGACAGTTATTGAACTGTATGAAATAAAATCGTCATTACTTTTGCGTTAGGACGTTCAAACTGCACTGTTGGCCGCGGGGCATGATGGAATTAGTATGGTCTGGTTTAGCGATGAAACCCACTTTCATTTGCATGGGTTCGTCAACAAACAAAACTGGTGCATTTGGGGGACTGAGAATCCGCATTCCACGATCGAAAAGTCTCTTCTCCCTCAACGGGTGGTCTGTAAGTGAAGTGTTTGGAAGCTGATTTCATCCCCATTATCCAAAGTGACCTTGATTTTCCCCAGATGTGGTTCATGCAAGACGGAGCTCGACCCCATCGAAGCCGGAGAGTGATGTCCTGGAGGAGCTGGGGCTGCCTTCTGGCTCTGGGGTACCCGAGGCCACTGGCATGGACCTCGGTTGGCCATCATATTCTCCGGATCTGCACACATGCGACTCTTTTGTGGGGCTGTGTTAAAGACAATGTGTACAGCAATAACCCCGAAACTATTGCTGAGCTGAATACAGCCATTCAGGAGTTTATCGACAGCATCGAGGTTCCGACACTTCAGCGACTCATGCAGAATTTCTCTATTCGTCTACGCCACATCATCACCAATGACGGCAGGCATTCGGACATGTCATAACCTAAATCTGAACATCTGTAGTGACGTTTACACGGTGAATAAAGTGTGTGCACGCCGTAGTTTGTAACTGATCTAAGTTTTCCGTTTTCTTTTTTCATATACTTCAATAATTGTCACACTGCGTCTCTTGTGCTGGAGGCGGACCGGGACACTGGTCTTAGCCCATGTCTCTGCAGCACACGTCCCGCCTTGCTGCTCGTTTGTGGCAGGAACGCAGCCAGCTTGGTCTCTTTGGCTGATTAACGACGCGCCCTTCGTCGCTGGTACCTGGAAGAGTTTCCAATGTCTTTCTTGTTGTAAACATTCCCTCTGAGCTCTAATCTCAAATGTTATCCAAACTGTACGTGCAGAAATAAACTTTTGTCAGTGTAACAGCGCGTTCAGGACAGCTTTCTTGTGTACAGAAAGTTGAAAACTACTTGCACGCAAATATTAGTATGTACAGAGGATCTTCGCGGCCTGCCGCTTACCCGAGGTACTCCTATCTTCGACAAGTCCATTATCCGTGTTGTAACCATATTTTTGGGTGAATTAGTTGTTAATTTTTAGAGACTTCTTGTATTTTGTACAAATGGCGCATATATTGATGAAACGCGAACTGGCCCATCATTTCTTCCGATTCTGCACAGTTTCTAACTCACGCGTTTATTAAAAGGATGTTAATATTACGATAACTTGTATTCTTTGGAGATGATTTACTGTATTTTATAGCAATAGTATTTTTTATGTTTCCAAGCTGCACAACAACAACTACGACAGTTCTGTACAAGAAATTACAACAATACTGCAAAAAAAAGGGGGGGGGCGAGGAAAGTATTTCAGTTCTTTTTCAAATCAAAACTTTAGTATGGCGCTTGGTGCTTTCTCTTCGCACTAAGAAAGCTATGGTGAAGAACCCGGAGAAAAAAAAAGCAGAAGATATTGAGCGGCTTTAAAACGAGCATTGTTATCTTAACTGTCTTATGTAAAGAGAGTAATGGGAGCTCAATCTGAATAGCGGGTGATAGTGACTGGAAGAACGCGCCTTCCTAGACTTAGCCGCTAATCACACTGGCCTTGAACCAGTCAACCAGAAAGTTATCGATTAGGACTCTCATGCTGAAAAACATGACATTATCACTGCTATTTGTAGGGCAAATTGAGAAGATGACGTAGTTGCATGTTTGGCTGATTATGTTGGGTTTGGATTAGGTTGGATTGAGTGAACTGTTGTTAACTTAGGGTGCGTTTGGTTGAAATTTTTAGGTTTGGTTAAGTTATGTGAAGTTAGTTTACTGTGGGTTAGGTTAGGTGAGTTTGGCAGGTTAGGTCTTGTTAAGTCCTGTTAGGTAGTCATCTCCGCTGTATGACTTGAGTAATCAACTAACTACTGAGGCAACAGTTGACAGTGCTAACTGCAGCTACATTAATGGAACGAAATGCGACTCATTAGTGGAAGAATTCCGAATGTACAGTGTCTACAGGGTGTCCCAAAGAAACGCCGACAAACTTTAGGGATAGGTTCCTCACATCAAAAACAACAAAAGAGTTTCTAGTAAACATGGTCTATAAAATGCCTATCTTCAAGAGCTACGAGTACTTGTTCAGTAGAAATGTTCTTCAAACTAGCGAAGGTGAACTAGTGTCCATAGCTTTTAAGGTACGTTTACTGGACAGTTTGCTCTTGGTTTGGTCCCTACTGGGCTCCTCAAACAGTGTCCGCAAGCTCTGACGTTGCAAGAGTTCGCAACTGTGTGGAGCCAGCCGGCACGCGGAAGATCGGACATTTTTGCGCAACCTATGGAAAGCAAAGTCCTTGCAGTAGAAGAGATCAGTTTCATAGTATTTAAGATGAACAAGTGCCGATAGCTGTTAAGGTATGCGTTTTAGAGCCCACGTTTATTAGACATTTTCTTCTTGTTTTGGCGTAATGAACCTGTCCCGTAACCTTGTCGGTGTTTTCTTTGGGACACTCTGTAAACACTGTACACTCATTCTTGCACTGATCATCCCGTTTCATTAATATAGCAGCAGTTAGAACTGTAAATTGTTGCCACAGTAAATAGCTGGTTGAACTCAAGCGATACAGTGGAGACGACTAAACTAAACTAAACTAAAGTAAGAAGATTTAAACTGACCTAGTGATTAAAAGTTCATAGTGATCTGGTAATACTGTTAAAATTTCTGCAGCCGTCACTGGAAAGTACGAGCAATTTGCATCATTTTGTGTGTTTCATAATAGAAAATTTACGTTCTGTGGTCGGAGAGTAGGTGTTATGAAGCGACGCAGTGCGAGTTTCATTCAACGAACCATTTCGAATTCTGTCTGATCATAGGCCTAAGTAACCGATTACGAAAGGAATTTTAGTAACGGTTTTTATTGTAAGTTTTCTAGTAGTTTGTAGGCAGTTTCTTTGTGCCTTCGAAGGCGAAATTTCTACTTTTAGCCTCCTCGATTTTGAAACGTGTTATTCGGTTTGGGATTCCAACAAAAATTCCTAAAAATAGATATATTAAATGAACTGACACTCGTGTGTAGTATTTGACATCTATTACGCTATAGCCCACTCGCAGAACTGCCTGACCCAATGAACGAAACCGGTTCGCTTGAGTGGGCAGATTGCACAACTTTTTATTTTTCAATGTTTTATTAACAGTGATTATTTAGGACTTCTGTGTGTACTACAATGAAATGCAGAAGATAAGGTTCAAGTTACACTGAAATAAAATGTTTCGCCCAGTATCTGAGGATTTTATTACACATTTCCTTTAGGTGGCCCATCGATAGCAACTTTCTCCTACAAGAGCGACAGTGATTCAATTTGTCTCTTAAGAAAGAAGCGCAGCGAGTTGTTTTACATAATAGTTGCTCTATTACGGAAACGGCTGATGTCTAAATGTGAGTTCCTGTTGCAATTACTATTTTTCCACCATCATGTGCGCATCTTAGGAGTTTGTTAGAGGATTTTAATCGATAATGCATACATGAGCAGTCCTTACAGCCTTCCGAAATTTCAGTTATGTTTTGCATGGAGAGTGCAGAGCTTGTCCAGCGGATGGCTAATTTTGTGGAGTCTGCTGGCGTAACGCAACTGAAACGGCGGACGCGCTTTCGGAGGAAGCGTCGCGAGGGAAGAAAGAGCAGAAGTTTCGGCTGACAGAGCGGGACAGGGCTTTAGCTACCTGTTCGTGCCTGCACTCCACCGCGGCTGTCTCCCATTACCATAATGGCGCGGCCCCCGGGACACAGGCGACTCTCCCCAGTCGGGACGCCGAGTAATTAGTCTCTGCAGAGAGCTACACCGTGCTGCCCGAGTTAGACGCGCCTTTCCAGAACCTTGAGTCTGGGAGTCGAATTCGAAAACAAAACGTCTCTATCCCGGCCAGCGTGCTTTGACTATGTTACGAGGGCTTTCGATAAGTAATTCGACACATCTTTTTCCTCTGCCAATTAAGGTTGAAAACTGTGGACTTTGTTGTGGGCATCGTGGAATATTCACGCTACACGTAGCCTTCGAAATGGGGTATATAATGGAAGTACGTTCCAAGCAGAGAGCTGTCATTGAGGTTCTTTTACCAGGAAACCAGAGCATAGTAGATATTCACAGTGGCTCGCAGAATTTCTTACGGAGACCTCTCACTCAGTAAAACCACGGAGAGTCATTGGGAGAGGCGTCTGTTACAAAAGCAACAAGGCTGCACAAACCTGTCCTACCTCCCGTGCGCCGGTTGGCCGCACACAGTTGTGACTCCTGCAGTGTTGAAACGTGCGGACACTCTCGTTCGATCGTTGGATCATAATCAAACACATCACTGCACAACTAGACTCAGACAAGAGTCCACACCCGATAGGAGCTCACAAAACGTCATTGGCCCCATCCTCACTGCGGCTCGGTTCCCGCACTTTGCGACTTCCATCTGTTTCACCCAGTTAAGGATGCAGTCCGCGGGAAACGGTACGTGGATAACAGGAAGGTTACCGATGCAGCAAGACGTTGGCTCCGACGTTGACCAGTAGATTGGTACCATGAGGGTATACATGCACTCCCAGTAAGATGGCGCAAGGCTGTCGCACTGAACGGAGACAATTTGGTGTATTGGAATCCTGAATAAATCCAACCTCCTTCCAGTAAAAATGTGTTGCCTTACGTATTGAAAGCCCATCGTATAACGTAAAATACAATACGACATAGAGATGAGTCGGAAGCCCGCCAGGTTAGCCGAGAGCGCTAATGCGCTACTTTCTGGACTCGGGTAGGTGCGCCGGCCCCGGATCGAATCCGCCCGGCGGCTTACGATGGAGGCCGGTTGCCGACCAGCACTTAGGTCATTTTTAGTGGGGTTCATTATCTTAAAGTGTAAGGAAACGTGACGTAGTTGCCTAAATATGACATCAATTGCTCTGTTTTAAGGGTCACGGTATGCTACAGCTATTCATAAGAAAATAAACTTCATAACTCAATAACAATATCATCCCAAAAAGCAAATTGCTAGTAACGTATTTTATTCTGTAACCGCTGTCAACAAACAAGAAAACTGTTACCAGCTGAAGGTATCTTCACATGTTTTGCACGCTATCTCCTCTGACAATTCGTGAAAGTCTCGCTAGGTAGTGACACGTATGTCAGTTTATTCTAGAGCACTCTAGGGTCACATTTACAATCTCAGCATTACTTTTCCTCGGTGAATAGAATTCTCTCTTCCATAAACAAGAAAGCATCTTTAACACTATACAATCATGCATATTAAACGTCGATTAATAACGCGTTACGGATGATCGAGACATACAGGGATAGTGCTTTGAGACTGAAGGTTCGATCACTGTTGGCTCCCCTTCGCTGTAAGCAGCGGAACGTGAAAGTCGTGGGGGGGGGATTGGTACGACACCCTTAGGCTCCAATAACTGTGCCTTCCGCAAGCCTACACGGAGATGTGTGGTGAAATAACAGTAGTAAGCAGTGATTTTATTTACAAATGACAGAATATCTATAACAAAATAAATTAACAAATAATTTTCAAGAAATTTATATCTGGTTTTGTTATACTCGCATCTGAAAACTGATTTATTGTAAACTTTTGTTATAAAAGTTCTGAGACTTGCAAATAAAGTGTGTGTTACAATTAAAGTCGCCACTTACTACTGTCGGCTCACGACATAAACCGTATTCCGGAGGATCTAAGCCTCAAGCCCCTACAACATGGAGGCAACAATCGTTTCGAACTGCACTCTTAAGTCTAACTACCACCTGTTTAAAAATCATATTATCAACAGTTCCAAATAGTATGTTGCCTTTCTCTAAAACTGGGTGCAAAATAATAAAAATGCGCCCCGATAATTTAAATTCTACGAGACATTATTCAAAAATATATTTTAATACATCTTTTGGGGTATCTCCGTCTCAGAGCCTTAACCTACGACCCGCGCCTAATCCTAATTAATTACAGGGAACAACACAACCTAATTCTGGAGAGCTGCACTGGGAACTGAAACTTGCTCCTCCTAAAAGAGAATACTGAGCTTTACCAACAGTGTAAACGCACTAAGTAGAAGCAGGAAAGCATGGTTCCTCTGTTAGTCTTCTTTATGTCTTACATGCAGGCGAAGGAATAAAATCAGTTTTTGTAAATTTGAATTGTCTAGGTCAGATCTCCTCACTATACGAACCTGTTGTGACATCGACGACATCTTATCAGCAGCCTAAAGCTATTCGTACGAAGCGGAATATTTTTTATCTTAACAGGCAATAGCATTGTCGATTTTGGCCTTCACATCGTTTATAGCTTTGTTGGGAGCTGGGCAAACGCAGGTCTTAAATATAATTATAAAGAAAGAAACCAAATGGTGTAGAGCTAGGGGATCTGCGAGTCTTCGACAAGCATATCCTCCAACGATTTGCATTCCAGCCCCAAACAAAAATTGTATTTTATTTATTTACAACAGTTGCAGCCTCTTATCTGGATAGCTAAAACCGACCATAAAAGCCACATTTTTTGCATAATGAATATTGAATATAACAGTTATTACTACATTTTGCTTACTAATGCTGTATGAAGAAATAGAAAAAAAACTACATTCTGTTAATACAGGACTACTGTTGATTCCTTAACCAATTACCCAACACTTATTACTACTGCATGTACTTCTCCTTTATCAATACATCTCTTTGTTACATGCCTAGTAGGGTCAATATTTTCTTGTGGAATTCACACATGTGACCTACACTAATACCCGAGAATATTGTGACAACTGCCCTGCGCTGCGGGCAGGAAAGTATATAAGCGAAGCACAGAAACGTGAAATCATTCTAGCGACGATAAGAGCGCAAAATGTCGAAATCCACTGACATAAAAGACTGCTTGGAACGAATGTCTCGGAAATGGCGAAGTCGGGCGGCTGTTCGAGTGTTACTGTCATGAGCATCCGTGGAGAGTGCATAAACGGTTCTGAAACCACGAGCAGGCGCCAAGCTAAGGGATGTCCACGCCGCTTCACAAAACATCGAGGCCGGAAGTTTGCCAGCCGCTCTGAAACAGGATACCCAGTGACCTCTGGCGTATCTGGTGCAGGCGCAATTGTTTCTGAGCTTACCGTTCAGCATACATTGTTGATTATAGGGCTCCGCTGCAGGCGAACCAACGAGTTCTTACGTTGAACCAACGACAACGTCGACCTTTACTATTGCAGTGGGCACGACACCATCGAGATTGGACGGTTGGTCAACGGGAAACTGTCGTCTGTTGGATGAATCACGTTACATCAGGTCGGTGGTCGGGTCCGAACACGCCGTCATCCAGGCGAACGACAGAACCGTGGATTTATCTTCAAAAAATATTCTTAAGAATTTACTTTATTTACTAGCGATTCATTAAGAACATTAACATATTTAATCACACTATGTGAGCGTGGAAGTAGTTGCCAGGGAGTAACTGATGAAATCATAATCAAATTCCTTTTACTAATGGGAATTTTATTCACTTTAAAAGAAACAGATTTAAAATTATTATTAGAAAGCACCCTCTAAATCTAAAGTTACAATTTATTCAGAGGCAGAAGGAAACAAGTTTTAACTGTTTGAGCTTTCGGGCAGAGAACCTTGCCGCTTTTTTTGACACGGCCGTAGTTACGACCGCTCGCAAACTGGTGCAAATCTGCAACACACCAGATTAGTTTAAACAAAAAGTTTTAACAATTTACACAAGCACACCAACTATGCACCCACGTAGGAAGGATGGAAATGGTACAAAACACCGAAGGTGCAACTTGATTTTAACCTCTAAGTAAAGTCTTGCGGTGAAAGTCTTTTATATACTAAAAAGATCATTTAAGTAAAAGCCCATGAAATTCAATCTTATATAAAATTCAACAAGGTTTAAGATGCTCTACAGTACACAGATACCGCCTCTCAAGATCATAGGCAAGAATTGGTTCAAATGGCTCTGAGCACTATGGGACTCAACTTCTAAGGTCATCAGTCCCCTAGAACTTAGAACTACTTAAGCCTAACTAACCTAAAGACATCACACACATCCATGCCCGAGGCAGGATTCGAACCTGCGACCGTAGCGGTCTCGCGTCTCCAGACTGTAGCGAATAGAACCGCACGGCCACTCCGGCCGGCCATAGGCAAGATAAAAACATATTTCAGGTATTGGGTAGTTCAAGCAATAAATTCGTTAACACACTAAATCCGACAAACATGACAGAGGCAGCTCCGAACGACAGACACTAACTGCCTAACAAATGTGGACGAGAGACACACGAGCAAGCTGGGGACGAGAGACTGACCAAGAAAACAAGTAAAATTTAACAAGAGTAAACCACACAACATATCACCAGTCACTTAACTTCTAATAAACTGCGATTTCTCGAGAAGACCTGGCGCAGCACCCTCAAATCACTCTTCCGAACCGTCCCCTGCCAGCCGCTTCAACGGACGCAGGAAGGCGCGCCGATCTCCCGTCTTTCATGGCGCGCACCAACCGACCGACTGCCCGCTGCTCCGTCCGCGACTGCTGCTCCGACGCGACTGCACTGCTGGTGCGTCTCCCACTCACTTCCAGACACACGATGGTGGAAATACTGGCTCGGACCCAAACATGCAGAGGAAACACGCCCACTGGCAAAACATCATCCCTGCACCAGGAATGGACCGAGCCAAGCTTCACAAGATGGTAACTGAAGGGGCCCAGAAGCGCTCCGAGAACCAGTTACACCACGGCGTCGCAGCTCGCACCGGCCAGACTGATGTCGTGGGTCGACTCCTCTTGCTCTCCCGTCGACCGTGAAGCCACTACCCCTCGCTATACGGCGTGGCCCACTGGACTCACGTGGCGACCTCACATGCGCCGATGCTCAAGGCGAACGAATCACCTTGTATCTCAGTGCGCGACCGGTCAACCGATCGATCCAACCGCCAGTGACCGTTGCCTGCGCAACTCGAGCAGACTGGCGGCCTAACGCGCAGACCCAGATGCAGGAACTAAGCCCCCGATCGGGCGACCACTCGTTGAGTTCTCTCACTGCGCCACAAATTCGGACGAGAGACAGACTAGCGAGCTGGGGACGAGAGACCGACCCCAGACTGACTCGACACACCCAGACTGACCAACTGGGGAGCTCATAGCGCCCCTTAAATGCTCGTGAACAGGCTACCTTTCTCCTTTCCCACCAGAGGGAGACACCAAGGCTGCGATTGCCACAGCGGCGCCACCGCCACAAACGGAGGGCGACTGCTTCACACTAAGCGCTGCGGCGCGCTCTTCAAAACAGCAATGTTTACCACGGCTCAACGGCTGTTCGAAACATGCACCGCGCCACTGATTCAGGTCGGTGGGGTCAGTATTATGCATGGGGTACATTCACCTGGGCTTCCATGCAAGCTGTGGCGCTAATTGAAACGTCTTGATAGCTGTGAGCTACGTGATTGTTGCTGACCACATGCATTTCATCAGGCTTGGTATTTTCCCCGACAGGAATGGTATCTTCCAGAAGGGTAACTGTCCTTGTCACAATGTCAGATACATGCTACAGCGGTTTGAGGAGCTTGACAGTGAACTCAAGTCGATGTTATGGGCACCACATTTGCGTGATCTGAGCCTAATGTAACACATCGTGAACGATATCCGGCGCCATCAATCACGGCCCCGTAATTTGTGGAAAAATGTGTGACCTGTACTGATGTGGAGCCATGTATCAGTGGAAACCTTCCAAATGTATGTCAAATCCATGCTACTCAGTTACTACTGAATTTTGTTTCACATGAGGAAGAATGTACTATTAAACTAGAGTGCATAATATTTTGTTTTGACAGTGTTGACGCTGTTTCCGCTACTGGGCCCACCGTGAAACTACCCCGATCATACGCCTTTCTCTGCAACATTTCTTGGACAACTGTTCCTACAATTCGTTGTAATAGCCTCTCAGTTCCATAGTCAACTGCACTAACGATCTGAAAGATCCTTTCTTTCAGTGTTCGCCCATCTCAATTGCTCTCCCATCATTTGAACAGAATGTTGAGCAGTCAACGAACAGTAAAAGGTGCTTGGATTGAATCAGCGTAAAAACAACTATGAAAGTCACAGTTGCCAGTTAGCTATTGCCGCAGCGAAGTTGCGGTAGAAATATTTTGTGTACCTGCTCCAGCCTGTATAAAACCAAACTGTCGGGGCCACTCCGTGTCGAAGTAGCACTGGACCCGTCTTCTTTCCTTAATGGAAACATGCCGACTCCCATATCTGGTGACTTCGAACAACTGTCAAAATGTTTAACATATTTAGGCCTCTTATCCAGTCAGTATAGACGCCAAAGGAAATGGCTACTTTTCCACCCTCAGTGTGCTCAATGGTTCAACCCACTTTACAGATAATAACCACTCTATAGTTGCTCCTACTGCCTGGTATGATCATTTCTTACCTAATTTGGCGATCTAGCAACCTATATAGTCTTCGTAACGTCACGAAAGACCCTCTGCATACACTCCCTACCCCCGCCCCCCCCCCCCCCCCAAACCACCAAAAATGAAACCTTTCCCGGGTCCCTCTCCAAGTTCGGATTTGGGGAAAACTGCCTCACCCTCTAAAGCTGCCAACAAAGGGAATAATCCAGCTTCATTGCGGTCTGGAACTTCGAAAATCCCAACGCTTGCTTGCGCTCTCCTCAGTGGAGACGCCGGTTCCTCATTCCGCTATTAAAGCACGTAGTATTACTCTCTTGACTGCAGTCCATCAACAAAACGATTAAACCATCTCCTTTCGTGTATTTTTGTTTTGTCCATCGTTTCTTTGGGCAACCGATCTTTCTTATTCCTTATTTTGTCTTATGCTTCAGTTGTCGTTTTGGTGTTCTGTTTATTGCATTCTTGTTACATTATTTTTCCATTTGTTCCTGTACTTCACTATTCCTACAGTCTTATAAACTATGTTCAGTTCTTTTATGATGTTTTAGTTCTCTTCTTGTCAGATAATGTGTAGATATCTACTGTTTTTAGAAATATCGCTGCTGTTCTTTATATTCTTATGATTTGTCATTTGGTAATTGCCCAATATTGACATCCATACAACAACGTCGCTACAGCCATTACATTATACATTTTAAGCCATTTGTCTTCCCCGCTAACGTTAAAATGTCGTTTGATTGAACGCCAAAGATATTGAAATTTCTGTAGTTTTCTGCTTGCATTATCATTTAAAAAGTAATTAATATCGCAACGAACATTATGGAATTTGGTAACTTGATCTGATGTTTTATTATCAGTTACTATCTTCGCCCTAACCAGTTCACAATCCCGAAATGCTATCGCATTGCTTTTGATATGCTGTCGTTTATACAAATATTCTACCTTCAGGAGCACGTTATTGATCAGATTCCATTCCAGTTAAAATCACTTGCTTGTGTCGACAGGAACGTTGCTGAAATTTGACCTAATAATTACTGCCCTGGTAGCTCTCCACTAACGGCCTAGATAAGACGCACACAGTCGATCATTTGACTGAGATATGGCATAGGTACTTCCGAAACTCAATCATGAGACAACACCACAAAGTAACTCGTGCGGCGAAGTACATCACTTCTCTTACAGAAAATACGTTTGTTGAAATATTTCAATTATCTCTTACACACACGTAAATTTAAAGTCTATTCGTTGGAAAACTGCACTTGTTTCAGGAAATTTCTGGGTCTGTCTGTTAAACAGTCTACAGTATGTGCTGTTTACATGCATACAGTCTAATGTAAGACGTTTGCGGAGTGCCGATTGTGACGGATTCCTTGTCCCTGTGAGTCTGTGTGTTGCCTCTTTTGGTGAACACAGAAGAGACTTGACGCCCATGTGTTCGATATCGCCACAATTTTTGTTAGGCTGGTACGTATCTGTATAAAACTTCAGCCATTCCAATATTTCCTATCGAGAGGTTGGAGTATTCCGTATGATTTTATGTATAGGTGTATATGATCCAAACTTCACGTAATGATATTTCCTTGTGCTTATGCCGTTACAAATTGCAGTTACGCTTTGCGTAATTGAAACATATTGTAGCTCACGCGTCAGAAAGTACACAACTGTATTTTCTTCAGTTACTGGAGGCTATAGTACTTCATCACCGAGTAAAACACTGTCCCTGTCAGCCGTTTCTTATCAATAAGAACTAACTGAATAAGAAGTACAGTAGACATGCAGGTGAATTCACGTCCTACGGTTGCAAGCACAATATGCAGACAGCGCTAATTCGTTATCCTCATTGCACTCAGCCTTTTTGATTTTTATCTCTCCTTCTTCGAACGTACAAGGTGTCTCAAGAAGTTTGATTATGGGACAGGTATCTAAATTACAGTATGAATAAAAAAGGCTGTGCAATGTCAGTCGCATGCAGATAATTGCCGAGAAGCGTAAGAAAGGGACGAAGATCCTGAAATACAGCACTTTTGTCGCGGCCAGTCGCTCGTAGAGGCAACGAAAAGCCGAATCAAGCTAGAATGCAGCAACCTGTAAGCATTACGTTTTATTAAAAATTGCGGTAAATGGTGGTGGAGACATGCCGAACAAAACTCATGAATGAAGAACGTCCATTTTTAACTAGTTTTGCGGGCGGAAACAAAATTGTTCATTTGTAGAGAAAACAGCGAGAAGCAACAGGTAGCACGCGTGACAGATGACGGTATAAAATCAGCTGTTCCCACTGATATCCTGAGTGATATCAGAGGAACTGGAGATTAGCGCCGACAGCGTTAGCGGTTTCATTCACAGTGGCCGGGATGAACGGCAAATAGGTTTCATTTGTACAGCACAAATTTTGTGATGAACACCAGGCATTCTTCATTGACACGTGCCATCACGATTGATCTTTCCTGCAAATCGGCTCATCAAGGGATGAGATGTGATGCTACTAGTCTGATCTGAAGTACGAAATGCAACCGTCGTGGCGGTCGTTCACACTTGCCTGTGTCACGTTTAAACGGGCAACCAGATACGTGACTCAAATGCTTCAATAAATTCGAAGAGGAGCCTTTGCTTGCACTGTTCAGCCGCTTTATAGGCGTTGCGAAGTGTCTATGATTGCAAACGGAAATTAATCTCAAGGCGAAAGCACATTATTCATTTCTATTTTATGCTTATTTATTTGTGGTGTTTACCGAAATTTTCAGCCCCACAGTGCGAACAGGAATGTTTTTGTTTTATTTCTGCAGTTCTGAGTCATTCACCTTCTCGACGATCAAGTGTCAAATGATACGCACACCTAAAAATCCCGAAAGCTGAAAATAAAGTAGAAGAGAGTGTTGAAATTTGACTTTTGGTGGCAACGCTTTTAAGCGTTTAGCTATGCAAATACAACTACTCGATTTAAAGTACTTTCGAAATGTAACAGCGGTTTTAGTCTAGAGTTTCTACAGGGCATACAGGCTACAGCGGAGAGAAAGTTTTAGTCTCGGATATACTCTTCACAAGCATCTGGTTTTAGCAGGGTGTTAGGAAGGAAAACACTTGAAGGCATCTGATTTTGTTGGACTGCTGTTTGTATGATAGAGGGGGTTTGTACTATATACACATCTCTCCGCAAGAGTGTCGGCTAATTAGATAAAGAAGCAGTAGTAAGCACCACTTAGGAATAGCTATCTGATCAGCTTGTATTTCATGGGAGAATGCAATCTCTCGGACCACAGAAGGAATTACCGTTTTCAGACAGATATACATGTCGCTTTCTCATTGCCAGCGCTGTTACAGCAAAGTTTATGCGTCCAAACAATACTCATTTAGCCCTCATGGAAACATGACCCGCGATGTCAATAGACATACGCGTGTAGCGAAAGTTCGTGAACATTTGATAATTATTAATGTTAGCAAATCATTGGACACATTCAAGGTCACCGAATGAGGTGGCGCAGTGGTTAGCACATTGGACTCGTTCGGGAGGGCGTTGGTTCAAACCCGCATCCGACCATCCAGATACAGGTTTTCCGTGATTTCCCGAAATAGCTCAACAAATGTCGGAATGGTTGCTTTGAAAGAGCACAGCCGGTTTCCTTCCCCATCCTTGACACGATCTAAGCTTGTGCTCGGTCTCTAATGGCCTCAATGTGGACGAGACGTGAAGCCCAGTCTTTCTTTCACGTTCAAGGTTATGAAAGATGAACTTTTGCGTCTAGTAGATGTCGGCGGTTCAGATCCCCGTCCCGCCATCTAAATATACGTTTTCTTTGGTTTCCCAAAATCGGTTTAGGAAAATTTCAGGGTTGTTCCCTTGAAGACATGACTGGTTTTCGTCTTCTTTACGAACCTGTGCTCTGCCGTCAATGACCTTGTTGTCGACGGGACGTTACTGATACCTGGTCTGCCTTCATTCCATCTGGTTCAGATCGTGGTATCAGACGACTGGCTCAGCTTGAGGATAAGGTGGAGGAAGAAAGCGACCAAGGACTGTTCCAGGATCCAGCAGAGGTTTTCGCTTAACAACCGAGTTATCGAAAAACCTGAAAATGTTTTGGTCCGGCATGAAGTCAATCAGTGGGTTAAAGTAGTCAGTCCGGACCATCGCCAGCACAATGCCACCTAATACCGGAAGACAATATAATGAAGACTAAAGTACAAGGTTCACTTTAGTCTATTCGCTTCAGAGAAAAATATCAGTAGGGAAATGTCGGCTAATAGGGCTACTTAAGCCAAAATTAGTATAAAATTTTAGAGAAGAGGTTGAAAAATCAACCAACCAGTTGCAAATAAAGGTTTATAAGCCCTTGACCAAGGGTTCGATATTAGTAAAAAAAATGTTCAGAAATAGTTGGCCTTGTGAGTCATACGATGGTACATTAGATTAGATGAAGCCGGACGGCTCTTTTATGCAAAACTCCTTTAGATAGTCAGATTACACACATCTGTACTTCAGAATGAATTCTCACTAGTAAATGCCTACAGGTAGAGGCTCTTGTCAAGATAAAATTATAATAGGAATCACAGGATAAAATATTTGTTTAGGTTATGTGTACATCACGCCAGAGAGTAAGGTGAACTGTCACGAATACTCAGGCTCAAGCAACCAGGAAAAACTGGGCTGCAGAGGGCGCTGAATACATGAGCGTATTAACTGGGTCTTGGTTGTGTTGACCAATAGCAGTTTACGTTACAGTAAGCATGAGATTTACCCTGCAAGGCTATTAAAAGTATAATAGATTTACTGATATTTATATATATATATATATATATATATATATATATTTAGATATATATATATATATATACATATATATATATATATATATATATATATATATATATATATATATATATATTACGTATAAAATTACTAATACATTTGCTAACAGACTAATACTTTACAGTGTAACAGTGATCTTTTGTAAACAGAACAGCCTTCTGTACGCTGCACTATAAAAGCAATAGTACCGGTAAGAATCAGCTTCCTAAGCCATTTCATTACGAAAAGACCGCGTGACACTATGAACGTAAGTCCACTAGTCCATACACACAAGAGATTAACATCATAATAGTGTGCGTGCAAGAACAGAACCAACACGTTTGTAAAAACTCAGATAGCGCTAGAAACTTCAACGTTGTTGCTTCCAACTAACCAACACGCCAAAGAGGCAAAAAGATAAACATGCGGCGGCGATTTAAAATAACTGCGCAGCCATGTGTTCATAACAGAAGCAATACCGGAAGACAATTAAGGCCAGAGAGAACAGGACCAAACGAAACACACATGTTCGTCGATTAAAACGACAGTCAGCAAGGAACACACCTTAATGCCACACAGCCAGCGGAATTTAACTCCTCGGGCACGACTCTCGATAAACACATGTGGTTAAGATAGCAAGCCCTGTGCCAGCTGAGAAAACAATTTAAATTACAAGCACTTTAGGTTCCAGGAGCACACAGCATAACAGCTAGCTCTGTGCAGATTTCATTGCACATTACTTAGCTAGCTAAATAAACTGCTATCGAAAGAAGTACTCCGTTACACTAAGATTACGCAACCAGACAAACCTGTTCGTACAGCTGACAGTACGAAATATCGGCAAATAACTATGGAGGACCAAACCTCCAGCGTTTTACACGCTCAGTGAAGGTCACTGTTCAATTGGAAACCGCACATCAGAGTAGAAATCTGTAGACGTGATGCCTGAACCAACCGGGAACACATGCATTGACTGATGCACAACGTCAAACGTTCAGCGTTCAACCGCATACGGAAGAAACATATCTGTCCTAATCTACAACGATACGTCAGTATGGAAACACAGAAGATTCAACACAAATTTCCGAATACGTGATACGTAACCGACTAGGAAAACACACGCGAAACATTAAACCCTCTGAGGAACCACGTAGGCGTCAGCATCCCTGGGACTAAAGTACGAAATATTTACTACAGCAGGTAAACTGTAGTAACTAACTGATGCCCAGTCACTTCGCCACTTATTAACCAAACAAGCAATACACTGAGAAAAACTAGCAAGGCGCTTCGCTCCTAAAAGAACACAGAACAGCATGCATCTGGGCTCTTCTGACTATAACGGCGCCATCGAAAACCTGTCACAACAACTTCTACGTCCGTGACTCCACACCTCCGTCACACAAAGAAGAAAACTATCACAAAACGGCTAGAGGCGGCCCGTACTGCCGGCTATTTCCGTACGGCACTGCTCGCTGTCACGAGAGAGGAGAGACCTCGCCTTTGGCCGCCGCACGCAGCAGGTCACGGCAACATCCGCCAGGGTGCGTCACTTTGGCATAGAGCGCCGCCACGGTCAAAATCGCCGGACGGCAGGACTACTCGGCACACCTGAATGATGATTATTCGTCTTGGGACACCCTGCATAAACATATAAATTTATTTGTGGACCACAGACACGCGTTTTCATTTTATTTTTCTTGAATGCTCCGCACTACTCTCCAGGGACACTCTGTGTATTAAAAGCACAAGACAAAGAAGAAAAGCAACTGGTTGAAAAACCTTTCAACTTTTGATCGACTGAACCTACCACAATGGGTTAAACTAATGTGGACTGAGGTTTTTTGTAAGATAGTTCTGGGAGCTTCTCCATAAGGCTTTGACAGAAATTTTTATTTATCAAGATCTTTTCTCTGTTAAGTTGTGTACCAGTCTTAAATATACTGTCAAATCGTAAACCAACATTTGAAACTCAATTTTAGCTAGAGGCAGTAACCTGGAATCTAAATATCTCATGTGTGCTGCAAGCATTTATTCGTTATTTTCTAGGAACACTGAAACGATGGAAAGCAACCCTTTCGGTCATTTCGTCTTCCAAAATACTTTCTCGAGCCACTCCACTTGAATATCACCAGCAGGCTTTTTTCTTTTTTAAAGCATTATACTTTGGTACGGCCCATTCTATCGGACTGACACTGCACATAAAATATGGCGGTAACAGAAACCGGTTTGGGTTGGCGAAATTTAATTGGTATAAAACAACGTAAATTAGACTACTTAAATGCTATTGCAGTATGATAATCTTATTCCTTATCGTTAAAAGTATAGACCAACGCTGAAAATTACACCGCTCAGCAGCTTCGACATTCAGAAATAAATAACTATTTGTGACAGAAACTCAACAGCTACATACCTCAAGTTGTAGCCAGTAGTGCAGTGTTATCCGTGCTTCGTTACAAGCAGCGTATGCGTGCGCTGCTTTGCGGTAAACACGAGAAACAGTAAGTGGCCCTTACTGCTCCCAGCCCCTATCATCCACCGTTTTACTACACATAACCTAATTTCTGTCACTAAACTATTGCGAAAATAACATACGACGCATTAAATCAGTTAATATGGAATTAAAAACCAACTGAGAAGCACTACAAAAGAATGGCCGAAAGCCCTTAAGAGGTACCCGTTGGATTATATTTAAAAGAGAACAGACTGCTCTTCTAGAAAACAGTCTGTCGTATATCGCTTGAAGGATGGAGTATTCGGCATGAATGGCAACGGGCGCAGGTGTTTCGAGTCGTTAAGAAAAGCAGGAAGGAAGGACGTAACTAAAGACAGCTAGTAGCAAAATCAGTTTGCCGTAGAATTATGGAGCATACTCTGTGCTAGAGCATTGTGACCTTTCCGAACAATGAAAAAACCTCTCTGGTAATCACCGATCGTGCGTATGTCATATTGTATATGAGCGATATCTGTTCTTGATCCCATGGCCGTGTATATACACGATGAAATTAAATACATTCATACATCCTCTGCAACTGAACACTAAAATGAATTGAATGGAGACAAGTGAAAACTTGTGCTGGACCTGGCCTCGAACCCGGATTTCCTCCGAGAATGCTCTCCGCCCGTCCAAAACTCCCATCTTGTCGCACACTACTTACTCATATTCCATAGTACGTTCACTTGATGAAGATTGATTTAAATAGTGGAGCGTAGGCCAGAATGTGCGTTTCTTAACTTCCGGAAAACTCTGGATATAGCTCCACACCTTCGTCTAGTTAAGGCGCTCAGTCCGGAACCGCGCGACTGCTACGGTCGCAGGTTCGAATCCTGCCTCGTGCATGGATGTGTGTGATGTCCTTAGGTTAGTTAGGTTTAAGTAGTTCTAAGTTCTAGGGGACTGATGACCACAGATGTTAAGTCCCATAGCTCAGAACCATTTGAACCGTCGTCTAGTAAACAAAACGATTGGTTACTGAATATCTTACCTGGTGTATGAATGCATTGAAACTGCTAGAAAATGGAACCCTGACAGACGGTTATGAGGAGTGACATCGACGGAAGAGGAAGTAAATTCCATTATAACTCAAGGAAGTATGACAGGACCGATAGCGTTCACGATATACGGAAACACAAAACGTCTGTAACTCTTTGACACTATTGGCACACGACGCAGTAACGCGAGATGTTAGGAAATCAAGAAAGAGTTAAGGATTATCAGCAATACGTTGGAGCGAAGACTCACAGATGAAGTTAAATGTGAACAAGTGTAATGTACGGCAAGAAAATTGACGAAAAGTCGCTTATCAATTTATTACGTTATCGGCTATTAGTAAGTGAAACATAAGTGCAGTTATCTGCTCGGAGTGACTTAGAGTGAAACGCAAACGTCTACCTGTCGAGAAGGCAAATGAAACTTTGTGATATATCGAATGAGTCCTAAAGAAATGTCATTCACAAACGACTCAGGATGCCGTGGGGTCCTTAACATTTTAGATTTACTGATGAGAGAGAGAAGACTTAAATAAAAATAACACCATACGGTAAAGGTTTGTTTAGTGAGAGCGAGAGTCTCATAGAAGTACTCAGTAAACTCCAGTTGGAGACGTTTTAAGAAACCCATTGGGCATCGCGGAGGGCCTTAATCTCATTATTCTGAGTGGCAGTTACTCCAAAATTCAACTCACATACTGACTACTACACTAAATTTACCGTATTTACGACGCTTACAGACAGATACCAAAGGTGCACATCTATATTACACAAACTTTCGTTCAGCGTCATGTTAAGGGACCATCGGGCTCTCCTGATACCGCTGAATGAATAAGAAGTTCTCTGATTTTGTTGTCACGGTCATATTGCGAGATGTACATTGTTGGGCTAAAATATTATGACCATCTGCTTAATACCGTTTTGAACCACATTTGGAACGAAGTACAGCAGCCATTATTGCGTAGCACGATTCGAAAAGTCCTTGGAGGTATGAGACACCGGAGGTATGAGACGCCAGAAGTCGACACATAGGTCACGCAATTCCCGTAAATTGCGAGGCGGCAGCTTCTGGGCGTGGAGCTGCCGCCCAATATCGTCCCAGATGTTTTCGATCGGATTAAGATCAGCTGAACCTGACAGCCAAGATACCAATACGAGTTTACTGTCACACACCTCAAACGACGGTTGTACAATACTGACCTTGTGACACGGAGAGTTATCCTACTGCAAGATGCATCACCGTCGGGAAAGACATCAACCTTGAAGGGAGACAGGTGGTCCACAATAATGTTTATATAATCCGCATCAGTCGCCCGCAGTTACTATCACAGGTCCCACAGGAACTCGTGTTAATGTCTTCCACAGCACAATGCTGGGCTAAAGTGCACCTACGGTATCAGCTGGTTTTCGTTGCAGTTAACTGCACTTTTACCTAATACCGCTTCGTGGCACGCTGCACATTTCGAGCAGCCGTTCGCCTGCATGCAGCAGCGCGACACTACCTTCGAACTGCTGTAACAAGAATCGTGATTCATGTGACCCGATCAGGCGTTTCCATTGATTCAAGATCCAATCACGATTATACTGTGCCCACTGGAATCGTAATTCACGTTGTCATTGGGTCCACATGGAAACACGTAGTGGTTGACTGCTGTGGGGCCCCATGCTCAGCGATATACGTATGGCTCAGAAACAATTGTGCCTGGAAGCATTGTACTCAGATCTGCGACAGGTGTCCGCCTAAGCCGCTCTACAGAGCAGACAAGCCTCTCGCCTCCACGTTGTGCGAAGAGGCGTGGAACGTCGTCCAGCGCCTTGTCGCCTACTCGTGACTTCAGCGTCCTTCAACCACTTTCCACAGACGCTCACGACAGCAGCACGCTGGCAGCCTCACTCCATAAAAATCTTCCCTTTGTCAAAGACACTGACGACGGTGGATTTCCCCAGTCGCTAGAATGATTTCTCATTTGTCTCTGGTCAGCTTATATACTTTCCTCATCGCATCACGTGCCCTTAATACCACCAAGTAGCATTCACTCTCTCGGTGATCACTACTTATTATGTTTTGTCACACCAGGAAGACAGGAACTAATATACTACATGATTTTTCTTGGAACATGCTTAGCAGGTCGTTCACATTTACCGCTAACACTCCCTTGGGCTACGTCCAACGTTACTTTTATATCCGGCGAATGCTGAGTTCCGTCATGAACGAGTTCTGAATCCATTCAGTAGCTTACATTTTGACAACAGGAAGTAAGGATCAACCTAAGCACCGTCCTCTTTGTCTTGAGGTTCATATGTCGTTATAAAACCAGGAAAAATTCAGTACATTACACTACCACACATACTGACAACCATGGAAATACATTTTCTCTGCCTCGTGATGACTGGGTGTTGTGTGATGTCCTTAGGTTAGTTAGGTTTAAGTAGTTCTAAATTCTAGGGGTCTGATGACCGTAGATGTTAAGTCCCATAGTGCTCAGAGCCATTTGAACCATTTTGAACCATGGAAATACACTACTGGCCATTAAAATTGCTACACCAAGAAGAAATGCAGATGACAAACGGGTATTCATTGAATAAACGTATTATACTAGAACTGACATGTGATTACATTTTCACGCAATTTGGGTGCATAGATCCTGAGAAATCAGTACCCAGAACAACCACCTCTGGCCGTAATAACGGCCTTGATACGGCTGGGAACAAGTCAAACAGAACTTGGATGGCGTGTACAGGAACAGCTGCCCATGCAGCTTCAACACGATACCACAGTTCATCAAGAGTAGTGACTGGCGTATTGTGACGAGCCAGTTGCTCGGCCACCATTGACCAGACGTTTTCAATTGGTGAGAGATCTGGAGAATGTGCTGGCCAGGGCAGCAGTCCAACATTTTTTGTATCCAGAAAGGCCCGTACAGGACCTACAACATGCAGTCGTGCATTATCCTGCTGAGATGTAGGGTTTCGCAGGGATCGAATGAAGGGTAGAGCCACGGGTCGTAACACATCTGAAATGTAACGTCCACTGTCGAAAGTGCCGTCAATGCGAACAGGAGGTGACAGAGACGTTTAAGCAATGGCACCCCCTACTAGTATGGCGATGACGATTACATGCTTCCAATTTGCGTTCACCGTGGTGTCGCCAAACACGGATGTGACCATCATGAAGCTTTAAACGGAAGCTGGATTCATCCGAAAAAATGACGTTTAGCCATTCGTGCACCCAGGTTCGTCGTTGAGTACACCAGCGCAGGCGCTCCTGTCTGTGATGCAGCGTCAAGGGGAACCGCAGCCACGGTCTCCGTCCTGATAGTCCATGCTGCTGCAAACGTCGTCGAACTGTTCGTGCAGATGGCTGTTGTCTTGCAAACGTCCCCATCTGTTGACTCAAGGATCCAGACGTGGCTGCACGATCCGTTACAGCCATGCGGAGAAGATGCCTGTCATCTCAACTGCTAGTGATACGAGCCCGTTGGGATCCAGCACGGCGTTCCGTATTACCCTCCTGAACCCACCGATTCCATTTTCCGCTAACAGTCATTGGATCTCGACCAACGCGAGTAGCAATGTCGCGATACGATAAACCGCAATCGCGATAGGCTACAATCCGATCTTTATCAAAGTCGGAAATGTGATGGTACGCATTTCTCCTCCTTACACGAGGCGTCACAATAACGTTTCACCAGGCAACGCCAGTCAACAGCTTTTTGAGTTTGAGAAATCGGTTGGAAACTTTCCTCATGTCAGCATCTTTTAGGTGCCGCAACCTGTGCCATCCTTGTGTGAATGCTCTGAAAAGCTAATCATTTGCATATCACAGCATCTTCGTTCCGTCGGTTAAATTTCGCGCCTGTAGCACGTCATCTTCGTGGTGTAGCAAATTTTATGGCCAGTAGTGTATCTATATTGTCCTGCAGTGTAAAAAATCTTAAAGCTTCTATGCCATTACGCACCTTCAAAAGTAAAAATCCAGCAGCAAACGTGCATTGGCAAACATTGAACTCTTCCATGAAACTGGTTGCTGTCGAATGTAGAGGATGTTGAGACTTTTTTCATATGCTAGCGTGTTTTAAAGAGAAGATATACGTGTGCAAGGGGCATTCCTGGGCCCACTATAGTGGTCTTCTCCTTGAGCAGAAACCACCAACTTATTCTACTTAGCAGCGCTGTGTTTCAATGTATCCTGCAAGTCACTGGAGATGCAAAATGGACACACAGATTGCAACATTCAAGCAGTACTAATTTTTATGATTTTCTAGGAGTTGACGTATTGTTCAAATATTACGGCAGACAGTAGCATCGCTGGAAGTTATGATATAAAATTTAAGGCATGATGCCACCTTTCATAGGTAAAAGCAATTCCGTCTTTGAGCCTTTTGACTGTATTATGTGCCATCACGTAGAGTTTCATGCTTGGCAATGCATATTTGCTGCCGATTTTTTACGTTTCAGGGTGCCTAATGGCATAGAGGAGATGCTATACAGCACGGCAATATAGATATTTACATTGTTGTCAGTAACTGCATCTCCATCTACATAGATACTCGGCAACCCCCCTGTTGCACTCACGAATAGAGCGAGGGAAAAACGACTGTCTGTAATCCTCCGTATGAGCCCTAATGTGTCGTGTCTTATCTTCGTGATCTTACGCCCGATGTATGTTGACGACAGTAGAATCGTTCGGCAGTCAGCTTCAAATGCCAGTTCTCCAAAAATTTTTCTCAATAGTGTTTCTCGAAAAGAACGTCGCCTTCCCCCCAGGGATTCCCATTTGAGTTCCCGAAGCATTCCTGTAACACTTACGTGTTGTTCGATGTATTTATTTGTTTCTTTGTTTTATAGCACTTGATGATGTGATAACGTAGTTCCAAAAACAAGTTATAGTAAATATGTCACACATATTGGTGCGTAACGTTGTCATTGCTGAGAGGGACCTGAGTTTCGTAAGGTCACTGGTGCGGAATACTTGACTTATATACTGTAGACTTTAAAGGTCTCAAAATTTTATTTATTTTTTTTCTACATGATACACAAATTCTTCAAGAGGTACACAACATAACTCCAGGTCGCACCACGCAGCTGCTTCGTGTGCACGGGCGGAGACTTCTATTTGCATGAAATGAGGTGAGGATAAAGTTGGGTTTCAAATTGCAATTTGAAACGCACCATGCTGTTAACCGAGCTTCGTGTTTTAACCACTGAGCTCCCTTGACAAACCTAAAACATTAAAAATAGTTTCTGGTGTTGCTGAGCAACAGTCATACAATAATTTTTAAATTAATGAACCGCCATTTGCTGTATCGTTGTTTATTTTATTTGAGTTTATGTCACAACATGTACTGGAGGACATCAAGCTCAAGAAAAACATTCGCTCCACAGCAAATGGGAGACGTAAAATCATCATCTTGTAAAAAAGATCAATAAATATGATGTGCCCCCACTATTATTTATTGATATCATCCTGTAAAAATATCAATAAATATGACATACTCCCACTATTATTTGTTGATATTTTTACGGTATGATGATTTTACATATGGCATTTCGTGGGGAGCGAATATTTTCTTGATTTACGGCTAATTTTGAGCTTGATGTCCTGCAATATATGTTAATAGCATTAATCACTTGAAAGTGACATAAAAGTCCTAGCCTGGGTCGTAATTAAATAAACAATACAGTCAAATTTCGGTGTGTTCATTTAAAAATTAAAATCTTTAAAAATACAATGCCTGACAGAAAAAATTAAGCTCCGAGAAGACAAGGTCGTACAGGTATACACAATCGGCAGGTATGTAAATGATTAGTGTTGCAGTTCTCTGTGACAGGCTAACGGACTTCACTAGTGTTGTTTGTGCTTAGTGTTGTTACCAGGCCTGGTGGGTTATATGTATAGGGTATAAACAGCGACAGATGTTAAGTGATCTCGGAGATGCTGCGTGATCGTGTGAGACAGCACTGTCAGCACTTGATAGAGTTTGAAAGGGGCCTCGTTCTGGGTTTCAATTTGATCGCTTATCGAAGTGTGCAGTATCCAGATTTGTGGGACATTCGAATTTGAGAGTGGCCTGATGTTGGACTGTAGGGAAACGTGAGGGTAGGCACACTTGTCGTTAAGGTTCCGGTCGACCACGTCCGACCAGCAAAAGAGGATTTATGTATTGTGCACCAGCTTATCGCACATTTGCTCGTGCCATTCGAAAACAAGTAATGCACTCCTGCAAGATTCCGCGTCATCTCACGTCATTGCTCGGAGACTAACAGCCGCCGGATAAGGTAATTACTACCCCATGCGTGGGCCGCCGTTGATACCAGAAAGTAAACTGCTGCGTTGGGAGTAGTCTCGCGGCCGGGAAGCATGGATTGCTGACGAAGACGCTAACTGCGTTAAGCGATGAATAGAGGTTCTGCACAATCCCAGATGATCATCATCAGCGATCTTGGAAGGGATCCCATTCTTCCCATATTTTGCAGGGGCACAGTACTGGTAATCCTGGAGTCATGGTTTGGGGAGCCGTCAGGTATGACTTACGGTCACGGCTGATAGTTCAAAATGGTTCAAATGGCTCTGAGCACTGTGGGACTTGACATCTGAGGTCATCAGTCCCCTAGACTAAGAACTACTTACACCTGACTAACAAGGACATCACACACGGCTGATAGTGATTGACGGAAATCTGACGGCATAATGAATGGTACGTCATGTACACTCTGCGTCCTTCTGTGTTATCGTTGTGCCATTTTTCAACAGGATGGTACTCGTCCACACATGGAATGTATACTTACGAATTATCTGCGTGATGTTGAAGTATCTCGTGGCCAGGAACATTCCCCTGATCAGTCCCCAAAAGAGCATGTCTGGGGCTCGCGTCTGTGTCTAGGATATCAAGGAACACTTACAACAATTGTGAGTGAGCTATCTCAGCAGAGGGTACAACGATATTATGACATCCTTCCCGACCGAACCAGTGCGTGCATCCCGTCCAGACACGGGTGCAACTTCATACTGGTAAGTGGATCCATCTTGCCCACTGACTCAGTTTTTTTGTCAACGAAATATCCTTCCCATCTGGATGCTTTAATTTTTCTCGAGCCCTAGTCTCACTGAATGGTCGCACCACATGGTGTTGTCGAGGTCGGTGGCCGCGGGTAAGAGGATATTTTGCCGGTGGCGCACGTCTGTGCGAGGCTGTGGTCGGCTGCCGAGATCCTCTGTCCGTTGCGTAAGGGGAGGGTTGTATCGCGCTAAAACTGAACTGCTCGAACATCGCTGAGAAGACCACAACCAAATACCGCTGTTAGCCACCGCTACAGCCGTTTCTTGTAAGGCGACACTTGCAGGTCTGCCTGCAACCGCACCTGTCACTCTCGAGCGAGCACCGCCTTGAGCAGGGCAGCGTTACTCGTGTATTCTGCTGTCGGCTTGGAGTACTCAGCAGAGCTCTTTGTTGCACGTGGTATCACTACACCCCACATTCAGTAATCTCTGAAGAACATGACTTTCATATCCGTTATTGTCGACACTAGTTTCGATCGAAAGATCGCTCTCAGTATGTATATGGTGTAATGGGTATAAGTGCAGATATTTTTATATGCAGTATCTTAATAAGTACTCGCATCACTGTGTTGGTTGTTTCTTTCTTTCCGTCAGTCTTCCCACAAACACGTCACAAACATTACGACCTGATATTTTCCGCACGGTTGTAACTTCACCACTCAGTGCACTACACTTGGCAGTACAGATTGACCGTTTAGCATCCACGTGTTCACACATCAACACCTAACCTCCTGCCCAGGAGAAAATAAGCACTAGTGGCTTGTTCTTACCACAGGTACCTAGAGATACTAGCTACAAACGTACGCATTGTAAGAGCTATACTTAGTTGATTATTAGTCTCCAAATGACGCAAATACTGATGTAAAGTTGTTCAGTGCATCATCCACAGTCTCTAGAAGAAAAATGTCCAACGCCCGTTAACCGTCTAATACTGCTGGCCATCCAAAATGCAGTACCAAGAAGGATTGGAAACATCACAGCTAAATTGCTTTGGGAGATAACACATTCTACAAAGATCACATGATTGAATATACAGCTCCATTTGAAGTGAGGAAGATGGTGAAATCAGTATGGGGTGTGGCCGCCATTGCTGGTTATAACCACTGCCACGCCTTGGCATTAAATCAAAGAGGCTCTGGAAGTGTTGTTGGGTGTAACACTCCCCGTTGCTTCCACATATTGTCAAAGTTGATCTGGTGTATCCAGCGCCACTCATTCCGCAATCATTGACCATACGTTTTCGATAGGAGACAGGTGGGGAGAACGGGGAGGCCAAGACAGCAATACAATCCGATGGACGACGGAGAAGAACATTGCGTGCCACGTGTGGTCGCGCATTATCCTGCTGCAATGTGCCCGCCCTGCAAGCTCCGAAAGTACGGGAGGACAACAGGCCCAAACCATAATACTGGGTGCAGGACTGGTATGGCGATGCATAAGGCAATAGCTCAACAGTCTCTCACCTGATCATCGTGCTTGAGCAAGCAGAGTCGGGATTCTTCGATAAAAATGTCGTTCCATTCTGTTGCCCATGCCCGTCGTTCATCGCACCATTGCGGCCGCAATCGCCTGTGGCGTCGACTCAGTGGCAAACCCAGCAATGGGCGCCTTGCGGACAGTAGACTTTGCTGCAAACGACGTCAAATGGTACGCGCGGACACTGTTGCGCGACAGACCGAGTACGTTGTAATATGGTTCATGAAGTGGCAGAGCGATCCATCATTGCCATGTGTACAATTTGCCTGACATCACGCGTAGTTGTGCGGCGAAGAGGGTGGAATCGGTCCCGTCGGTCCGTCGTTCCCTCCTGCATCCCGCGATTACAGATCCGCTTCACAGTTGTCTGGTTCCGTCCGTCACGATCACCGATTTCTGTGAATGATCATCCGCAGGCACTATAACTATACTCTCTCGGTCTAACTCCGAAACGTCCTCGAAAGACGCTTGTTGTCTTCTGCGGGGCATAATGAAGGTGCTTACGCAAAACAACCGCACGAAAGAAAAATTCCATTACGTCCCCCTTTTATGTAGCGCTTACAGGTGGCGCTAGTGATGGCTGTGCCGTGATGTGCGCCTGCGCAGAAATGCTAATAATGTGCATCTCTCGTCGCCGCAGACGCATGGTGCAAATTTCATATGATTTGGATGCTTCCTTCAGTGTATTGCATTTTGACGATGTCGCATTTTGGGTGGCCAGCGGTATATATTGACCATTGTAAGGTCACCCTACTGAATTTTAGTTATATTACTGTTTATTTAGTTGATTGGTGATCGGTCTTTCGAGGGAAATGGCTTACAACAGGTCACATAGGAAAGACAAATAAACCGTCGTTGTTTGTAATTAAGGACCATCGACTCGATAATTACACATGATGTTTTACAAACTACAGTGTAATACAGTTTATTGGTTACCAACAACGAATGTGAAACTTGACAACTAGGATGGGATAATTTTAAAGAAAAACATATGGAAGGTGGACCCACATATTTCGTCATTTGTTGTTTCATAGAATACAATTTATTGCTTAGCAACAATATTATAATCATAATTTGAAAACACCTTGTTGAAAGAATAAAAACGCTCTCAATCATTTAAAAAACTTGAACAGACCCATTTCATTAAGAAGAAACTTTAGCAATCTGTACCACTAGGAGTAGGGCTTGAAACCAGGAGTATACAGTCCCCAAATACAAGTCAGAAGTCACAGCAACTAGGCGTGGCTGCAAGCGGGTTCAACAAACTGAATTTAATCAGTAAAATGAATTACAGTGACTGCCACTTAATGTAATAACAATACTCAAGAATTGGTGACACCTTACACAAGTGGATAATGCCCATCCAAAGTACAGAAAGGATAACAATTCACGCCACAGATTGTAGCTGTTGGAATGTCCTTAAAAATGTATAAGCCTTAATGAAAACCCCTTAAGCCGTAAAATACACGCTTCCGCAGTATACAAACAAGGCTGGGAAAAGAAACAATTTAAATGTGACTCCCACCTGGTACACGCCATCAGGAACATTGACAATGACCCAAATAAATATGCAATGGCCCAAATGGTTCAAATTACTCTGAGCACTATGCGACTTAACTTCTGAGGTCATCAGTCGCCTAGAACTTAGAACTAATTAAACCTAACTAACCTAAGGACATCACACATCCATGCCCGAGGAAGGATTCGAACCTGCGACCGTAGCGGTCGCTCGGCTCCAGACTGTAGCGCCTAGAACCACACGGCCACTCCGGCCGGTTGCAATGGCCCAAAATGGAAGATAAGCTTGGAGGACATGTAATTTAAATGTGACTCTCAACTGGTACACACCATCAGAAACGTTAACAATGACGCTTACATAAATATACAATTGCCCAAAATACAGGGTAAGCTGAGAAATACAGCAGGCAGCTATCACAGCCAACAGGTAAGGAGCAGCAATGAGTAGCGTTATCTAATGACTGTGGGTAAAAGGAAAGGATAGTTCATATTGATAGGTAAGAGGCTTTAAAATTTAACACACTCCAATAGTAGCAACAAGAGTGCAAGGTTTAAATGAGTAGTTAAAGAAAAGGTACTGTGAGGAGGAACTTTAGGCTTGCAGGACACGCTTTAAACCTCACCAAATATGACAGATTAATGGTTTTCAATTAATCGGCGACACTACGCCATGGCGCGCATCAGACGATCAACTTTACTTAACCTGAGCCACCACGACGCGTCTGGAAGAGGCACCAGACTGCCGGCCAACGCAGACGTCGTTCACCGACAGAAGTGCCGCCGCAGCAGAAAGAAAACTCTGCTCTGGGCCCAGGGAACGGGAACGCGTCATCCGCTGCCAAAGTTACACTGCCAACATATCAGAAGGGAACAGTAATCTGCGCAAATAAGGCTGCAGACTAGAATGCGTAAGATGTAGGAAATTTTAACTTGATCGCGGAAGCGACTACACATACAAATTACAAGCTTAACAGTCCTTAAAATAACTTGTAAATTGTTGTTGTTGTTGTGGTCTTCAGTCCTGAGACTGGTTTGATGCAGCTCTCCATGCTACTCTATCCTGTGCAAGCTTCTTCATCTCCCAGTACCTACTGCAACCTACATCCTTCTGAATCTGCTTAGTGTATTCATCTCTTGGTCTCCCCCTACGATTTTTACCCTCCACGCTGCCCTCCAATACTAAATTGTGATCCCTTGATGCCTCAGAACATGTCCTACCAACCGATCCCTTCTTCTGGTCAAGTTGTGCCACAAACTTCTCTTCTCCCCAATCCTATTCAATACTTCCTCATTAGTTATGTGATCTACCCATCTAATCTTCAGCATTCTTCTGTAGCACCACATTTCGAAAGCTTCTATTCTCTTCTTGTCCAAACTATTTACCGTCCATGTTTCACTTCCATACATGGCTACACTCCATACAAATACTTTCAGAAATGACTTCCTGACACTTAAATCTATAATCGATGTTAACAAATTTCTCTTCTTCAGAAACGCTTTCCTTGCCATTGCCAGTCTACATTTTATATCCTCTACTTCGATCATCATCAGTTATTTTGCTCCCCAAATAGCAAAACTCGTTTACTACTTTAAGTGTCTCAATTACAAGACGAAATATCAGCGCCTTGCTGATGTAATGATTATGGCATACTCATCTGCTAAGAGTGCCTTCTCTTCTACACGGTTGTTGTAACCACGGCCGGAACGGTCGCGGGATTGCTGTGAAGGAAAGCGCGGCGAGACCCACGGAGCGTCCCGCGAACACAACAAAAAACGGGAGAGGACGGACACGAACAACGGAGGACAACCGAGCGAGACCTTACGAACAACAACACGCAAGAAGCAAAAGAGTCACAACAAAAGTTCACGAACCAACCACGTCCACTCGTACACGGAACAAAGTAACGTAAACATGCTGTCTGTAGGCGAGATGTCGATTGACACACGCAAACCTCAGACTGACTGGCTGCTGGCTGAGCTCTTTTTTTTTTTCAATTTCCTCCGAAGGGGGCGGGCTGGCAGCAGCCTAGTATGCCACTCTTCAGCCTATAGAATTTGTTTTAAATAGATGAAGACAATAAACAATAAAACCAGGCGATAAAATCGGAGACGTAAATGGTAATATGGCGGAAAAAACGTGGAACTTAAAACATAGAAAAAAAGGGATGATGACGCTAATAAAATACATATGAAGCAGACAGATAAAATAATATACAGACGATTAAAAAAAAAAACACGGCGACAGTCTGGTTTCTGTTCGCAAGAGACATAAAATTCACACCCAGCGAGAGCATGATTTCTGTTCGCAACACTTTGGAAAGATGAACAGCACTGAACATTCACTTGAACACTGCACTAAAACTTGGCAAATATGACATACCACAGCCGAGGGCAGGTGGGGGGAACCTGGACAGATGAAGGGAAAATAAAAAAGAGGGGAAGGAGAGGAAAAACGAAAGGGGGGAGGGAGGAAAGGAGCTGATGGAGGACGAGGATCCATAAGAGAGGAGAGGGGTGCTGGGCAGACGCGACAGGGAGTGGGGAAAGGCAGAGGAGGAGAATACAAAAGGACACTGGCTGAGCTTTTTTTTTCCTTTATTGTAAGTGTCTAGCAAGAAAATTAGGATTGTGTCAGTATTTTCGCATTGCGAAGGGACAAATCAAGATAAGATGGATAGTTTTTATTAGGCACTCAGTGATGTTGTTAGAGTAAAGGACAAGGACAGTGTTCTGCTCATGGGTGATTTTAACGCCAGGATTGGAAATCGAACAGAAGGGTATGAAAAGGTTATGGGTAAATTTGGAGAGGATATGGAGGCCAACAGGAACGGGAAACAACTCTTGGATTTCTGTGCCAGTATGGGCTTAGTAATCACAAACTCCTTTTTTAAACATAAGAACATTCACCGGTATACTTGGGAAGGCAGGGAACCAGATCTGTCATTGACTGTATAATAACAGATCAGGAATTCAGGAAGGCTGTGAGGGACACACGTGTATTCAGGGGATTCTTTGATGACACTGATCATTATTTAATCTGCAGTGAAATTGGGATTGTGAGGCCGAAAGTGCAGGAGGTCAGGTCCATATGTAGGAGGATAAGAGTGGAGAAACTTCAGGATAAGGAAATCAGGCACAAGTACATAACAGCGATCTCAGAAAGGTACCAGTTAGTTGAATGTAGTCAATTGCAGTCATTGGAAAAGGAATGGGCAAGGTACAGGGACACAGTACTAGAAGTGGCTAAAGAAAATCTTGGAACAGTAGTGTGTAAAAGTAGGATGAAGCAAACAGCTTGGTGGAATGATACAGTCAAGGCAGCCTGTAAAAGGAAAAAGAAGGCGTATCAAAAATGGCTACATACCAAAACCCAGGTAGACAGAGAAAGTTATGCTGAAGAAAGAAACAAAGCCAAACAGATAATTGCAGCATCCAAGAAGAAATCGTGGGATGACTTTGGGAACAGGTTGGAGACTTTGGGTCAAGCTGCTGGAAAACCATTCTGGAGTGTAATTAGCAGTCTTCGAAATGGAGGTAAGAAGGAAATGACAAGTATTTTGGACAGGTCAGGAAAACTGCTGGTGAATCCTGTGGATGCCTTGGGCAGATGGAGGGAATATTTTGAAGAGTTGCTGAATGTAGGTGAAAATGCGATCAGTAATGTTTCAGATTTCGAGGTAGAATGGGATAGGAATGATGATGGAAATAGGATCACATTTGAGGAAGTGGAAAAAATGGTCAATAGATTGCAGTGCAATAAAGTGGCTGGGGTGGATGAAATTAAGTCGGAACTCATCAAATACAGTGGAATGTCAGGTCTTAAATGGCTACACAGGATAATTGAAATGGCCTGGGAGTCGGGACAGGTTCCATAAGATTGGACAAAAGCAGTAATCACACCAATCTTTAAACATGGAAACAGAAAAGATTGTAACAACTACAGAGGTATCTCTTTAATCAGCGTTGTGAGTAAAATCTTCGCAGGTATTGTTGAAAGGAAAGTGCGAGTATTAGTTGAGGACCAATTGGATGAAAATCAGTGTGGGTTTAGGCCTCTTAGAGGTTGTCAGGACCAGATCTTTAGCTTACGGCAAATAATGGAGAAGTATTATGAGTGGAACAGGGAATTGTATCTATGCTTTATAGATCTAGAAAAGGCATATGACCGGGTTCCTAGCAGGAAGTTATTGTCTGTTCTACAAGATTATGGAATAGGAGGCAAACTTTTACAAGCAATTAAAGGTCTTTACATGGATAGTCAGGCAGCAGTTAGAGTTGACGGTAAATTGAGTTCATGGTTCAGAGTAGTTTCAGGGGTAAGACAAGGCTGCAACCTGTCTCCACTGTTGTTCATATTATTTATGGATCATATGTTGAAAACAATAGACTGGCTGGGTGAGATTAAGATATGTGAACACAAAATAAGCAGTCTTGCATATGCGGATGACTTAGTTGTGATGGCAGATTCGATTGAAAGTTTGCAAAGTAATATTTCAGAGCTAGATCAGAAATGTAAGGACTATGGTATGAAGATTAGCATCTCCAAAACGAAAGTAATGTCAGTGGGAAAGAAATATAAACGGATTGAGTGCCAAATAGGAGGAACAAAGTTAGAACAGGTGGACGGTTTCAAGTACTTAGGATGCATATTCTCACAGGATGGCAACATAATGAAAGAACTGGAAGCGAGGTGAAGCAAAGCTAATGCAGTGAGCGCTCAGCTACGATCTACTCTCTTCTGCAAGAAGGAAGTCAGTACCAAGACAAAGTTATCTGTGCACCGTTCAATCTTTCGACCAACTTTGTTGTATGGGAGCGAAAGCAGGGTGGATTCAGGTTACCTTATCAACAAGGTTGAGGTTACGGATATGAAAGTAGCTAGGATGATTGCAGGTACTAGTAGATGGGAACAATGGCAGGAGGGTGTCCACAATGAGGAAATCAAAGAAAAACTGGGAATGAACTCTATAGATGTAGCAGTCAGGGCGAACAGACTTAGATGGTGGGGTCATGTTACACTCATGGGAGAAGCAAGGTTACCCAAGAGACTCATGGATTCAGCAGTAGAGGGTAGGAGAAGTCGGGGCAGACCGAGGAGAAGGTACCTGCATTCGGTTAAGAATGATTTTGAAGTAATAGGTTTAACATCAGAAGAGGCACCAATGTTAGCACTGAATAGGGGATCATGGAGGAACTGTATAAGGGGGGCTATGCTCCAGACTGAACGCTGAAAGGCATAATCAGTCTTAAATGATGATGATGATGATGAGGATTTATTGTAAGTTTTATACCTGTACATAGGTAGGCTGGCAGCAGCATCCTATGCTGCTCTTCAGCCTTCGAGTCGACAATGAGTAAAATATGAGGAAGATACATAATAGATATATTGACGGGCAAAATACAGTAGACACAGAAACACAAAACACGGAGCCGTTCACACTCGACGAAAATTACACTGAAACACGTTGGCACAGCGCACAAACACTGATGATTCGACGGCACAGGTGAACGCTGGAGTGTGACAATGAACACTAACCACAAACACGAAGGCACACACATGAGAAAACAAAACAGATGGCGATGATCTCCGGCGCGCGAGTCCGGGGGACCTGCCAAGAGGGGAAGGGGAGGGGGAGAGGGGGAGCAAAGATGCCAATGGCAGAGAAATGGGAGGAGGAATGGTGGTATGGGGGAGAAGCCCGGGGGGGGGGGAGCGGGGAGAAAGGGTGGAGGGAGGGAAGGCGGAGAGAAGGGAGTGAGGGTGCCCAAAGGAAGAAAGCAGAGGAAGAGGGAGGGAGGATCGAAGTTGGTAGGAGGAGTAGATGGAGGGGAGTAGGGCATCATCAGGGAGAGGGAGCTGGCGGAAGCCACCTTGGGAGCTTGCTCAGCGAGAGGCAGACGCTTAAATACATGATCAGGAATGTCGCTATTGGCCGCTGGGGCCACGTGTTCCACCGTGGCGCCCTCATATTATAGTGCGTCGGCCAGGAGGCGCGTGCCGCCACGGCTTACGGCGCGACGGTGCAGAGACCCCTAGTGGTCTTCGACGTCCATGGCGTCTGGCGCGGATTCAAAACCCACGGCGCGCGGTACCAGAACAGTCAATTAATAACAGAGAATAGTCGTACACTTGCACGGAATATGGCCTGGAACAACAAATTGCGATCAGTTACCCTGAGCAATGATCACACACACAGTGACTCGGAGGCGCGTTAAAATAACAGGTAAAATTCCACATTAACGCAGGCGTGGCCTTACAATATCAAGTACCCAAAAAATAAAAAACAAGACCTTACTCCACTCAGATGTGAAGGAGCCATGACTTGCAGAATTCCAAGCCGGAGTGCTATTGCCTCCAATCCGTACAGTCGGTCTTCGAGGCACGTAAAATTGCGTTGCACGCGATGTCCACAGCTCTTCCCACAGCTCGCCGCTTCAAGATTTGGCTCCGAGCGATTTAACCAGTCGCGGCTACTAGTGGCCCTTACCGGAGGCCGGCCGGTGTGGCCGTGCGGTTCTAGGCGCTTCAGTCTGGAACCGCGTGACCGCTACGGTCGCAGGTTCGAATCCTGCCTGGGGAATGGATGTGTGTGATGTCCTTAGGTTTAACTAGTTCTAAGTTCTAGGAGACTGATGACCTCAGATGTCAGGTCCCATAGTGCTCAGAGCCGTTTGAACCATTTGAACCTTACCGGAGTCCCCCAGAAGCAACAACTTGCCAGCCACGTTCCCTGCAGCCAGCTCTGAGTACCAGGGCTCGCTAAGCCAACATCACGCGCCTCTACAAAAAAAAAACCAAGCTCGCTACTTATGCTCAGATCGATATCGGCAACCCAGGTAGTTAGCAGCGCCATGCCACCAAAATTAAAGCCGCCACGGCTCAGAATGTATTTATGCCTTTCACACCCATACTTCTGCAAACCACACTGATATTTTGCCATTCTGGAGAAATTATCCTTGAATTAAGCTTGATTCTGTCCTCGACACCAGTTTCAACTTTCAGTACAGTCTGACAGACGTCGTTAATTCACGTAAATTCTAATCAGTAATCTTACTAGAAAGGCTAGCACTCAATCCTTCTGCTTATATTTTGATGTATATGATTATTAATTAATAACCATTCGACTTCTTAATGCAGTTCTTCCGCACATCACTGTCTTTAGCTTTTCCTGCGGCTGATCCCCATCTTTACTATTCGTTCAAAACATGTAGCTCCAGACACTACTCGCATGCCCGCTCGCGACGTACTGCAAGAGTGCCGGTGTGGTTCGACAGTACTCCCGTCGCGGAAGAAAAGGAACGTTTCGTACCGACGGTTGTAGAATGTCAGACCCGCCGACTAACACTTGCGAGTCGAAGAACACGAGTGTAGCAGACACATCACTCCTATGCCGTTAATATTGCAACATTCGAAGCAAACAACGAATTTTACTTACTGTACGTATACGGTACAGTAGTACGATTTTGTGGTTCAATTTGTACGGGATTTGGAGGTGGTATGGTGTGAAATTTAGTACACAGGGCTGCCAGATGCAGCACAGGCAGCAGCAGTGGCTCCAACCTGCCTGAGGATCGAGTTGGACACAGTTTAGATAACAAATACATGCGCGTTCTACTTCTACATCATATTCTGCAAGCCAGCTGTGTGGTGTGGGGTACTTCTGCTACCACTAACTAATCCCCCCTCTCCCCCCCCCCTCTCTCTCCTGCCTGTTCCACCCGGGAATGGCGTGTGGGAAGAAAGTGAGTAGTCCTCTGCGTTCACTCTAATTTCTCGAATATTGTCGTCGTGGTCATTTCGCGAGATGTATGTGGGAGGAAACGCCATTTTGTGCAACTCTTTCCGGAAGATACTCTCTCTCTCGAAATTTCAATAATAAACCTCTTCTGATGCGCTACATCTCTCTTGTAGCGTGGCCACTGGAGTTTGTTGAGCATTTCTGTAACGCTCGCGCGCTGACTAAATGACCACGTGACAAAACGCGTCGCTCTTCGTTGGATCTTGTCTGTCTCTTCCATGAGTCCTACCTGGTAAGGATCCCAGATTGATGAACAATACTCAAGAATGTCTCGAACAAGTGCCTCGTAAGCCACTTCCTTCTTGGATGAGTTATATTTCCATAAGATTCTTCCTATGAATCTCAGTTTGACATCTGCTTTTCCTACTATTTGTTTCATGCGGTCACTTGACTTAGGTTGCTCTGGATGGTTACTGCTAGATGTTTTCTGTTTATACTGTTTCCAACAATTTGTCATCAGTAGTGCAGTTTTACAGCAGTCGATTTCTTTTCCAATGTTTGTGCAATGTGTTACCTTTTTTTATTTACGTTCAGGGTCAACTACCAGAGCCTGTACCACTTATGACTCTTCTGTATGTCATTTTGCAAATCGATAATTCCTTTGGCCGTTGATACTTTCTTATAGGCAATCGCGAACAGTCTTGAAGAGCTTCCTTGGGGTACTCCGGAAATTACCGAGCGAGGTGGTGCAGTGGATAGCACACTGGACTCACATTCGGGAGGACGACGATTCATACCCGCGTCCGGCCGTCTTGAATTAGATTTTCCGTGATTTCCTTAAATCGCATCAGGCAAATGTGGTTCCTTTGAAAGGGTGAAATCTGGTTTCGCAGGATTGAGCTGATCAGGTTATGGTTGTGGAGGGTGCCGTAAACAGCTACTGTCAGTTGCACAAAAGACACAAACTTCTTTTTTCCTAAGGACCACTTAATTGCACATTGCCTTAAAAGGAAGGCGCAAAACCACACCAAAAACAAGAATGGCTGAAGGCCTGAATACCAGTTGTAAAAAAATGCTTTAAAGAATATACTCAGCTGAAGGCCTTACTTAAAACGTATTTCACCTAAATACTCGGCTGAAGACCACACACAAGACATTGAACAACTCAGGGCTTATGGCCTGGATAACAAGAATTTCAGATAGAACAGATTTTCAAAATTTAATTTTTACACAAATCAATCTAGAAATTTTAATTTAAGTCGTCTGAAGGCCTTACCTTAACAATATTTCATGTAAAAGCTCAGCTAAAGGCCACACACTGGACACTGAACAACTTAGGGCTTAAGGCCTGGATAACAAGAATTTCAGATAGAACAAACTTTCACAATTTAGTTTCTAAACAAATCAATCTTAAAATTTTAATTTAAGTTGGCTGAAGACCTTATTTTAAAATTAAAACAAACTAAATTAATATACAGCTGAAGGACTCACACAGTACTTGAAGCTAAAATGAAAATCACAATCTAAAACCAACAGAACAGTGGTGCTCAGAAGTGCTCCAAAGGTCGACCCGAGGAGGTAGCTCTAATGTAAGGTGAGGTGAGACAGGCAGCCAAGAGTAAGGTTAAATAATCGGATGGCAACCCGACCCAGGGACAGCTGAAGGACTGACCAACAACCTAATCAATTCCCCTTCTGCCTGACCAAAGGCATGACAACGGTTAAGTATCAGCCCAGGACGAAGATACCAGCAGCACTACATCTTCAAAATTGGCGTCTAAAAACAGCCAAGGCACAATAACCACTCTAAGAAAAAAATATGAACAAACAACTAAAAGGCTGTCAAACTACACGCCGTGGCGGACAGAATCAATACGGCAAGGAAAAACACACTGTCAGAAAACTGCACTAATGACCAGGGCAGGTCACTCGGGCGTTAACGGCCACAAGGCAGAAAATACCGCTGGTGCACTTTACTGAAAAGTAACAACCACTTTAGTAGTTAAAGACCATACAGGAAGACAACTGCGAAATTTCGCCAACTCCAACACACCATACGTTGCTGCTAGCTGGAATGGCCCAGGAAGCAACAACCGGCAATGAAGAAACAGATGTCACAGCAGTTGAGGTTTTATAACAGGTTAACTGATCACTCAACTTCAGTGTCAGGTTCAGTGGGCAGCGAACTTTGTAGTTCTCGGATCTAGCGCCTCACAACCCGACCGCTCGTGCACGCCACCAGCGGTCCCGGCCTGACCTCACGCCGCGGAGACTTCCTCGCTGCTCTGTCCCAACCGACCCACTGCCACACACACCACCACACGGAAATATAGCGGTCACACCAAATATGGTACAGAAGTACTAGTATCGATAAGCGCTGCTTCTGCCACTGACAGAGGCAAGTCAGCAACTCGTTATGGTAGTAACTCAGGGAGAAATAATGCCAAAGAACAAACGGCATCAACACGAGACGGCCACAGCTCAAATGGCTTGGTCGATTTCCTTCCTGATCCTTCCCTAATCCGATGAGGCCGATGACCTCGCTGTTTGGTCCCCTTCCCCAAATCAACCAAACAAATTACCTTTACATATGTCGACTTTGTTCTGTTTAGAGCGATGTGTTGCGTTATATCTGCAAGCAGGTCGTGAATCAAGTCGAAAATCCGGTCTGATATTCGATAAGCTCGTATAATTTTTTTTCACTAAATGGCAGTCCAGGACGGTGTCTAATGCCTTCCTGGAGTCCGGGAACACAGTAGCACCCGGGCCATCGTCTACAGCGCTATGGATCTCATAGAGGAACAGAGCATTATTCCTTGAAGCTTCAGCTCCATGCGGTTGGTGGGAGATTTGGAGAAGCTAGGGAAGCAATTGAACACTAACAGTACCAAGGTCTGTCAGTATAGCATACGCATGAAGTGGCCTTGCATTATCTTGTTGAAACATACCGTCTAGGAGATTCCGAATGTAGTGTACAGCCACTGGCCCCAACACGTTAAAGATATAAGAACTCCACCCCAAATTACCTTTTATGTAAACCAGAGATGTTGTGAAGCCGTTGGTACCACATACCATCCCGCCTGGTGCTACAGCCGTATGACGACGAATGGAATCGGCCGACATTCGTTTCCCTCGGAGGCTTTACACGCAGATTCTCATGCTGTACGCAGAACCATCACACCTCAGACAACACGGCATGGCGCCATTCTTGTGTCCACCGTTGTCTCCAGGCGCACCACTGTTAGCGCTCTCCTCTCTGCTGGCGCGTCAAGGTCAGAGTGCTCCACACATTTCCATGTCTGTGTGGATACTTGTCCTGCTGCTAGAAAGGTCTTCTGCTGACTCAAGTCAAAAGCGACAATTACGTTTGTCTTCGTGGGTGCTGTATGCGTGAATCCAGCCACATCCTGCAGGACGTTAAGTATGATCCTCCTGAACACACTGATTCCGTATTACCACGACAATCGTATGCCACCGACCGACGCGAGGAGCAGCATTGCGGAACTATAAACCGCAATCTCGACAGGATCACGACGCCCCCGCTGATGAACTCCGACAAGCGCTGACGTAGACGTACCTCCTTACATGGGACCTAACACGAACGCGTCAAAAACAAGCAACGTTCAAATTCAATTTCGGAATGAGAAATCCACTGCTTAATCGTTCCCTCTATCAAGGATGGAGGTGACTCTCCTGATTTTTTTTATTTTTATTTATTTATTTATTTTTTTTTTTTTTTTTTTTTTGCAGTTGTGCTGTAACATTTGTCACTTTCATGTCTAAGCATCTAAGCAAGTTGTACGCTTCGTACCAGTTTGACATTAGCTGCATACTGCAATGGTGTTAGTGGCAACATAAATAAGGTGAACCAGAACTCCACCGTCAAACTTTCAGATGTTGTTGAGGGATACATTCTGAGTATTTTGGTGTAAGTGATCCACAACTATCAGTATAGTTATCGCATTTCGATTATTTTCTTGCATAATTAGCTTTGTATCCGTACTGCACTGAAAATAGGGCACAACAGTGCAGTTGTCAACGGTATGCGCCGTATGTCTTGCTTGGACCCAAACTTGTTTCCTTCACTTGAGGCTAATTGCTGTCCACAACAACAAAGGCCATTTGTCCTTTTCGCCCTCAAGCTTTCATACAGTACTACACTAACGAGTCTCTGGTTCGTTTATCCGGTAGTGTTAGTTATACGTTAATAGTGATACACAGTAATATGGCTAGATTTACGGATGAAAAGTTGGCTCATATGAAGTTCGTGTGTGATTTCACTGAATGCAGTGTCATAGCAGGTCAACGACCCCTTTGCTGAGCTGTCCCAGCAATGACGAGAACAACGTCACAGTTCTTTTAATCTATACATAGGCTTCTACGACAACCGGGAGTATTGTACGTCCTGTAATTGTGTATTACAATCTCTGTCGTTGTTATGAAGGTATTTACACAGAAACCAAGGTAAGTGTGATAACAAAACGAATAAATAAAAATTATAGCCATATACCGTGGGTTTCATAAGCCGAAATACTTACAAGATAAATCTGATCAACCTCTAAAAGTTTGTCGTTGGGGCTCTGTTCCACCATATATAGATACGTTGATTCACCTGCTCCTACCAATGTCGTTTTGTACAACTCACAATGTTCCATCTGGTCTTCAAAAGCCACGCGCGAGATTTTCATATTTTCTCGCTTGTAAATTTTTAGTCCTACATAAAAAATGAACAGGACCTTTTTGTAGGAAATTTAAATTTAAATTTTGTACCGGGAAACGTTTTCGCTAGAGGTCATAGTTTTCGAGTTATTCAAGAAAAACGCACAAAAGTCGCCTCCAAACGCACCCCCACTCCCACCCTCAGCCCCTAACGGCCAGGATTTCTGGTATGTTGCTCGTTGTATTCCCTCCTCCTACCGTACAAAAAAATTGAAGACTGCACGAAATATTGCCAATGTTCGATCTTTTTCGTCCTCATTGACTGGTGTCATTACGCCACAGGCTTATTTGAGTGCATACATACTGTAAAATTGACGTTTGTGCAATTTTTACCTAACAGTTTATATGAATTTTAACAGCTTAAAATAATTAAATCTTTTAATTTCTCATGGTCTGGTTTCGCAGTAATGAAGCCATTTTTAAAAATTATTATTATTTTACAGCTGATTACTCGTTGTGTCTTGTTTTTTTTTTTCATTGTAGCGGATGTTATAAGTCATGAATAATATACAGTATACCTAGCACTTGTAGATATCCTATCAAGAGAGAGGTATTTTTATTTATGTTTTACTTATACTAATTGGTATAAATGAATCTACATTCCAAATGGGGCATTTAATATTTATGCTGCAACGAAAATATAAGTTATCTTTGATTTTTTGTACAACACCTGGATATGTAAACTATTTGTTAAATTCCCCTCCTTATAGCCTAGCACTAGTCTTGACTAAATAAAAAGAATATATGAAAAAGTTGCTATTTCCTATTGCATATTTATTTTGTTATATAAAGAAAAATCCTTCACCACTTCAAGTGTTAGCTTCCTGACTCACTAACCTCCCAAGTCATTAATGAATCCACAAACCAGAAATTGAGGAGTGTGAAAGCACTGTCAACTTCATACACTTTCTGAATGTCACTCAAAAACTGTATTCAGTCAAATAATATTTACTTCCTGTTTTGAACTACGGATACGAAATCAGTCTATCATTTACAAGCACGTGTCTCACGTGCATAGCTCAGCCGAGGGACTGAAAATCATTACCTCCGAAATTTTTCAGTGCAAACTCTTGCGACTTTTTAAATAAAACAAACATTATTAACATATTTATTCTGCATGTCTACATATTTTTTTCTCAACATAGTCACACTGGGAACGAACACATTTATCCTCATGTGAGACCAATTTCTTGATATTGTAACTGTAAAGTGTTTGACTTTGTTGACGAAGCCACAACCTCTCCCCTTCTTGCGCCGAGTGAAATCCTCGAAGGTGTTCTTTAAGTTTTGGAAACAGATGGGGACCGTCTGGAGTGTATGGAGGCTCATCGATAACAGTGAATGCAAAGCGTCTGATGTCGCAGGGCTCGTGTGTTGTCCGGAAATGTCGTGCTGAAAGAGAGGCTACTCGATATGTGGACGAACTCTTCAAATTCGAAACTCGATTACAGCGTTCTGTTCCTCAGGCAACGATATTGTTACGTTACGCACCGCAATGTTACAAGCTACAAATCGAAACTCGGGTCGTCATAAGACTGAAAATATATATACATGATGAATAAAGATATAGAATATTAATAATGTTTGTTTTATTTAAAAAAATTTAAGAGTTTCAAAATAAAAAAAATTCAGAGGCGTTGCTTTTCAGCATGCCCTCATATAATACTCTGAAAGCCGCTGGGCAGTGTGTTGGAAATGGTACACTCCATTGTACCATTTGCGGCCTTATTTCCTCGTCTCTAAATATATTCACTTCAGTGGCCCATGAAGTCTTTATGACTACGGCGAATGGTTTCGGATACCCTTATTATGAAAATGTAACAAATGTTTTAGTTACAATTTTCAGGATGCATGAAAAATTAGTATTCTTCTATGGTCGAGTGTACAACAAGAGTGACAAACAGTTTTTTTGGCAAGGTTCGCTCTTAAACTTGCTGAAACTGACCTGCATTCATTGTTAGCTGCAATTCCTGCCGAGTTTGAAATCTATTGTCATTGAAATTGCGTGACACTCGTCACCGGTAGCTGTCAGTTAAGCCGTCTTCACACAGGACGTGAAAACGCACGTGGACGAGGAGGTGGTGACTTTACAGCGTGGAATTCCACATTCCACTACACTGCGGAGCGTCAATTGAAGAATCTGGCATGTCAGATTTTTGCTTCGTGGAGAGAAAGGTGGCCAATGAGGTGTGACGTCGTTTTATATCACAGTCAGAACTTTGGAGCCGCCATATTGTATAGCGTCGTATTTGGAGGGTTTTCTTGCTCACACAGTACGTGATACGAATACAAGCTGTTTCAAAGCAACAGCAAATTGAGGAACTCTCGAAAAGGCGTCGTTTTAGCTGAGACTTGATGTAGTAAATTGACAGGAAACTGCATATCAATAGGTAATAGCTTCCTGTAGTTGTTGTTTTTAGTGTGATAACGTATGTTACGAAAGTATACTGTTTCATTGCTACGGGACAATGCTGATTTATCAAAGAGCGTATTTTGTACGATTGTGTTTAAAGATACAGTCTTTAGAAAGTGTATACAGGGTGGTCCATTGATTGTAACCGGGCCAAATATCTCACTAAATAAGCGTCAAACGAGAAAACTACAAAGAACGAAACCTGTCTAGCTTGAAGGGGGAAACCAAATGGCGCTATGGTTCGCTCGCTAGATGGCGCTGCCATAGGTCAAACGGATATCAACTGCGTTTCTTTAAATAAGAACCCCCATTTTTTATTACATATTCGTGTAGTACGTAAAGAAATATGAATGTTTTAGTTGGACCATTTTTTTTCGGTTTGTGATAGATGGCGCTGTAATAATCACAAACGTACAAGTACGCGGTATCACGTAACATTCCGCCAGTACGGACGGTATTTGCTTCGTGATACATTACCCGTGTTGAAATGGACCGTTTACCAATTGCGGAAAAGGTCGATATCGTGTTGATGTATGGCTATTGTGATCAAAATGCCCAACGGGCGTGCACTATGTATGCTGCTCGGTATCCTGGACGAGACATCATCCAAGTGTCCGGAGCGTTCGCCGGATAGTTACGTTATTTAAGGAACAGCCAGATGTGAAACGTCAACCACGACCTGCAACAAATGATGATGCCCAAATAGTTTTAGCTGCTGTCGCGGCTAATCCGCACATCAGTAGCAGACAAATTGCACGAGAATCGGGAATCTAAAAACGTCGGTGTTGAGAATGCTACATCATCATCGATTGCACCCGTACCATAATTCTATGCACCATGAATTGCATGGCGACGACTTTGAACGTCGTGTACAGTTCTGCCACTGGGCACAAGAGAAATTACGGGACCATGACAGATTTTTTTGCACGCGTTCTATTTAGCGACTAGGCGTCATTCACCAACAGTGGTAACGTAAACCGGCATACTATGAACTATTGGGCAACGGTTCAAATGGTTCAAATGGCTCTGAGCACTATGGGACTCAACTGCTGTGGTCATAAGTCCCCTAGAACTTAGAACTACTTAAACCTAACTAACCTAAGGACAGCACACAACACCCAGCCATCACGAGGCAGAGAAAATCCCTGACCCCGCCGGGAATCGAACCCGGGAACCCGGGTAGTGGGCAACGGAAAATCCACGATGGCTGCGACAAGTGGAACATCAGCGACCTGAATGGGTTAATGTATGGTGCGGCATTATGGGAGGAAGGATAATTGGCCCCCATTTTATCGATGGCAATCTAAATGGTGCAATGTATACTGATTTCCTACGTAATGTTCTACCGATGTTACTACAAGATGTTTCACTGCATGACAGAATGACGATGTACTTCCAACATGATGGATGTCCGGCACATAGCTCGCGTGCGGTTGAAGCGGTATTGAATAGCATATTTCATGACAGGTGGATTGGTCGTCGAAGCACCATACCATGGCCCGCACATTCACCGGATCTGACGTCCCCGGATTTCTTTCTGTCGGGAAAGTTGAAGGATATTTGCTTTCGAGATCCATCGACAACGCCTGACAACATGCGTCAGCGCATTGTCAACGCATGTGCGAACATTACGAAAGGCGAACTACCCACTGTTGAGAGGAATGTCGCTACACGTATTGCCAAATGAATTGAGTTTGACGGACCTCATTTTGAGCATTTATTACATTAATGTGGTATTTACAGGTAATCACGGTGTAGCAGCATGCGTTCTCAGAAATGATAGGTTCACAAAGGTACATGTATAACATTGGAACAACCGAAATGTTCAAATGTACCTACGTTCTGTATTTTAGTTTAAAAAACCTACCTGTTACCAACTGTTCGTCTAAAATTGTGAGCCATATGTTTGTGACTATTACAGCGCGATCTAACACAAAGCGAAAAGAGTGGTCCAATTAAAACATTCATATTTCTTTACGTACTACACGAATATGTAATAAAAAATGGGGGTTCCTATTTTAAAAAAACGCAGTTGATATCCGTTTGACCTATGGCAGCGCCATCTAGCGGGCCAACCATAGCGCCATCTGGTTTTCCCCTTCAAGTTAGACAAGTTTCATCCTTTGTAGTTTTCTCGTTTGACATTTATTTCGTGAGATATTTGGCCCAATCACGATCAATGAACCACCCTGTATAATATTAGGAGATACACGACTTGTCGCGCCACTGTAATGCAGTTAATAGCGTCATGTGTACTTCACAATGAAGATAACGTGTGTGTGTGTGTGTGTGTGTGTGTGTGTGTGTGTGTGTGTGTGTATGTTTATGGACTGGCTCATGTTTATATCTTTCTGGTAAATACTTTTTTCAATGATGTTGAGCAGCTTCAAAAAAATCTCCAGTTCGAATTAAATTACGTAATGAATCTCGATCTTGAAATCTAAGTAACGAAGTACGTTACTTCAGAGTTATGGGACATCGAGGATATTTTGTATGAGCAATATAACATTAACGATGTTCAATTTAAAATCGAAAATTGGATGAAAATGGGATAGTTAACGAATAACTTCTACCAGTAAGTACGTCAGACCTTGGTAGAGGATTATGTACTGTTCCTCTACTAGCAATTCGCTGTTGAAGTCATCGACGTGTCAAGAATCTTCTTGTTAATTTTCTCCGGTGTTACTCGACTGTCGTTAACAGAGTTACAGCAGATATTTAACGCGCCTTCATTTCCGTAAATAAACTGTGAGGTTTTCGAGCCAAATAGATCCCACTATGGCCGTGGGAGATCGCTGAAATCGCAAATCACATTAACCAGCTCGTCCCGTGTGCCAACGGCGCTGTATCCCGTGAGGTCCGATGTCCCGTCCGCGTCCATGTCAAAGATAGCAGTCTCCTCCCGTGGGAGGACGGCTTTGGTGTTTATAGTGGTACATCCTTCTTTACAGACACTCTGGACTGTCCGCGTTCATAAACCAAGAAATGAGGCAACTTCGTTGATGGCGTGGTGACGAGAAGTCTTTAAACGATAGTTCCTTTCTGGCCTTCTGGCATCTTGACCCTTATTATTGTACTGATTTCATACAACAGACTGGGTCATACACATCACTTAACTGCCATGACGAAAGTCAACGGTGGAAAGGTCGTACGATAACCAGGTACTAGTTCTAAGCAGTCCATAGCCCTCTAAAGCGACCAACAAGGGGGTGCCCAACATTTTGTCCGATGATCTTACCTGTACGTGTTTCAAATTAGATCTACGCTGTATCACCCCTTCCAAATGCTTTCAGCTTTGTCTGGTGGTCAGTGAGTATCACGCATTACCGCGTAGTGGGGGTGGAATGGCGCCACCTGCCTCCGCTGCAGACTCACCCCCGGGCGGCAAAGTTTGCGCAGGCCCGCCCTGGTCCCCCGCCACCACCCCCGCAGTGCAGCGTAGCGACGCCGTCTCCATGGCAACGCCGGGATGCCGCCGCTCGGCTACCTCCTGCGCCGACGTGCTCTCCTGGGCCTCTCGTGCAGTTTCCTTGCCAAATTTCCGCGAATTTCCCCAAAAAGTTGCTTTCTTTCCACGTGCACTCACATCGCAGTTTCCAGGATTCGTTTCGACCCGGCGCGACGCGGTGTTTCCGGCCGTTGCGCTTCCGTGTTGCCGCCACATTATTCTTAAGCCTGCGCTGCTCTGCGTGCGTTGGTCACCTCTTAGCTTCAGAACTGCTGCCAGCAGCTTAGCCTGGCTCGCTGGCAACCCTCCTGCCGTTCTGTTTTCCGGGTTGCCAGCAGCATTCTGACATTCCTTACCCGTCTTTACGGATTATCTTCCTTGAAAATCGGAGAGAAGACACTCTCCGACAGCGTATCCCGGTGAAAGATGCTACAAAATGTTAATGAGGTAGTTCATATTACATGAATATAGGGAAGGGTGCGTATAGAGACTTTTTTAAACATTGTCATGGTCCCTTTTACTTAGACTAATCCGTAGAATTCATATTTCATTTTCAGCCTTGCGGGCACTATAAGCTGAAGTACAGTGAAAATTGTCCCTCAACACATGTCAAATTCTTAACAAATATCTGATTGATACACACACACACACACACACACACACACACACACACACATATATATATATATATATATATATATATATATATATATATATATATATATATCCTCCGTACTCCCTCTATTTTCCTGCCCCCATCTCTCTCCATCTCCTCCTCTCATATCTCTTTGTCCATCTCTTTGTCACATATCTTTGTCCCCACCCCTCGCGATCTACATCCATTTCTAGCCCTCCTCTCTGTTTATCTCTTCTTTCCTCCTCTCTTTGACATTGGGCTTCGTTTATTGTTACGGCATACTTGTAGTCCTTAGTACTACGCTAATCATAAGCCGATAATCCATATACACAACTTTTTCCTGCGACAACTGACTGCTTAGAGGAAAAAAAAAATTACGAATTATTGTGTATACAATTTCACATAATTATATACATATATGGGAGGACCATTTGTCTGACGTGAGAAAGGAATCAAAACCGCGCATATTCACGGAAGAGCACAGTTTTCTGTTAAAACTGCCTTGTTGTTTAAAAAATATGTAGTCCACGTACGTCCGAACGTCTATTACTGTTCATTAGGTTATAGCTAAAAAATCTGAAGTAAATTTGTCATTAACGTATCGGCATCTTTGATAACAACGTTTCTCTTTTATATATTACATAAATATTTACTAACTGTACACATCAATACATATAGCCGCCGTTCCTCCGAATGTCCATTAGAGCATCCAGTAAAAATTTAAGTAAATTGGTCAAGAGCTTTTCAACATTTTTTCTATATTATATGCATATTTACATATGACGAGCATTAAAAAAAAATATAACTGTCTGATTGTTCACTAGAGTATCGTGTAAAAATTTGAAGTAAACCGGCCAATAAGTTTCGAGATTTTTGGTAATGTTTCCCCTTTGTCCATTACAAATGCGTATGTGCATTAAAAATACGTAGGCAATGTCTGCCCAAAGTTCTGACGTGGCTTAGAACCTCAGACACGAAAAGTTAATCTATAGTACAGAAACTTAGAGTAACAATATTAACAAAGTAATACAAAATTTTTTTTGTGCAAGTGGTACTCCACAGCTCGTAAACATTTGGAGAAAGACATACGGTATTTAAGAAACGCAAAGATCTGCTGATGAAATAAATCTTCGTTTACTATCAGTTTAGATCACTGGTTCACGTCAGGTTATATAAAATTATTTAATCAGCCTAGGTGGTATCTTTTATATTGGTGTAAAAATATTCATGAAAAAATTAAAAACTAATCAGCTTAACAGCAAAATACATTAACATAGTTCAATAACTTTCCGACACTATATTTGGTCCCATCCTCATGTGTGGTGTGAACTCTGCTAACTCTCAGAATAACTTTATGTTAGCTGATGATGATCGGCTGATCGGAACTGCTTGTTTTTTATTTCATTAGCAGCTCTTAGTGGTTATTACATATGACTTTTCTCCAAAGAAATACAAGTTGTGTTACTGAAGAAACAACTACTAACAGAGGCACAAGGCTGGGTGACAACATATTTCCCACTCATTCCACTACATATCTATAATATAAAAAAAAAGTGTGGCGCGGCGAGCAATATAACTGAGGAGTGGGAAGTACACTGCTTGTAGACGTCGATGTACGTGGATTATAAGGTATAACTCAAAACTGTTCCTCCACAAAGGATGTGCCAAAAAAATTAATGACGAAGAATACCCTCCAGATTTGCGCTAATGGAAGTGCAGGAACTATGTTACCACAACAACAACAACAGCAAACCTATGTGTTATTAAAGAAACAGCAGCAAATACATCGCCACAAGACGGATAAAATTTGACTGAATTTTCTCATTTTGAGAGTACTGAAGGGCAATCAGGTTTAATTATAAAAAAGCATTCAACAGCCAGAATCGCGTAAAATACTTCTTTATTTAAGACAACCGATTGCTACAGGCTTTACTGTCGTCTTCATATTTTAATTTTTTTGTTGTTGTTGTTGTAAAACATGTTCACTTCATGCTGAATCTCACGCACATGATGTCAAATGGTCAAATGGGTAAAAATCAGCTCTGGCTCTGAGCACTATGGGACTGAACATCTGAGGTCATCAGTCCCCTAGAACGTGGAACTATTTAAACCTAAGAACATCACACACAGCCAAGCCCAAGGCAGGATTCGAACCTGCGACCGTAGCGATCTCGCGGTTCCAGACTGAAGCGCCTAGAACCGCTCGGCCACAATGACCGGCTAAAAATCAGCACATCATAAATGTTTGTCATTACTAAAATATTTAAAACATAAAGCACCTCGTAGAAAAACATATTTACATTTGCTGGACATACTCCAAACTGTGCGAACCCATTTTTAGGAATCCACTGTTTAGAATATATCAAGCTTGTGCTATTGTCTACGGTGTTTGTAAGATGCAACAAGCGTCTGTGGGCAATATGTACATGGACATGGCATTTTGTAGAAGCTGATTTAAGTATTTAAATATTTCAGTGATGACAAACATTTACTATGTGCTGATTTTTTTCCACTTGACATCTTTTGCGTGAGATTCAGCATAAAATGACCATGTTTGACAAGAAAAAAGATTTTAAGACCTGAAGATGACAATAAGATCTGGTGAAAACAATTGTCTCAAATACAGAAATATTTTATGCGATCTTGGCTGTTGAATAGTTTTTAACGGACGACATTGCTGGATACCGTTGCAGGACACGGTCATGCTCGTGATCCTTGTGGTCTGAGAGTGTTTTCATATAAATATTGCCCTGCAACACTATCTCGGAAAGTTATCCATCATGTGGCCGCAATACGTGTTGTTGTCTTTATTTCCATACCTAATATTATGAAATGTTAGAAAAAATTGGTGTAGAAGACATATGAAGATTCAGGATTGTAGGTGGCCCCTATGCCACAAATGCACGTCGTTGTATCGCCAGTTAATTTTGCAGAACTGAAAGTGCTGTCCCTCGATCATGGGCGAAAACTAAAACGCCTTATTGGAAGAGGTACATAAATAAATACATTAAGAAAGAGCGACTGTCGGGATCATATGGCCGCTAACTAAGCTATGTTTTGAAAGACTTTGGAGAATGTAAGACTAAACTTAAATGACGCAATGGATACAGTTCCAAATGTGCCCCATTACATTAAGAGTGATATCTGGAAAAAGTTGGATACTGTACCCCACCCTTCAGACGATAAACAGACAAACTACGGCCAATACAAACAAAATGATTGTATTATTGTTTGTTCCCCCTCCACTATCAGAAAACATACGTGCTCCCTCGAACGAAATCGGGGTGCAGAGCAATGTCACTGTTATGTCGCTGTGAGCGCAAAGCGCACTACTTGTGTATTTATTTTGGTTATGGCAACTTGCATTTATGTGCGGCTAGCGAATTATATAACTTATGATAAATTTCACTTTTTCGAAGACAGCTGTAAATTTATATTAATAATTTGTGATCGTTTCGAGAATACACTTGATCCTCGTGTCCTGTTTTCCTGTAGGCTACTGTAGCCACAAACATGGCAACGTGTCGAAAGCGTGTGTGTATGTAATTGTTAAACATTCTCTGAATAGAGATAAAATACTAAAATAAAGTTACAGCAGTCTTCGGAAACGTTTTATGCACGTACATACAAACAAATATATACTATACATTTGTATATACTTGCATACAATTACGTAAATTCACACCAAGTGTACTAAAGAAAGGAAGAGAATCCATGGAGAAAAATTGATAGCAGCTTGGAAACTCTGAAAACTGAAACATATTAGCTTTGTGTGACCCGCTAAGGTCCAGTCGTACCTAATAATAATAATAATAATAATAATAATAACGATGACTTTGGAGATGACATAAGACCCACTGGAGTTTAAAGCGATTAAGACGGTGCTCATTTTTAATCTCTGCTCCTTTCAGCACTCGGTGACAACTGAACTACAGCTCGCGACACTCCTAATGTTTCAATCGTGCATCCTCCACTGCAGGTGACAGCCTTCGAATTAGAGATGAGCAAATTCTTTCATCTTTGTGAAATAGTTCATTGATGAACGGTTGTTTCTGTGAGTCGTTCCTTCTTTATTTAATTCTGGAATGGTGTAGGGGTTTTAAAGAAGTCGAAGTGGACAACTAAAGTATTGGACTCAGTAAAAACTACTGTTTACAGTAATGAATAAAATTTATAGCAGATTTTTTGTAATGAAAATTCAAATAATTTTTGTATTGAAAACTCTTCCTCTCTTTACGAACACGTCCATTCTAATAAGAAACAAATATATAAGAAGGTAATAAGATATTTATTATCTTAAAAATTGAAATTTTTGGATAAATATCGTATATGCGCCAAACTCAAATAGGACCACAATTTTTAAAATTCTATCAATGAATATTGGTGACTAGAGCGAACGATATTGAGATTAGCAGAAAATCATGACCATCCGACTTCTCTTTAACTTTTGCGTAGTTAAAATGGAATTTGTATAAATGTTAGAGCCATTAAAGCGACAATAGTTTCCTTTTAACACCATTATTATACTTTCACCACCATTTCTTTTATTTCTCCATTTTTTTGCAGTAGGAAGTGCGAAGTGAGGCACATATGTCCCACTAATCGATGCGAGATACCGTTTCCTGTCGAGAAAAATTTCGTAATTTTCTATTTTAGTTATAAACTGGGTTGGTAGAAAATAACGTAACTGACTAACTATATGACAATGTAGTAGTTTATTTGAAAACTGACAGTGTAAAAAGCTATTGTATATTTCAGTTTTCAAGAAAAGTCGTAAGTTCAAAAGCTACAGAGCTTGAAACTTACAAAAGTGGTAAATCACAAACAGAGGAAACTACTTTTGTTCCCTTATCTATATATTTTATGCTGTAGTATCTGAATAGCTTCCCTGTTCTTTGGGGTATTCAGTAGCCGTACATCATCTGGCACAAAAGAAACTATGTTTGCTGAAAAGGAAGTGGGCACTGAATCCCTCTTTTATAATTACTAATTTGTGTGAAAATTGTGATTGAATTTAACTCTGTATAACAGTTTAAGAGTGACAATACTAGAGCGATTTGCAGTAGAATCCCAAGTTCTGCAACTACAGTGTCTGAACGTGGCTGCACAAATTCAGAGAGAACCTGGATATGTTCCTGGCAACACTCCCCCACCCTCCCAATGAGGTTTCCATAAGAGTGAACAAATCAACAGCTGTAGTTACTGTGGAATCATAAAGAACGAGTTATCTCAGATATGTTCGATGGGCGAAGTTTACATATGTCCTCGCTATATGTGATTGGGTATTTTTCTGGTGAGACCTGGGATTTTCCAATCACAGCACTCTTCCCCATAATAATTAGTATTATTTTTCACAGTAAAAGACCAGTGAAATGTGAGGCGTTCAGCGATCAGAAGCTATACCCTGCCTAGAATTGATCATTTGCCTTTGCAAATTTCAATCGTGAAGTGGAACTGGAATCCGTATCAATCTGCGTTTCAAACGTATCTTGATACAATGGGCGGCGCTTTTGATTACAATGTAATTTTAGTACAAAATGCCAACGGATGGCAGTACAAATACAAGGCAATATAAGTTTGCTAACTTCGTCATATCGTGTTGCATTAAAATAGTCGAACGAAAAGCACAGTGCACAGCATTCGAAGCAGAGATAGGTCGTTCGCCAAGGAACAGGTCCAAAAGAACGGCTCACTCATCCGAACAGAAGGACCGAGGTAAGACTGCCAAGGAACGGCCGTTCAGCGTTCACTTTCGTCGGTCTCACTCCCGCTGCCTTCTCATTCGTTTGATCTCGTTTTCATTCTGATGATCTCGTTCCTAGTTCCATTTCACCTCGCAGTCGTTCTTTCTGTTCACTATGTTCAGCCGTGCTCGTTCAGTTTCAAATCGTTCTCCAAATCTCGAAGTCTGATCTTTAGCACACGCTGCTTAGGGTAAACAACCAGCAATTTTTAACTTTGTTCTAATTGTTTGTACGTTATGTAAAACTTTTTTCCAGGCAATAATCGACTGTACTACATTGGTTGTCAAATGAAATTATGATTTGATAAAAGGAATGGGAAATCATGGACATTGTAGTGGTGAAACTGTAAGAGGAATCGGGAGGAATTGGCAGAAATAGCAAATATAGAAAGTGAAGAATATCAATTTTCCCCAAAAATTTGATTTTTCATTCTACGGTGAGATAAAATAATGGAATGAATTTATTTATTGTCCCTTCGTACATTATAACTCACTTTAAATGTATTTCTTAGGTTACAAAGCGTTTATGATTGATTCCAACAGTTATGAGGATGTGAAATTTTGTTATTAAGATATGTAATCTAGACAGTCCAGTAACGATGTTGTGTTTTCTTTGCAGGTAAGTCTGTTGCCGTAACTGCAGCGTAGTAAAAATTCGAGAGGAATAACTGGGATGTCTGCGGTACGTATGTCACCACTAGACGGTTAAAATCAAGTGGACTGCTGCACATCCTGCATGATATTTATTCTATTGCGACGTCATCGAGTTCCCAAATGCATGGTCCTATACACTACTGGGGCTTACGAAATTTATAACTAACCCCTTGTGCGATAGTGAAAAGAAGGAGCACATACAATGAATGTCGCTTACGATATTCGTAATGTATTGGGTGGCGTTGTTTACATAAATGCGAATATTCATGTTTCGATTTAGTTTCTTTCCAAGAACTTTCTGCTCACGGGACAGCTCCATAAGAAATTTGTCCGTCTTGAAAGTGACTCCAAGCAAGTCGATATACCTGTATTGTGTTTTTTAATGATAGAACGCACTTGAACCACTATGCTAAACGCCTCATTTTGAAATTTAACGCAGAGATGTTTGTAGTTGGGAGATGGAGCATTCTCAACGAAACCATATGTCTGAAGAGACTTGCATTTGTCTGTACACGTCAGTTTATAAGTAAATGGATAAACAAGAAGAAAAAATAGGTTTCTTATTACTTAAACATTCAAAATGGTTCAAATGGCTCTGAACACTATGGGACTTAACTGCTGAGGTCATCAGTCCCCTAGAACTTAGAACTACTTAAACCTAACTAACCTAAGGACATCACACATATCCATGAACCGGGCAGGATTTGAACCTGCGACCGTAGCGGTCGCGCAGTTCCAGACTGTAGGGCCTAGAACAGCTCGGCCACTCCGGCCGGCACTTAAACATTCACCTTTCCCTCTTTCATGGCCATGCACTGCTTCTCGATACTAGTATTCTTCCATTTCTTCTTCTGTCTCTATTGCAGTACAAACCACTTCACGACGTATGCTGTAGGAGTGCTTAATGTAATAGAATAAATTTTTCCCCTTCGTTTTCAACTCTCAGATGTCGTGCAGCAAGAATGGTTTTCGATATACCACAGCCAACTCTCTAATATTATCTAACATTGCAGTCATCATAATATAAGTACGTCTGTGAGTGGGCGTGGTTAAATGAAACTTCTTGGAATATGAACTAACGGAATGTTAACAATAAGCCATTCGGTGAAGTACTGTGACTGCAAATGATAATGTGAATCGCTACATGTACATACCATGTGAACTTCCTCACACCAGTACCTCAACATTTCTAACCCAGACTTTTACACGCTTTTGTTATTGTTGTGGTCTTCACACTGGCTTCACGCAGTTCCTCACGATAGTCTATTCTGTACAAGCGTCTTCTTCTCTGCGCAGCCATTGCACCCGATATCAATTTGAACCTACTTAATGTACTGAAATTTTGATCCCCCTCTAAAATTCTATCCTCCCCGTCCTCCCCACAACACCACATAGTATCTTATTTCAGTACACACAGTCGTGATCGCACTGAAGTAGTTTATTCCCATTCTTAGATGACCGATTTCTATCTTCTTCAGATATTGACAACCGTAGGAATCATTGGCGTCGGGAGATCCATCTGTGCAGGCTTAAAATTGACCATTTCTTCATCAGTAATGCACTCTTTTGTTGGTCGCTATATTCTTTTTATTATTGCATCTGATTACGCGTTTCGCTTCAGCAGCATCATTAGATCAAATCCGTGGTACAGAGAACTAACGTTAGAAAGGTTGGAACAAAAAAAACAAGGTTTAGAATAACTGAGGCGATGCATAAGTTGCTTGCATACATTATGGATACGTAGTATGTAGTCAGAGTTAAACATATTTCTAAACATCAAAATCCAAAATCTCAATTTGTGATGGATTGTTTATGACGAATTTCATCTGCGAATATACGTATTCTGAGGGCGTAGTTAAAGTGCTTATCCCCCTGAAGAGGTACCTACATGACATCTGCAAGTGAACAGGACATTACTACCCGCTTTTTTGCCATCAGTACTTTAATTAATCTCAGAAAAAAACTTCAAAAAGCCAAGATCACTGGCAAAGCATTTATTTTGATAGCGGGGTTCGGTAACACAGCGCGTACATCTCCGGATCTTGTGTTCAACAAATTCTTGTTCTCTCCCCCATATGTGCTATGCATCGTGTCATATCACGAATATTCGCGCGAAGATCATGAAAACCACTGGATATCGGCATGTCAAATTTAAAATAAACAATATGTGGAAACATAAAGATGGTGCGCCGAATACAAGTGCTCATGCTCAAACAACGGCTGACCACAGACCAGACATTTTCAGTGCTGATTCAGGAGACAATTGTACGATTATTTCTCAACAGGTAACCTTTGCGATGAGCTAGAACGTCGACACTGCTCTAGCTCCCAGCACTCGTCATCACTATCTCCCCTGGTTTCTGCTTTTTAGGAAGAATGAGCTGCCATTGCTCCACAAACATTCACACACCACAACGAAACTGACCCCAGCGATGTTCAAGCCGTCATAAAGGCAACGGATGGACACACCCCGTGTTAATGTCTACTACTAAGTGTCCGGATACTTTTGTGCAGGTACTGTAGGTGAATAACTGTGTGCGTCTCTTCGACGATCCTGTTGAAAACGGGAATGGAATGCGCATTTTACCAATCATTAGAAAGGTTGCGCTCCTCCAGTAATCTACGATAGATTGCCGTTAGGAGTAAGTTCTTTCGCATACTCCATATAATGTACGACGTATCCCATCGGGTTCAGTTGCCTCCGATCTGTTGAGCGAGTTCAGTTATTTTTGTATCCTCGGTCACTTTGTAACACTATTACTGATATTACCTACACTGGTCTTACCTAACTCCTTTATCTGTTTTTACATAATGAGACTTATGTATAAACATGCTCTTTGATGTAACATCCACGTAAATGTTTTATTCATTATTTATGATAATGTATGTAACTGTAATTAATCTATGGATGTAACATCGAAAGCAATGCTCTGTAAAAAATGGAAAAGCTAAAACTTTTCTTGCAATACTGGTTCATGAATAAGGCATGCTGGTGTGTAATCATGTAAAACATGGGCAGCCCCTGTAGGTGCTTTGTGGCCTGAGTCAGTTGTTGGATAGCAGGCAAAGTGTTCGCATCTTGTGGAATGAACGAGGCAAGAACAACTGCAAGATTATATAATATAGCCTCGGATATGGACGTAATTTAACTTATTGCCTCGGATATGGACGTAATTTAACTTATTCTTTACGGCACGCTTTGGCTGGCTCTGTACTGTGAAAATCCTAGGCTAAGAAGAGAATTTTCACACTTAGTTACACAGCAAGAGCCATGGTTACTTTTGCCGCATTTTTTTAGCGCAGGAGACCGACATTGTCACCACGTTGATCTCAAATTACCACTTGAGTCCTGTAAAATTGCATAGAACAGCTATGCGGTTTCTTTTTCAGTAACAAGTTTGCGTCCTACAAACTTTGTGTTGAGCACTTCGTGTCGTTTGGCTAGACAGAGTCTTATCCCAAGTGCTATGATAACTCCGAGTATCGTAATC